>NC_136643.1:8719233-8936733 GCF_949748355.1 Melanostigma gelatinosum | reverse complement strand
TGATGGCTTGACTCTACACTGCTGCTGATTTTGTTACCATACTGAACACTACATCTAAGCCCTCCTGTTTTCCTTTTCCCCCTACTCTCTGACAGGTGGCTTCACCAGCAACGAGCAGCCCGTGGAACTTCTCAAACCAGCTGCACTCAACCATTTCGGTAGGAAATCTGTGTGTGTGTGTGTCAACTTAATTTGGACTGTGTCAAAGACTTTTCATTGGTAACATATTTGATCAGTTACCACGACTTCTACTACTTCTTCTTCTGCAGAAATCCACTCACTTAGAGCGGAGTGACTGATGCATTCATGTCTTTTGGGTTTGCTGCTGTGCGAAGCCCCACATGTGATTACAGAGCATCAGTGCTCAGCCGGGGATTTGATGACATCGCCGTGGCCTCGGCTGGCTGATGCACGGCTCAAGAATACACTCCGTCAGTGTCTGTTTCTGAGGGAACTTGTCATTTACTCCCGAGCGCGTAATCCCTTTTCCACCGGCTGACGTCGCGGCGTCGTTTTTAGCACATGGCAATGCACGCGTGCGCATACGAGAGAGTGCACGTGAAGCGAGGACAATTTTGTTGGAACTTCGCGCTCTTGTTGACAGGAACGTGGGGTGATCGCACCACTCCAGCATGTCATCAGCCCACGAGCGGTATGTTTGTCCCATGTGGCGGTACGGAAATGCTGATGCAGCAGTGATGTCACCGATACGGATGCCAAGCCCCGGAGCCCTTAGCCTGATAATAGCATGTTACGTTGCTTGCAGCAGTGACACACGCAACTGCATCAATACAGGCGTACACACACATGACACATACAAGCATATAAAGGTTGTGTAATGAGCTTTGAAATATGTGAGCTCTATGTGATTTGTTCAAATTCAATTCTTTAAATGCTACTTTATCTTTTTAGCGTTGCATTTTTGTGCTTAACTTGTGGAGAAAAAGCACAATTACTTAATTTGATGACCACGTTTTTGTAACAACAATGACCTTGAAATTCCTCTTGAAAGCTGTGATACACAGATAGCATAGGATTGTACTGACGGTTTGGCATTTAAAGAAAACATAATGCACGTACACTCACATTCTAATACCCATTTAGACCTGTGTATTAAGCGGGGGGATGTCTAGACATCTCATTTAGCTGATTCCCTTTTTGAGAGATGGCGATATATTGACAATGTGTCAGCGAGTGAAACTGAAACGCCTGCATAAATGGGAGAAATGTGCGTTCAAGGGTCATCCAGTAGACCCTCGTCATTCGCACGTCACCTGTGTGACGGCATCATTTGCATTTCAGAAATGCATTTACTAAAGACATGATAAATATTTGAGCGTGGTCTGAGGCATTATGCTTTCAGGGTTCATCCCATTCTCGTGAACGCGATATACGAGGAACGCCTAGAGGGATAAAGTGGTCAGATTTCGGTGGTCAAAGGTCACTGTGACCTCACAAAACATGTTTTTGGCCATTAGTCAAGAATTGATATGCTAATTATGACAATTTCGCACCAATGAAATTAGGATAGGATGAAACGAGGACATGATGACATTTTGGACGGACATCTTGATTGGCTGGTTGGACTGAACTGCTGAATCAAATTAGACTTTAAAAAAAACTATCTGCGTTTGGCACATCCCTAATAATAACTAAATGTTTAAAGGCCTGCCAAAAAAAGGACAACAGCATTTTATTGGAATAAGAACAGTACAATGCTCTATTAACACGTTGATGAGATGTGTTAGAATTAATTAACTGGGTACCAAGAGCAACAGTAACACTTTGTGTGTGTGTGTGTGTGTGTGTGTGTGTGTGTGTGTGTGTGTGTGTGTGTGTGTGTGTGTTACACTGAATGCTTGACCTTAATCCTGACGCTGTAAGTCTGTGTGCTTGCTCTGTTACTGTAAAGGAACATGCCCCTACACAAAGATTTGGGAGTTTTGGCAGCTTGTCATCTGCTTCTCTTCATTTTCTCTTTTTTCTCTGTACCCAATCTCAACACTGCTAATTTTGCTTTTGCTGCAGCTCAAAACCTTGTGTACCTTGTACACCCCAACAAGAACAACAACAGCAGCAGCAGACATGATCAGCACCTGCTCGACTTGCCACCTCTCCTACTGGAAGACAACCTGTTTTATACAAACATGCTCACCAGGGAGCCCACACGGCACCTCAAGCCCTGGTACCAGTTCCCCCAGATGGGCCCCCAAAGCCCCCCTACCAACATGCACACTCCCTGACCTGGCATGGATTGCCCTGCCCGGTGCCAGTTTGGTGTAGGCAGGAGTCGGTGGGCAGCTGCTTCTTTTCTACGCAGACACTATCAGGCTGGTGCGCTAACAACCATGTCAAGCCATCGCCCGAGGGATGTTTCCAAATGGTTTCCTTGAACTTCTGATGAACTGAAATATAATCTGCCGCACTTTGCGTCATCTCATCTCCTCGTCATATTTTTATTTATTTTTTCCCTTCTTTCTATTTCACACAACAGTTCTGGAATAATTTACCTCCGTTTCTGAATAAAAAAGGAAACTGAAAATCGCCCCACATACAACGCACTGAAATCGTGGTTTTAAGGCAGCACGCTGAAGCTTTCAGAGAGCAGACGTGAGAGCAGGTTAGATGCTGAGAGAAAGATCGGGGTTGGTTGGAGCACCTAATTATATCTACAGACGTAGCCTGAGGTTGAAGGGAGACACACACACACACACACTCACATGCACACTCTTCACATCCGCGTTTAAGAAAGTACGGCAGAGCGCTCAGAGCCAGACTTGTTTTTGTCTTCCAGCAGAACAGGCAATGCCTTAACCTACTTTGTCTGCATCAGTGCCATTATCCTGACAGCTATAGCGTGTGTGTGTGTGTGTGTGTGTGTGTGTGTGTGTGTGTGTGTGTGTGTGTGTGTGTGTGTGTGTGTGTGTGTGTGTGTGTGTGTGTGTGTGTGTGTGTGTGTGTGTGTGTGTGTGTGTGTGTGTGTGTGTGTGAGAAAGAAAGAAAGAAAGAAAGAAAGAAAGAAAGAGTTTGTGTTTATGTGGATGTTGCAGAGGGAAAAGATTTTTCCATGTTGCCATGTCATGAATTTTGCATATGGCCTGGTGTGTTTTGCTTTGTTGACTGGCTGCGTCGGCTTACCAAGACCTAGATGTCTGCAGAGTGAACGTGTGTCAGTTAAAAAGGATTTTCTTTTTTTTTTACAGATGGAGAGACAAAGAATAGAGACGGATAAGGAATGAATGCGCTTTACAAACAATGTTGTCATTAGTCTGAATTTGTCTTTGTTTATCCATCTATCAAGCTTCAACCATTGTTGTCACAGTAATCAATATGGGTTGAATGTTAGCAATCGTCTGCTGCAGAAACTAGTGGAAAGCAACCCCAAAAATACTAAGGATGATTTAAATAGCAGCAAATATTCCCAGTTTGGAATATGCAGTATCTCCCTACGAGCCTGGTCACACATTTATTCTCTCGTTCTCAGGAAATGGGTGGGGCTCAAAGCTTGTTAACATAACACGGTTAATTCAAATTAATGCATTTGTGCTAACCGCTCCTGTAACCAATTGGATGGTGCAACACAGTTAATATGATAGCTTCCTCCATTTTGGACTGTCCAGGCGCTTTGTAGGTAGTGCACATTTGCAAAAGTTGAAAAGTGAAAGCTCCGCACGGACGAGCTTCACTTTAGCAACTGATTGTTTTTATTGCTTTATTTCAGTCGAAGTTTCAGTCCGAATTGTCCGGAAGTTGTACAAGTTGTATAATTTGTAAATTTGCAGTATTGCGTCGGTTTCTGTGCAGATAGTAAAGATAGGACTGATGGATCTTATGTTGATTTGACTCGGGCCACGCTTTTGCCCTTTCACTTCCTCTTAAACTCGCTTGTTAACGCAGAGGTCTGTTTTGTAAAGGCTTTTAAAAGCCCGAGGACCAAATGAATCCAAAGGAGTCCTCTGGAAGCTATCTATTATGGATGACCACTCCGGGGTCCAGACCTTTCGCGTTGAGCTCGCAGGACGGTTTGCTAGCTCCTGGCCAACAACACCACCACCGTGACCAGAGGTTGGCCCTTCCCTGTCCGGGAAGGAGAGTTCATTACAGCCTAATGGCTGCAACATGGCCGTCAGCGATAAGACTGCATTTAAACCACAAACTCGTTTAAGACAAGAAATAGACCTTTGGTTCGTTGTCTGCAGTCGTTTTCTAAGTGGGGTGAACTTGCAAGAAGACTTTGAGAAGAGACTTTCGCATTTGCACAACTGGAACGTTAAGTTCCAGAATAGCAACTTCTCCTCTTTGAACACAATAAACAAGCCTCCACAGGTAGACATGTCATCAAAGACCATTGCCTAATAACATTAATTGGACCGTAATCTTTTTTTCTATCATGACTTACACTGAACTCATCTTTTCCCGTTTGTACCCGAGTGCTTTCGTACCTGCATGCTACAATCCGCACTGGACATGAGGAGTTTGTGGGTCTATGCTTTAGTGCACCGGGGCGTTTCTGTGAACCATGTGATTTAAAGTGCACGGGCAGCGGGGCGGGAAGCCGACATCTCTCATAAATTGAGCTTAGCGCAGCCGACAGTTAATAGCTCTCCGTCTGCTGCAAACTCAGACTGAGAAGGCATTACCATTGAGACGGAAGGAGAGGGTGTAAAATATGAATGAACGGAGCGCCCCGCTGCAGCCACATCTTCTCTTCTTACCTTGTCTGGCTTTTTGAGCAGCTGTTTGGATGCTTTGATGTGCTGAGGTCTTTCCTCAGAGCAGCACAGAGCTTTTGTTATGGGTATTATTGTAGCACTTGTCACCTCAACTAGAGTGGCAGCTTGAGGGAAACTTGATCTGAGGATTGTGTGAAGTCTTTTGTTTGTGCGTGTGTGTGTGCGCACTTGTAGGTTTGTACAGCAGGATTCAGCACCACATATTTTTTAGCCGGGTATCAAATAAAGGAAGTATGTATATAGCTGCATAAGCAAAATATGCATAAGCAAGATGAGGACGGATGGGGTTGTTTGTTCTGGTCTGAATCAGTGGATGAGTTGGTAAACTTGTTGTGTCTTCCTCTTTGTTTGTTTTGGTTACACAAGGACAAATATTCCGGCGAACAAAAATGCATCACCAAAAGCCAAGTGAGACTGATCACTCTGCTCATTGGTTAGATGTGCACGAGGTGGGAGGGAGAAGGTAAACCTGAAGAAGGAGGTCCTGAAGAACAAACAAAGACTCTACAGCCCAGTGGGATGTCAGTTACGTATTGTAACTCTAGATTCTATGAGTATAGGCGGACTACACCACAGGCATGCACAGTCGTGAAGATTTTTTTAACACCTGTGTTTTCAAAGATAAAAATACACTTAAAAAAATACACTTAAAAATACAAGTGGTGTGTGCATATGTTTTGCTATGAAGCCCCAATATAAGATCTGGTGCTACGATTTCCCTTCACACCGTCACATAATGATAATAACAACAAAACCTGCAAAGAGAGGACCAATACTCCCAACAGGCAAGGAGGACATCAATCAGAGAGCAACGATAACCCTGAATGTCAGCTTCAGGCTGTACACTCCACAGAGCAGGGTGTTATGGAAGAGTGGCCAGAAAAAATACATTGATTCAAAGAAATAAAGAAAAAAGAAGACATGTTTGGAGTCACCCACATGCCTTTTGATGAACTCCCAGTTTCATTACGTGTTCTTCTGATTTGGGGGTTTGCTTATAAAGATGTTCATGTTAGTAACTTTTGGTTGGGCCATCTCATACAAAGGCAATAATATGATATAATATATATATATACAAATTATTTTATTGTTGTTCCTCTTTTAAGTGAATATAGAGGACATTAAGAGTTCTGCTTTATTACCTATTTATTTTCAGTCTGCTCCGCCTGTACTTCCTCCTCTTAAATTATTTTACTGTTGACACATTGAAAAGGATTTTAAAGCATTTGTTAGCCGCGCAAGAAGCAGGCCGATGACAGCTGAAAACAGTGACCGATAGCACGGCTGAAAGCCCAGGAAGCTCTACTTGTGCTGATCCGTTAGGCCTTTTCAAATATTTTTTCACAACCTCAACTCCGTTGCCATGCGTTTGGCTAACCAAGAGACGTGGCAGAATCTGCGAGGGAGAGAGTTTTGGCACCCGATACTGTAATAGTTCCTTTACACTTCAGCTGTGTTTTCTAGCAGCATCACATGAAGACATTAAATGAAACGGTGGGCTCTCACATACTGCGTCAACTGAGCGTGTTCTGATGGTCTTTAGAAATCCACCGCGTTCCTAAAATCTCTGTTTTGATTGGACAAAGAATAGGTATTGGAAAAGGATTATTTTAGCAAGAGTAATGAGTATTTTTTTTAATAGATTTCAGATTCAGTGTCTGTATTTTGAGAATCCCAGAGATATTAATGAGTGAGACGCGAGGCAGAGAGAGAGAGAGAGAGAGGGGGGGGTTGCAGAGAGTGTGTATTATAAATAACCTAAATCAATAATAAACGACACAGTATCTCACATATTTGGAGTCGGGTCTAGGGTTCTCAGGGGAGACGGATGAAAAAAGCAGCCCCCCCCCTCACTATGGAGAGGAGGGGGGGGGGGGGACAAGAGCATAAGAGGATACAAAAATAAGAGCTTCTATTTTTTTCCTCTCTCTCTCCTTTGCGTGAACCTGTGTGTGTGTGTGTACATTACGAGGCGGACGCTGCCCATTACTTATTCATCAGGCCTGTCTGCCTGGCTGCCACAACTGTGTATTTCAGCATGCCTTGCAATCATCGTGCCACATGCATTATTTAATGCGCACGTCCCGACTCTGATGCAGATAGCTACACGATGATCTATTTATCAGGGGTATGCTCACTTATCGCCTCGTCTGGTTCCCTTCACAGGCCAAAATAACTGCACAAGCCCACGTCTTTCCACGTAGACGTCCACTGCCTTATCTGTGTGTCTCACACACCGCTCCGCACGCAGGGTTTCATGCACACGCCTCCATTAAAAACATGCTGTTTTCATACACGGTGCACACACGCCCTGCTCATTAAGGCCCTTAATACAGTAGGCATACATGGATATTTTGTAAATAAAGACATTCATTACAGAGTACACTATCTTTTTTTTATACTTCAGGTGCTTGACATTATTTTTTTTATTTTTTTGAGGGTCTTTTTTTATTTGTTGGAAATGTAAGCGTGGATCACATTCATGCATCGTGCGGCCCACTGTACTTAAAAACTGTAATTGCTTGCCTAATATGCAGTTCCTATGGACAGGCTCCCGTGCCTATGCCACTGCCAGTCTTCAACGAGTTTTTGTTTTTTTGTTTGCCAGTTTTTTGTTTGGCTCACCGCCACTGATCTCTGTCCACGTTGCCCTCCATCTAACCTGATGTCCATGCATATTTTTTTAGTTACTTTGGAAAAAAAAATATTTTTTTAGTTACTTTGGAAAAAAAAATATTTTTTTAGTTTCTTTGGAAAAAAAGTTACTTTTTTAGTTACTTTGGAAAAAAAGTTACTTTTTTAGTTACTTTGGAAAAAAAAATATTTTTTTAGTTACTTTGGAAAAAAAAATATTTTTTTAGTTACTTTGGAAAAAAAATATTTTTTTAGTTACTTTGGAAAAAAAAATATTTTTTAGTTACTTTGGAAAAAAAAATATTTTTTTAGTTACTTTGGAAAAAAAATTATTTTTTTAGTTACTTTGGAAAAAAAGTTACTTTTTTAGTTACTTTGGAAAAAAAGTTACTTTTTTAGTTACTTTGGAAAAAAAAATATTTTTTTAGTTACTTTGGAAAAAAAGTTACTTTTTTAGTTACTTTGGAAAAAAAAATATTTTTTTAGTTACTTTGGGAAAAAAAATATTTTTTTAGTTACTTTGGAAAAAAAAATATTTTTTTAGTTACTTTGGAAAAAAAAATATTTTTTTAGTTACTTTGGAAAAAAAAATATTTTTTAGTTACTTTGGAAACAAAAATATTTTTTTAGTTACTTTGGAAAAAAAAATATTTTTTTAGTTACTTTGGAAAAAAAAATATTTTTTTAGTTACTTTGGAAAAAAATATTTTTTTAGTTACTTTGGAAAAAAAAAATTTTTTAGTTACTTTGGAAAAAAAAATATTTTTTTAGTTTCTTTGGAAAAAAAAATATTTTTTTAGTTACTTTGGGAAAAAAAATATTTTTTTAGTTACTTTGGAAAAAAAAATATTTTTTTAGTTACTTTGGAAAAAATTTACTTTTTTAGTTACTTTGGAAAAAAAAATATTTTTTTAGTTACTTTGGAAAAAAAAATATTTTTTTAGTTACTTTGGAAAAAAAGTTAATTTTTTAGTTACTTTGGAAAAAAAGTTACTTTTTTAGTTACTTTGGAAAAAAAAATATTTTTTTAGTTACTTTGGAAAAAAAGTTACTTTTTTAGTTACTTTGGAAAAAAAAATATTTTTTTAGTTACTTTGGAAAAAAAAATATTTTTTTAGTTACTTTGGAAAAAAAATATTTTTTTAGTTACTTTGGAAAAAAAAATATTTTTTTAGTTACTTTGGAAAAAAAAATATTTTTTTAGTTTCTTTGGAAAAAAAAATATTTTTTTAGTTACTTTGGAAAAAAATTACTTTTTTAGTTACTTTGGAAAAAAAAATATTTTTTTAGTTACTTAGGGAAAAAAAATATTTTTTTAGTTACTTTGGAAAAAAAATAATTTTTTAGTTACTTTGGAAAAAAAGTTACTTTTTTAGTTACTTTGGAAAAAAAGTTACTTTTTTAGTTACTTTGGAAAAAAAGTTACTTTTTTAGTTACTTTGGAAAAAAAAATATTTTTTTAGTTACTTTGGAAAAAAAGTTACTTTTTTAGTTACTTTGGAAAAAAAAATATTTTTTTAGTTACTTTGGAAAAAAAAATATTTTTTTAGTTACTTTGGAAAAAAAATATTTTTTTAGTTACTTTGGAAAAAAAAATATTTTTTTAGTTACTTTGGAAAAAAAAATATTTTTTTAGTTTCTTTGGAAAAAAAAATATTTTTTTAGTTACTTTGGAAAAAATTTACTTTTTTAGTTACTTTGGAAAAAAAAATATTTTTTTAGTTACTTAGGAAAAAAAAATATTTTTTTAGTTACTTTGGAAAAAAAGTTACTTTTTTAGTTACTTTGGAAAAAAAGTTACTTTTTTAGTTACTTTGGAAAAAGTTACTTTTTTAGTTACTTTGGAAAAAAAGTTACTTTTTTAGTTACTTTGGAAAAAAAAATATTTTTTTAGTTACTTTGGAAAAAAAGTTACTTTTTTAGTTACTTTGGAAAAAAAGTTACTTTTTTAGTTACTTTGGAAAAAAAATATTTTTTTAGTTACTTTGGAAAAAAAAATATTTTTTTAGTTACTTTGGAAAAAAGTTACTTTTTTAGTTACTTTGGAAAAAAAAATATTTTTTTAGTTACTTTGGAAAAAAAGTTACTTTGGAAAAAAAGTTACTTTTTTAGTTACTTTGGAAAAAAAGTTACTTTGGAAAAAAAGTTACTTTTTTAGTTACTTTGGAAAAAAAAATATTTTTTTAGTTACTTTGGAAAAAAAAATATTTTTTTAGTTACTTTGGAAAAAAAAATATTTTTTTAGTTACTTTGGAAAAAAAAATATTTTTTAGTTACTTTGGAAAAAAAAATATTTTTTAGTTACTTTGGAAACAAAAATATTTTTTTAGTTACTTTGGAAAAAAAAATATTTTTTTAGTTACTTTGGAAAAAAAAATATTTTTTTAGTTACTTTGGAAAAAAAATATTTTTTTAGTTACTTTGGAAAAAAAAAATTTTTTAGTTACTTTGGAAAAAAAAATATTTTTTTAGTTTCTTTGGAAAAAAAAATATTTTTTTAGTTACTTTGGGAAAAAAAATATTTTTTTAGTTACTTTGGAAAAAAAAATATTTTTTTAGTTACTTTGGAAAAAATTTACTTTTTTAGTTACTTTGGAAAAAAAAATATTTTTTTAGTTACTTTGGAAAAAAAAATATTTTTTTAGTTACTTTGGAAAAAAAGTTACTTTTTTAGTTACTTTGGAAAAAAAGTTACTTTTTTAGTTACTTTGGAAAAAGTTACTTTTTTAGTTACTTTGGAAAAAAAGTTACTTTTTTAGTTACTTTGGAAAAAAAGTTACTTTTTTAGTTACTTTGGAAAAAGTTACTTTTTTAGTTACTTTGGAAAAAAAGTTACTTTTTTAGTTACTTTGGAAAAAAAATATTTTTTTAGTTACTTTGGAAAAAAAGTTACTTTTTTAGTTACTTTGGAAAAAAAGTTACTTTTTTAGTTACTTTGGAAAAAAAATATTTTTTTAGTTACTTTGGAAAAAAAAATATTTTTTTAGTTACTTTGGGAAAAAAAATATTTTTTTAGTTACTTTGGAAAAAAAGTTACTTTGGAAAAAAGTTACTTTTTTAGTTACTTTGGAAAAAAAAGTTACTTTGGAAAAAAAGTTACTTTTTTAGTTACTTTGGAAAAAAAAATATTTTTTTAGTTACTTTGGAAAAAAAAATATTTTTTTAGTTACTTTGGAAAAAAAAATATTTTTTTAGTTACTTTGGAAAAAAAAATATTTTTTAGTTACTTTGGAAACAAAAATATTTTTTTAGTTACTTTGGAAAAAAAAATATTTTTTTAGTTACTTTGGAAAAAAAAAAATTTTTTTAGTTACTTTGGAAAAAAAAAATTTTTTTAGTTACTTTGGAAAAAAAAATTTTTTTAGTTACTTTGGAAAAAAAAATATTTTTTTAGTTTCTTTGGAAAAAAAATATTTTTTTAGTTACTTTGGGAAAAAAAATATTTTTTTAGTTACTTTGGAAAAAAAAATATTTTTTTAGTTACTTTGGAAAAAATTTACTTTTTTAGTTACTTTGGAAAAAAAAATATTTTTTTAGTTACTTTGGAAAAAAAAATATTTTTTTAGTTACTTTGGAAAAAAAGTTACTTTTTTAGTTACTTTGGAAAAAAAGTTACTTTTTTAGTTACTTTGGAAAAAAAATATTTTTTTAGTTACTTTGGAAAAAAAGTTACTTTTTTAGTTACTTTGGAAAAAAAATATTTTTTTAGTTACTTTGGAAAAAAAAATATTTTTTTAGTTACTTTGGAAAAAAAATATTTTTTTAGTTACTTTGGAAAAAAAAATATTTTTTTAGTTACTTTGGAAAAAAAAATATTTTTTTAGTTTCTTTGGAAAAAAAAATATTTTTTTAGTTACTTTGGAAAAAATTTACTTTTTTAGTTACTTTGGAAAAAAAAATATTTTTTTAGTTACTTAGGGAAAAAAAATATTTTTTTAGTTACTTTGGAAAAAAAGTTACTTTTTTAGTTACTTTGGAAAAAAAGTTACTTTTTTAGTTACTTTGGAAAAAGTTACTTTTTTAGTTACTTTGGAAAAAAAGTTACTTTTTTAGTTACTTTGGAAAAAAAAATATTTTTTTAGTTACTTTGGAAAAAAAGTTACTTTTTTAGTTACTTTGGAAAAAAAGTTACTTTTTTAGTTACTTTGGAAAAAAAATATTTTTTTAGTTACTTTGGAAAAAAAAATATTTTTTTAGTTACTTTGGAAAAAAGTTACTTTTTTAGTTACTTTGGAAAAAAAAATATTTTTTTAGTTACTTTGGAAAAAAAGTTACTTTGGAAAAAAAGTTACTTTTTTAGTTACTTTGGAAAAAAAGTTACTTTGGAAAAAAAGTTACTTTTTTAGTTACTTTGGAAAAAAAAATATTTTTTTAGTTACTTTGGAAAAAAAAATATTTTTTTAGTTACTTTGGAAAAAAAAATATTTTTTTAGTTACTTTGGAAACAAAAATATTTTTTTAGTTACTTTGGAAAAAAAAATATTTTTTTAGTTACTTTGGAAAAAAAAATATTTTTTTAGTTACTTTGGAAAAAAAATATTTTTTTAGTTACTTTGGAAAAAAAAATATTTTTTTAGTTTCTTTGGAAAAAAAGTTACTTTTTTAGTTTCTTTGGAAAAAAAGTTACTTTTTTAGTTACTTTGGAAAAAAAGTTACTTTTTTAGTTACTTTGTAAAAAAAAATATTTCTTTAGTTACTTTGGAAAAAAAGTTACTTTTTTAGTTACTTTGGAAAAAAAGTTACTTTTTTAGTTACTTTGGGAAAAAAAATATTTTTTTAGTTACTTTGGAAAAAAAAATATTTTTTTAGTTACTTTGGAAAAAAAATATTTTTTTAGTTACTTTGGAAAAAAAGTTACTTTTTTAGTTACTTTGGAAAAAAAGTTACTTTTTTAGTTACTTTGGAAAAAAAGTTACTTTTTTAGTTACTTTGGAAAAAAAAATATTTTTTTAGTTACTTTGGAAAAAAAGTTACTTTTTTAGTTACTTTGGAAAAAAAAATATTTTTTTAGTTACTTTGGAAAAAAAAATATTTTTTTAGTTACTTTGGAAAAAAAATATTTTTTTAGTTACTTTGGAAAAAAAATGTTTTTTTAGTTACTTTGGAAAAAAAATATTTTTTTAGTTTCTTTGGAAAAAAAAATATTTTTTTAGTTACTTTGGAAAAAATTTACTTTTTTAGTTACTTTGGAAAAAAAAATATTTTTTTAGTTACTTAGGAAAAAAAAATATTTTTTTAGTTACTTTGGAAAAAAAGTTACTTTTTTAGTTACTTTGGAAAAAAAGTTACTTTTTTAGTTACTTTGGAAAAAGTTACTTTTTTAGTTACTTTGGAAAAAAAGTTACTTTTTTAGTTACTTTGGAAAAAAATATATTTTTTTAGTTACTTTGGAAAAAAAGTTACTTTTTTAGTTACTTTGGAAAAAAAGTTACTTTTTTAGTTACTTTGGAAAAAAAATATTTTTTTAGTTACTTTGGAAAAAAAAATATTTTTTTAGTTACTTTGGAAAAAAGTTACTTTTTTAGTTACTTTGGAAAAAAAAATATTTTTTTAGTTACTTTGGAAAAAAAGTTACTTTGGAAAAAAAGTTACTTTTTTAGTTACTTTGGAAAAAAAGTTACTTTGGAAAAAAAGTTACTTTTTTAGTTACTTTGGAAAAAAAAATATTTTTTTAGTTACTTTGGAAAAAAAAAATTTTTTTTAGTTACTTTGGAAAAAAAAATATTTTTTTAGTTACTTTGGAAAAAAAAATATTTTTTTAGTTACTTTGGAAAAAAAAATATTTTTTTAGTTACTTTGGAAAAAAAAATATTTTTTTAGTTACTTTGGAAAAAAAAATATTTTTTTAGTTTCTTTGGAAAAAAAAGTTACTTTTTTAGTTACTTTGGAAAAAAAAAATTTTTTTTAGTTACTTAGGAAAAAAAAATATTTTTTTAGTTACTTTGGAAAAAAAGTTACTTTTTTAGTTACTTTGGAAAAAAAGTTACTTTTTTAGTTACTTTGGAAAAAGTTACTTTTTTAGTTACTTTGGAAAAAAAGTTACTTTTTTAGTTACTTTGGAAAAAAAAATATTTTTTTAGTTACTTTGGAAAAAAAGTTACTTTTTTAGTTACTTTGGAAAAAAAGTTACTTTTTTAGTTACTTTGGAAAAAAAAATATTTTTTTAGTTACTTTGGAAAAAAAAATATTTTTTTAGTTACTTTGGAAAAAAAAATTTTTTTTTAGTTACTTTGGAAAAAAAGTTACTTTTTTAGTTACTTTGGAAAAAAAAATATTTTTTTAGTTACTTTGGAAAAAAAAATATTTTTTTTGTTACTTTGGAAAAAAAAATATTTTTTTAGTTACTTTGGAAAAAAAATATTTCTTTAGTTACTTTGGAAAAAAAGTTACTTTTTTAGTTACTTTGGAAAAAGTTACTTTTTTAGTTACTTTGGAAAAAAAAATATTTTTTTAGTTACTTTGGAAAAAAAAATATTTTTTTAGTTACTTTGGAAAAAAAAATATTTTTTTAGTTACTTTGGAAAAAAAGTTACTTTTTTAGTTACTTTGGAAAAAAAAATATTTTTTTAGTTACTTTGGAAAAAAAATATATATTTTTTGTTACTTTGGAAAAAAAAAAATTTTTTTAGTTACTTTGGAAAAAAAAAATTTTTTTTAGTTACTTTGGAAAAGAAACATTTTTTTTAGTTTCTTTGAAAAAAAAAAATTTTTTTTAGTTACTTTGGAAAAAAAAATATTTTTTTAGTTACTTTGGAAAAAAAAAATGTTTTAGTTACTTTGGAAAAAAAAATATTTTTTTAGTTACTTTGGAAAAAAAATATTTTTTTAGTTTCTTTGGAAAAAAAAATATTTTTTTAGTTACTTTGGAAAAAAAAATATTTTTTTAGTTACTTTGGAAAAAAAAAAAAATTTTTAGTTTCTTTGGAAAAAAAAAAATTTTTAGTTACTTTGGAAAAAAAAATTTTTTTTAGTTACTTTGGAAAAAAAAATATTTTTTTAGTTACTTTGGAAAAAAATATATTTTTTTAGTTACTTTGGAAAAAAAATATTTTTTTAGTTTCTTTGGAAAAAAAAATATTTTTTTAGTTACTTTGGAAAAAAAATATTTTTTTAGTTACTTTGGAAAAAAAAATATTTTTTTAGTTACTTTGGAAAAAAAAAAAATTTTTTAGTTACTTTGGAAAAAAAAAATGTTTTAGTTACTTTGGAAAAAAAGTTACTTTTTTAGTTACTTTGGAAAAAAAAATATTTTTTTAGTTACTTTGGAAAAAAAAATATTTTTTTAGTTTCTTTGGAAAAAAAATATTTTTTTAGTTACTTTGGAAAAAAAAATATTTTTTTAGTTACTTTGGAAAAAAAAAATATTTTTTTAGTTACTTTGGAAAAAAAAATATTTTTTTAGTTACTTTGGAAAAAAAGTTACTTTTTTTTAGTTACTTTGGAAAAAAATATATTTTTTTAGTTACTTTGGAAAAAAAGTTACTTTTTTAGTTACTTTGGAAAAAAAAATATTTTTTTAGTTACTTTGGAAAAAAAAATATGTTTTTTGTTACTTTGGAAAAAAAAATATTTTTTTAGTTACTTTGGAAAAAAAATATTTTTTTAGTTACTTTGGAAAAAAAAATATTTTTTTTGTTACTTTGGAAAAAAAAATATTTTTTTAGTTACTTTGGAAAAAAAATTATTTTTTTAGTTACTTTGGAAAAAAAAATATTTTTTTAGTTTCATTGGAAAAAAAGTGACTTTTTTAGTTACTTTGGAAAAAAAGTTACTTTTTTAGTTACTTTGGAAAAAAAAATATTTTTTTAGTTACTTTGGAAAAAAAAATATTTTTTTAGTTACTTTGGAAAAAAAAATATTTTTTTAGTTACTTTGGAAAAAAAAATATTTTTTTAGTTACTTTGGAAAAAAAGTTACTTTTTTAGTTACTTTGGAAAAAAAAATATTTTTTTAGTTACTTTGGAAAAAAAAATATTTTTTTTGTTACTTTGGAAAAAAAAATAATTTTTTAGTTACTTTGGAAAAAAAAAATTTTTTTTAGTTACTTTGGAAAAAAAAATATTTTTTTTGTTACTTTGGAAAAAAAAATATTTTTTTAGTTACTTTGGAAAAAAAAATATTTTTTTAGTTACTTTGGAAAAAAAATATTTTTTTAGTTACTTTGGAAAAAGAAATATTTTTTTTGTTTCTTTGGAAAAAAAAATATTTTTTTAGTTACTTTGGAAAAAAAAATATTTTTTTAGTTACTTTGGAAAAAAAAATATTTTTTTAGTTACTTTGGAAAAAAAGTTACTTTTTTTGTTTCTTTGGAAAAAAAATATTTTTTTAGTTACTTTGGAAAAAAAAATATTTTTTTTGTTACTTTGGAAAAAAAAATATTTTTTTTGTTACTTTGGAAAAGAAAATATTTTTTTAGTTACTTTGGAAAAAAAGTTACTTTTTTAGTTACTTTGGAAAAAAAGTTACTTTTTTAGTTACTTTGGAAAAAAAATATTTTTTTAGTTACTTTGGAAAAAAATATATTTTTTTTGTTACTTTGGAAAAAAAAATATTTTTTTAGTTACTTTGGAAAAAAAAATATTTTTTTAGTTACTTTGGAAAAAAAAATATTTTTTTAGTTACTTTGGAAAAAAAAATATTTTTTTAGTTACTTTGGAAAAAAAAAAAAAAATTTAGTTTCTTTGGAAAAAAAAAATTTTTTTAGTTACTTTGGAAAAAAAAAAATTTTTTTAGTTACTTTGGAAAAAAAATATTTTTTTAGTTACTTTGGAAAAAAAAATATTTTTTTAGTTACTTTGGAAAAAAAATATTTTTTTAGTTACTTTGGAAAAAAAAATTTTTTTTAGTTACTTTGGAAAAAAAAATATTTTTTTAGTTTCTTTGGAAAAAAAAATATTTTTTTAGTTACTTTGGAAAAAAAAATATTTTTTTAGTTACTTTGGAAAAAAAAAAAAATTTTTTAGTTACTTTGGAAAAAAAAATATTTTTTTAGTTACTTTGGAAAAAAAGTTACTTTTTTTTAGTTACTTTGGAAAAAAATATATTTTTTTAGTTACTTTGGAAAAAAAGTTACTTTTTTAGTTACTTTGGAAAAAAAAATATTTTTTTAGTTACTTTGGGAAAAAAAATATTTTTTTTGTTACTTTGGAAAAAAAAAATATTTTTTTAGTTACTTTGGAAAAAAAATAAATTTTTAGTTACTTTGGAAAACAAATTTTTTTTTTAGTTACTTTGGAAAAAAACATATTTTTTTAGTTTCTTTGGAAAAAAAAATATTTTTTTAGTTACTTTGGAAAAAAAAATATTTTTTTAGTTACTTTGGAAAAAAAAATATTTTTTTAGTTACTTTGGAAAAAAAGTTACTTTTTTAGTTACTTTGGAAAAAAAAATATTTTTTTAATTACTTTGGAAAAAAAATATGTTTTTTGTTACTTTGGGAAAAAAAATATTTTTTTAGTTACTTTGGAAAAAAAAATATTTTTTTAGTTACTTTGGAAAAAACAATATTTTTTTTGTTACTTTGGAAAAAAAAATATTTTTTTAGTTACTTTGGAAAAAAAATTATTTTTTTAGTTACTTTGGAAAAAAAAATATTTTTTTAGTTTCTTTGGAAAAAAAGTTACTTTTTTAGTTACTTTGGAAAAAAAGTTACTTTTTTAGTTACTTTGGAAAAAAAAATATTTTTTTAGTTACTTTGGAAAAAAAAATATTTTTTTAGTTACTTTGGAAAAAAAAATATTTTTTTAGTTACTTTGGAAAAAAAGTTACTTTTTTAGTTACTTTGGAAAAAAAAATATTTTTTTAGTTACTTTGGGAAAAAAAATATTTTTTTTGTTACTTTGGAAAAAAAAATATTTTTTTAGTTACTTTGGAAAAAAAAAAATTTTTTAGTTACTTTGGAAAAAAAATTTTTTTTTTAGTTACTTTGGAAAAAAACATATTTTTTTAGTTTCTTTCGAAAAAAAAATATTTTTTTAGTTACTTTGGAAAAAAAAATATTTTTTTTGTTACTTTGGAAAAAAAATAATTTTTTTAGTTACTTTGGAAAAAAATAATTTTTTTAGTTACTTTGGAAAAAAAAATTTTTTTTAGTTACTTTGGAAAAAAAAATATTTTTTTAGTTTCTTTGGAAAAAAAAATATTTTTTTAGTTACTTTGGAAAAAAAAATATTTTTTTAGTTACTTTGGAAAAAAAAAATATTTTTTTAGTTACTTTGGAAAAAAAATATTTTTTTAGTTACTTTGGAAAAAAAGTTACTTTTTTTTAGTTACTTTGGAAAAAAATATATTTTTTTAGTTACTTTGGAAAAAAAGTTACTTTTTTTTAGTTACTTTGGAAAAAAATATATTTTTTTAGTTACTTTGGAAAAAAAGTTACTTTTTTAGTTACTTTGGAAAAAAAAATATTTTTTTAGTTACTTTGGGAAAAAAAATATTTTTTTTGTTACTTTGGAAAAAAAAAATATTTTTTTAGTTACTTTGGAAAAAAAAAAAATTTTTTAGTTACTTTGGAAAACAAATTTTTTTTTAGTTACTTTGGAAAAAAACATATTTTTTTAGTTTCTTTGGAAAAAAAAATTTTTTTTTAGTTACTTTGGAAAAAAAAATATTTTTTTAGTTACTTTGGAAAAAAAAAATATTTTTTTAGTTACTTTGGAAAAAAAATATTTTTTTAGTTACTTTGGAAAAAAAGTTACTTTTTTTTAGTTACTTTGGAAAAAAATATATTTTTTTAGTTACTTTGGAAAAAAAGTTACTTTTTTTTAGTTACTTTGGAAAAAAATATATTTTTTTAGTTACTTTGGAAAAAAAGTTACTTTTTTAGTTACTTTGGAAAAAAAAATATTTTTTTAGTTACTTTGGGAAAAAAAATATTTTTTTTGTTACTTTGGAAAAAAAAAATATTTTTTTAGTTACTTTGGAAAAAAAAAAATTTTTTTAGTTACTTTGGAAAACAAATTTTTTTTTAGTTACTTTGGAAAAAAACATATTTTTTTAGTTTCTTTGGAAAAAAAATATTTTTTTAGTTACTTTGGAAAAAAAAATATTTTTTTAGTTACTTTGGAAAAAAAAATATTTTTTTAGTTACTTTGGAAAAAAAAATATTTTTTTAGTTACTTTGGAAAAAAAGTTACTTTTTTAGTTACTTTGGAAAAAAAAATATTTTTTTAGTTACTTTGGAAAAAAAAATATGTTTTTTGTTACTTTGGAAAAAAAAATATTTTTTTAGTTACTTTGGAAAAAAAAATATTTTTTTAGTTACTTTGGAAAAAAAAATATTTTTTTTGTTACTTTGGAAAAAAAAATATTTTTTTAGTTACTTTGGAAAAAAAATTATTTTTTTAGTTACTTTGGAAAAAAAAATATTTTTTTAGTTACTTTGGAAAAAAAAATATTTTTTTAGTTACTTTGGAAAAAAAGTTACTTTTTTAGTTACTTTGGAAAAAAAAATATTTTTTTAGTTACTTTGGAAAAAAAGTTACTTTTTTAGTTACTTTGGAAAAAAAGTAACTTTTTTAGTTACTTTGGAAAAAAAAATATTTTTTTAGTTACTTTGGAAAAAAAATATTTTTTTAGTTACTTTGGAAAAAAAAAATATTGTTTTAGTTACTTTGGAAAAAAAAAAAAGATTTTAGTTACTTTGGAAAAAAAATGTTTTAGTTACTTTGGAAAAAAAAATATTTTTTTAGTTTCTTTGGAAAAAAAAATATTTTTTTAGTTACTTTGGAAATAAAAATATTTTTTTAGTTACTTTGGAAAAAAAAATATTTTTTTAGTTACTTTGGAAAAAAAAATATTTTTTTAGTTACTTTGGAAAAAAAAATATTTTTTTAGTTACTTTGGAAAAAAAAATATTTTTTTTGTTACTTTGGAAAAAAAATATTTTTTTAGTTACTTTGGAAAAAAAAATATTTTTTTAGTTACTTTGGAAAAAAAAATATTTTTTTAGTTACTTTGGAAAAAAAGTTACTTTTTTAGTTACTTTGGAAAAAAAATATTTTTTTAGTTACTTTGGGAAAAAAAATATTTTTTTTGTTACTTTGGAAAAAAAAAATATTTTTTTAGTTACTTTGGAAAAAAAAAATTTTTTAGTTACTTTGGAAAAAAAAATTTTTTTTTAGTTACTTTGGAAAAAAACATATTTTTTTAGTTTCTTTGGAAAAAAAAATATTTTTTTAGTTACTTTGGAAAAAAACATATTTTTTTAGTTTCTTTGGAAAAAAAAATATTTTTTTAGTTACTTTGGAAAAAAAAATATTTTTTTTGTTACTTTGGAAAAAAAAAAATTTTTTTAGTTACTTTGGAAAAAAAAAATTTTTTTTAGTTACTTTGGAAAAAAAATTTTTTTTTAGTTACTTTGGAAAAAAAAATATTTTTTTAGTTTCTTTGGAAAAAAAAATATTTTTTTAGTTACTTTGGAAAAAAAAATATTTTTTTAGTTACTTTGGAAAAAAAAAATATTTTTTTAGTTACTTTGGAAAAAAAAATATTTTTTTAGTTACTTTGGAAAAAAAGTTACTTTTTTTTAGTTACTTTGGAAAAAAATATATTTTTTTAGTTACTTTGGAAAAAAAGTTACTTTTTTAGTTACTTTGGAAAAAAAAATATTTTTTTAGTTACTTTGGAAAAAAAAAAATGTTTTTTGTTACTTTGGAAAAAAAAATATTTTTTTAGTTACTTTGGAAAAAAAAATATTTTTTTAGTTACTTTGGAAAAAAAAATATTTTTTTTGTTACTTTGGAAAAAAAAATATTTTTTTAGTTACTTTGGAAAAAAAATTATTTTTTTAGTTACTTTGGAAAAAAAAATATTTTTTTAGTTTCATTGGAAAAAAAGTGACTTTTTTAGTTACTTTGGAAAAAAAGTTACTTTTTTAGTTACTTTGGAAAAAAAAATATTTTTTTAGTTACTTTGGGAAAAAAAATATTTTTTTAGTTACTTTGGAAAAAAAAATATTTTTTTAGTTACTTTGGAAAAAAAAATATTTTTTTAGTTACTTTGGAAAAAAAGTTACTTTTTTAGTTACTTTGGAAAAAAAAAATTTTTTTAGTTACATTGGAAAAAAAAATATTTTTTTTGTTACTTTGGAAAAAAAAATATTTTTTTAGTTACTTTGGAAAAAAAAATTTTTTTTTAGTTACTTTGGAAAAAAAATCAATTTTTTAGTTTCTTTGGAAAAAAAAATAAATTTTTAGTTACTTTGGAAAAAAAAATATTTTTTTTGTTACTTTGGAAAAAAAAATATTTTTTTAGTTACTTTGGAAAAAAAAATATTTTTTTAGTTACTTTGGAAAAAAAAATATTTTTTTAGTTACTTTGGAAAAAAAATATTTTTTTAGTTACTTTGGAAAAAAAGTTACTTTTTTTGTTTCTTTGGAAAAAAAATATTTTTTTAGTTACTTTGGAAAAAAAAATATTTTTTTTGTTACTTTGGAAAAAAAAATATTTTTTTTGTTACTTTGGAAAAAAAAATATTTTTTTAGTTACTTTGGAAAAAAAGTTACTTTTTTAGTTACTTTGGAAAAAAAGTTACTTTTTTAGTTACTTTGGAAAAAAATATATTTTTTTAGTTACTTTGGAAAAAAAGTTACTTTTTTAGTTACTTTGGAAAAAAAAATATTTTTTTAGTTACTTTGGGAAAAAAAATATTTTTTTTGTTACTTTGGAAAAAAAAATATTTTTTTAGTTACTTTGGAAAAAAAAAAAAATTTTTAGTTACTTTGGAAAACAAATTTTTTTTTTAGTTACTTTGGAAAAAAACATATTTTTTTAGTTTCTTTGGAAAAAAAAATATTTTTTTAGTTACTTTGGAAAAAAAAATATTTTTTTAGTTACTTTGGAAAAAAAATTATTTTTTTAGTTACTTTGGAAAAAAAAATATTTTTTTAGTTACTTTGGAAAAAAAGTTACTTTTTTAGTTACTTTGGAAAAAAAAATATTTTTTTAGTTACTTTGGAAAAAAAAATATGTTTTTTGTTACTTTGGAAAAAAAAATATTTTTTTAGTTACTTTGGAAAAAAAAATATTTTTTTAGTTACTTTGGAAAAAAAATTATTTTTTTAGTTACTTTGGAAAAAAAATTATTTTTTTAGTTACTTTGGAAAAAAAAATATTTTTTTAGTTACTTTGGAAAAAAAAATATTTTTTTAGTTACTTTGGAAAAAAAAATATTTTTTTAGTTACTTTGGAAAAAAAGTTACTTTTTTAGTTACTTTGGAAAAAAAAATATTTTTTTAGTTACTTTGGAAAAAAAGTTACTTTTTTAGTTACTTTGGAAAAAAAGTTACTTTTTTAGTTACTTTGGAAAAAAAAATATTTTTTTAGTTACTTTGGAAAAAAAAATATTTTTTTAGTTACTTTGGAAAAAAAAATATTGTTTTAGTTACTTTGGAAAAAAAAAAATTTTTTAGTTACTTTGGAAAAAAAATGTTTTAGTTACTTTGGAAAAAAAAATATTTTTTTAGTTTCTTTGGAAAAAAAAATATTTTTTTAGTTACTTTGGAAATAAAAATATTTTTTTAGTTACTTTGGAAAAAAAAATATTTTTTTAGTTACTTTGGAAAAAAAAATATTTTTTTAGTTACTTTGGAAAAAAAAATATTTTTTTAGTTACTTTGGAAAAAAAAATATTTTTTTAGTTACTTTGGAAAAAAAAATATTTTTTTAGTTACTTTGGAAAAAAAGTTACTTTTTTAGTTACTTTGGAAAAAAAAATATTTTTTTAGTTACTTTGGGAAAAAAAATATTTTTTTTGTTACTTTGGAAAAAAAAAATATTCTTTTAGTTACTTTGGAAAAAAAAAAAAATTTTTAGTTACTTTGGAAAAAAAAAATATTCTTTTAGTTACTTTGGAAAAAAAAAAAAAATTTTAGTTACTTTGGAAAAAAAAATTTTTTTTTAGTTACTTTGGAAAAAAACATATTTTTTTAGTTTCTTTGGAAAAAAAAATATTTTTTTAGTTACTTTGGAAAAAAAAATATTTTTTTTGTTACTTTGGAAAAAAAAAAAATTTTTTAGTTACTTTGGAAAAAAAAAAATTTTTTTAGTTACTTTGGAAAAAAAATATTTTTTTAGTTACTTTGGAAAAAAAAATATTTTTTTAGTTTCTTTGGAAAAAAAAATATTTTTTTAGTTACTTTGGAAAAAAAAATATTTTTTTAGTTACTTTGGAAAAAAAAAATATTTTTTTAGTTACTTTGGAAAAAAAAATATTTTTTTAGTTACTTTGGAAAAAAAGTTACTTTTTTTTAGTTACTTTGGAAAAAAATATATTTTTTTAGTTACTTTGGAAAAAAAGTTACTTTTTTAGTTACTTTGGAAAAAAAAATATTTTTTTAGTTACTTTGGAAAAAAAATATGTTTTTTGTTACTTTGGAAAAAAAAATATTTTTTTAGTTACTTTGGAAAAAAAAATATTTTTTTAGTTACTTTGGAAAAAAAAATATTTTTTTTGTTACTTTGGAAAAAAAAATATTTTTTTAGTTTCATTGGAAAAAAAGTGACTTTTTTAGTTACTTTGGAAAAAAAGTTACTTTTTTAGTTACTTTGGAAAAAAAAATATTTTTTTAGTTACTTTGGAAAAAAAAATATTTTTTTAGTTACTTTGGAAAAAAAAATATTTTTTTAGTTACTTTGGAAAAAAAAATATTTTTTTAGTTACTTTGGAAAAAAAAATATTTTTTTAGTTACTTTGGAAAAAAAAATATTTTTTTAGTTACTTTGGAAAAAAAGTTACTTTTTTAGTTACTTTGGAAAAAAAAATATTTTTTTAGTTACTTTGGAAAAAAAAATATTTTTTTTGTTACTTTGGAAAAAAAAATATTTTTTTAGTTACTTTGGAAAAAAAAATATTTTTTTAGTTACTTTGGAAAAAAAATCAATTTTTTAGTTTCTTTGGAAAAAAAAAATTTTTTTTAGTTACTTTGGAAAAAAAAATATTTTTTTTGTTACTTTGGAAAAAAAAATATTTTTTTAGTTACTTTGGAAAAAAAAATATTTTTTTAGTTACTTTGGAAAAAAAATATTTTTTTAGTTACTTTGGAAAAAAAAATATTTTTTTTGTTTCTTTGGAAAAAAAAATATTTTTTTAGTTACTTTGGAAAAAAAAATATTTTTTTAGTTACTTTGGAAAAAAAGTTACTTTTTTTGTTTCTTTGGAAAAAAAATATTTTTTTAGTTACTTTGGAAAAAAAAATATTTTTTTTGTTACTTTGGAAAAAAAAATATTTTTTTTGTTACTTTGGAAAAAAAAATATTTTTTTAGTTACTTTGGAAAAAAAGTTACTTTTTTAGTTACTTTGGAAAAAAAGTTACTTTTTTAGTTACTTTGGAAAAAAAATATTTTTTTAGTTACTTTGGAAAAAAAAATATTTTTTTTGTTACTTTGGAAAAAAAAATATTTTTTTAGTTACTTTGGAAAAAAAATATTTTTTTAGTTTCTTTGGAAAAAAAAATATTTTTTTAGTTACTTTGGAAAAAAAAATATTTTTTTAGTTACTTTGGAAAAAAAAATATTTTTTTAGTTACTTTGGAAAAAAAAAATTTTTTTTAGTTTCTTTGGAAAAAAAAAAATTTTAGTTACTTTGGAAAAAAAAATTTTTTTTTAGTTACTTTGGAAAAAAAAATATTTTTTTAGTTACTTTGGAAAAAAAAAAATTTTTTTAGTTACTTTGGAAAAAAAATATTTTTTTAGTTTCTTTGGAAAAAAAAATATTTTTTTAGTTACTTTGGAAAAAAAATATTTTTTTAGTTACTTTGGAAAAAAAAAAAAATTTTAGTTTCTTTGGAAAAAAATATATATATTTTTTGTTACTTTGGAAAAAAAAAAAATTTTTTAGTTACTTTGGAAAAAAAAAAATTTTTTTAGTTACTTTGGAAAAGAAACATTTTTTTTAGTTTCTTTGGAAAAAAAAAATTTTTTTTAGTTACTTTGGAAAAAAAAATTTTTTTTTAGTTACTTTGGAAAAAAAAATATTTTTTTAGTTACTTTGGAAAAAAAAATATTTTTTTAGTTACTTTGGAAAAAAAATATTTTTTTAGTTTCTTTGGAAAAAAAAATATTTTTTTAGTTACTTTGGAAAAAAAAATATTTTTTTAGTTACTTTGGAAAAAAAAATATTTTTTTAGTTACTTTGGAAAAAAAAATATTTTTTTAGTTACTTTGGAAAAAAAGTTACTTTTTTAGTTACTTTGGAAAAAAAAATATTTTTTTAGTTACTTTGGAAAAAAAAATCTTTTTTTAGTTACTTTGGAAAAAAAAATTTTTTTTTAGTTACTTTGGAAAAAAAAATATTTTTTTAGTTACTTTGGAAAAAAAAATATTTTTTTTGTTTCTTTGGAAAAAAAAAAATTTTTTTAGTTACTTTGGAAAAAAAAATATTTTTTTAGTTACTTTGGAAAAAAAAATATTTTTTTTGTTACTTTGGAAAAAAAATATTTTTTTAGTTACTTTGGAAAAAAAAATATTTTTTTTGTTTCTTTGGAAAAAAATATATTTTTTTAGTTACTTTGGAAAAAAATATATTTTTTTAGTTACTTTGGAAAAAAAAATATTTTTTTTGTTACTTTGGAAAAAAAAATATTTTTTTAGTTTCTTTGGAAAAAAAAATATTTTTTTAGTTACTTTGGAAAAAAAAAATATTTTTTTAGTTACTTTGGAAAAAAAAAATTTTTTTTAGTTACTTTGGAAAAAAAAATATTTTTTTAGTTACTTTGGAAAAAAAGTTACTTTTTTAGTTACTTTGGAAAAAAAAATATTTTTTTAGTTACTTTGGAAAAAAAAATATTTTTTTTGTTACTTTCGAAAAAAAATTATTTTTTTAGTTACTTTGGAAAAAAAAAAAATTTTAGTTACTTTGGAAAAAAAAAAAAAATTTTAGTTTCTTTGGAAATTTTTTTTTTTTTTTAGTTACTTTGGAAAAAAAATATTTTTTTAGTTACTTTGGAAAAAAAAATATTTTTTTAGTTACTTTGGAAAAAAAAATATTTTTTTAGTTACTTTGGAAAAAAAATATTTTTTTAGTTTCTTTGGAAAAAAAAATATTTTTTTTGTTACTTTGGAAAAAAAAATATTTTTTTAGTTACTTTGGAAAAAAAAATATTTTTTTAGTTACTTTGGAAAAAAAATATTTTTTTAGTTACTTTGGAAAAAAAAATATTTTTTTAGTTACTTTGGAAAAAAAAATATTTTTTTAGTTACTTTGGAAAAAAAGTTACTTTTTTAGTTACTTTGGAAAAAAAAATATTTTTTTAGTTACTTTGGAAAAAAAAATATTTTTTTTGTTACTTTGGAAAAAAAAATATTTTTTTAGTTACTTTGGAAAAAAAATATTTTTTTTAGTTACTTTGGAAAAAAAAATATTTTTTTAGTTACTTTGGAAAAAAAATATTTTTTTAGTTTCTTTGGAAAAAAAAATATTTTTTTAGTTACTTTGGAAAAAAAGTTACTTTTTTTTAGTTACTTTGGAAAAAAATATATTTTTTTAGTTACTTTGGAAAAAAAGTTACTTTTTTAGTTACTTTGGAAAAAAAAATATTTTTTTAGTTACTTTGGAAAAAAAATATGTTTTTTGTTACTTTGGAAAAAAAAATATTTTTTTAGTTACTTTGGAAAAAAAAATATTTTTTTAGTTACTTTGGAAAAAAAAATAATTTTTTTGTTACTTTGGAAAAAAAAATATTTTTTTAGTTTCATTGGAAAAAAAGTGACTTTTTTAGTTACTTTGGAAAAAAAGTTACTTTTTTAGTTACTTTGGAAAAAAAAATATTTTTTTAGTTACTTTGGAAAAAAAAATATTTTTTTAGTTACTTTGGAAAAAAAAATATTTTTTTAGTTACTTTGGAAAAAAAGTTACTTTTTTAGTTACTTTGGAAAAAAAAATATTTTTTTAGTTACTTTGGAAAAAAAAATATTTTTTTTGTTACTTTGGAAAAAAAAATATTTTTTTAGTTACTTTGGAAAAAAAATTATTTTTTTAGTTACTTTGGAAAAAAAATCAATTTTTTAGTTTCTTTGGAAAAAAAAAATTTTTTTTAGTTACTTTGGAAAAAAAAATATTTTTTTTGTTACTTTGGAAAAAAAAATATTTTTTTAGTTACTTTGGAAAAAAAAATATTTTTTTAGTTACTTTGGAAAAAAAATATTTTTTTAGTTACTTTGGAAAAAAAAATA
Source organism: Melanostigma gelatinosum (assembly GCF_949748355.1). Lineage (NCBI taxonomy): Eukaryota > Metazoa > Chordata > Actinopteri > Perciformes > Zoarcidae > Melanostigma > Melanostigma gelatinosum. The sequence continues at coordinate 8,910,195 of NC_136643.1, read as the reverse complement.
TTTTTTTTGTTTCTTTGGAAAAAAAAATATTTTTTTAGTTACTTTGGAAAAAAAAATATTTTTTTAGTTACTTTGGAAAAAAAAATATTTTTTTAGTTACTTTGGAAAAAAAGTTACTTTTTTTGTTTCTTTGGAAAAAAAATATTTTTTTAGTTACTTTGGAAAAAAAAATATTTTTTTAGTTACTTTGGAAAAAAAAATATTTTTTTAGTTACTTTGGAAAAAAAGTTACTTTTTTAGTTACTTTGGAAAAAAAAATATTTTTTTAGTTACTTTGGGAAAAAAAATATTTTTTTTGTTACTTTGGAAAAAAAAAATATTCTTTTAGTTACTTTGGAAAAAAAAAAAAATTTTTAGTTACTTTGGAAAAAAAAAATATTCTTTTAGTTACTTTGGAAAAAAAAAAAAAATTTTAGTTACTTTGGAAAAAAAAAATTTTTTTTAGTTACTTTGGAAAAAAACATATTTTTTTAGTTTCTTTGGAAAAAAAAATATTTTTTTAGTTACTTTGGAAAAAAAAATATTTTTTTTGTTACTTTGGAAAAAAAAAAAATTTTTAGTTACTTTGGAAAAAAAAAAATTTTTTTAGTTACTTTGGAAAAAAAATATTTTTTTAGTTACTTTGGAAAAAAAAATATTTTTTTAGTTTCTTTGGAAAAAAAAATATTTTTTTAGTTACTTTGGAAAAAAAAATATTTTTTTAGTTACTTTGGAAAAAAAAAATATTTTTTTAGTTACTTTGGAAAAAAAAATATTTTTTTAGTTACTTTGGAAAAAAAGTTACTTTTTTTTAGTTACTTTGGAAAAAAAAATATTTTTTTAGTTACTTTGGAAAAAAAGTTACTTTTTTAGTTACTTTGGAAAAAAAAATATTTTTTTAGTTACTTTGGAAAAAAAATATGTTTTTTGTTACTTTGGAAAAAAAAATATTTTTTTAGTTACTTTGGAAAAAAAAATATTTTTTTAGTTACTTTGGAAAAAAAAATATTTTTTTTGTTACTTTGGAAAAAAAAATATTTTTTTAGTTTCATTGGAAAAAAAGTGACTTTTTTAGTTACTTTGGAAAAAAAGTTACTTTTTTAGTTACTTTGGAAAAAAAAATATTTTTTTAGTTACTTTGGAAAAAAAAATATTTTTTTAGTTACTTTGGAAAAAAAAATATTTTTTTAGTTACTTTGGAAAAAAAAATATTTTTTTAGTTACTTTGGAAAAAAAAATATTTTTTTAGTTACTTTGGAAAAAAAGTTACTTTTTTAGTTACTTTGGAAAAAAAAATATTTTTTTAGTTACTTTGGAAAAAAAAATATTTTTTTTGTTACTTTGGAAAAAAAAATATTTTTTTAGTTACTTTGGAAAAAAAAATATTTTTTTAGTTACTTTGGAAAAAAAATCAATTTTTTAGTTTCTTTGGAAAAAAAAAATTTTTTTTAGTTACTTTGGAAAAAAAAATATTTTTTTTGTTACTTTGGAAAAAAAAATATTTTTTTAGTTACTTTGGAAAAAAAAATATTTTTTTAGTTACTTTGGAAAAAAAATATTTTTTTAGTTACTTTGGAAAAAAAAATATTTTTTTTGTTTCTTTGGAAAAAAAAATATTTTTTTAGTTACTTTGGAAAAAAAAATATTTTTTTAGTTACTTTGGAAAAAAAGTTACTTTTTTTGTTTCTTTGGAAAAAAAATATTTTTTTAGTTACTTTGGAAAAAAAAATATTTTTTTTGTTACTTTGGAAAAAAAAATATTTTTTTTGTTACTTTGGAAAAAAAAATATTTTTTTAGTTACTTTGGAAAAAAAGTTACTTTTTTAGTTACTTTGGAAAAAAAGTTACTTTTTTAGTTACTTTGGAAAAAAAATATTTTTTTAGTTACTTTGGAAAAAAAAATATTTTTTTTGTTACTTTGGAAAAAAAAATATTTTTTTAGTTACTTTGGAAAAAAAATATTTTTTTAGTTTCTTTGGAAAAAAAAATATTTTTTTAGTTACTTTGGAAAAAAAAATATTTTTTTAGTTACTTTGGAAAAAAAAATATTTTTTTAGTTACTTTGGAAAAAAAAAATTTTTTTTAGTTTCTTTGGAAAAAAAAAATTTTTTAGTTACTTTGGAAAAAAAAATTTTTTTTTAGTTACTTTGGAAAAAAAAATATTTTTTTAGTTACTTTGGAAAAAAAAAAAATTTTTTAGTTACTTTGGAAAAAAAATATTTTTTTAGTTTCTTTGGAAAAAAAAATATTTTTTTAGTTACTTTGGAAAAAAAATATTTTTTTAGTTACTTTGGAAAAAAAAAAAAATTTTAGTTTCTTTGGAAAAAAATATATATATTTTTTGTTACTTTGGAAAAAAAAAAATTTTTTTAGTTACTTTGGAAAAAAAAAAAATTTTTTAGTTACTTTGGAAAAGAAACATTTTTTTTAGTTTCTTTGGAAAAAAAAAATTTTTTTTAGTTACTTTGGAAAAAAAAAATTTTTTTTAGTTACTTTGGAAAAAAAAATATTTTTTTAGTTACTTTGGAAAAAAAAATATTTTTTTAGTTACTTTGGAAAAAAAATATTTTTTTAGTTTCTTTGGAAAAAAAAATATTTTTTTAGTTACTTTGGAAAAAAAAATATTTTTTTAGTTACTTTGGAAAAAAAAATATTTTTTTAGTTACTTTGGAAAAAAAAAAAATTTTTTAGTTACTTTGGAAAAAAAGTTACTTTTTTAGTTACTTTGGAAAAAAAAATATTTTTTTAGTTACTTTGGAAAAAAAAATCTTTTTTTAGTTACTTTGGAAAAAAAAATTTTTTTTTAGTTACTTTGGAAAAAAAAATATTTTTTTAGTTACTTTGGAAAAAAAAATATTTTTTTTGTTTCTTTGGAAAAAAAAAAATTTTTTTAGTTACTTTGGAAAAAAAAATATTTTTTTAGTTACTTTGGAAAAAAAAATATTTTTTTTGTTACTTTGGAAAAAAAATATTTTTTTAGTTACTTTGGAAAAAAAAATATTTTTTTTGTTTCTTTGGAAAAAAATATATTTTTTTAGTTACTTTGGAAAAAAATATATTTTTTTAGTTACTTTGGAAAAAAAAATATTTTTTTTGTTACTTTGGAAAAAAAAATATTTTTTTAGTTTCTTTGGAAAAAAAAATATTTTTTTAGTTACTTTGGAAAAAAAAAATATTTTTTTAGTTACTTTGGAAAAAAAAAATTTTTTTTAGTTACTTTGGAAAAAAAAATATTTTTTTAGTTACTTTGGAAAAAAAGTTACTTTTTTAGTTACTTTGGAAAAAAAAATATTTTTTTAGTTACTTTGGAAAAAAAAATATTTTTTTTGTTACTTTCGAAAAAAAAATATTTTTTTAGTTACTTTGGAAAAAAAAAATTTTTTAGTTACTTTGGAAAAAAAAAAAATTTTTTAGTTTCTTTGGAAATTTTTTTTTTTTTTTAGTTACTTTGGAAAAAAAATATTTTTTTAGTTACTTTGGAAAAAAAAATATTTTTTTAGTTACTTTGGAAAAAAAAATATTTTTTTAGTTACTTTGGAAAAAAAATATTTTTTTAGTTTCTTTGGAAAAAAAATATTTTTTTTGTTACTTTGGAAAAAAAAATATTTTTTTAGTTACTTTGGAAAAAAAAATATTTTTTTAGTTACTTTGGAAAAAAAATATTTTTTTAGTTACTTTGGAAAAAAAAATATTTTTTTAGTTACTTTGGAAAAAAAAATATTTTTTTAGTTACTTTGGAAAAAAAGTTACTTTTTTAGTTACTTTGGAAAAAAAAATATTTTTTTAGTTACTTTGGAAAAAAAAATATTTTTTTTGTTACTTTGGAAAAAAAAATATTTTTTTAGTTACTTTGGAAAAAAAATATTTTTTTTAGTTACTTTGGAAAAAAAAATATTTTTTTAGTTACTTTGGAAAAAAAATATTTTTTTAGTTTCTTTGGAAAAAAAAATATTTTTTTAGTTACTTTGGAAAAAAAGTTACTTTTTTTTAGTTACTTTGGAAAAAAATATATTTTTTTAGTTACTTTGGAAAAAAAGTTACTTTTTTAGTTACTTTGGAAAAAAAAATATTTTTTTAGTTACTTTGGAAATAAAATATGTTTTTTGTTACTTTGGAAAAAAAAATATTTTTTTAGTTACTTTGGAAAAAAAAATATTTTTTTAGTTACTTTGGAAAAAAAAATAATTTTTTTGTTACTTTGGAAAAAAAAATATTTTTTTAGTTTCATTGGAAAAAAAGTGACTTTTTTAGTTACTTTGGAAAAAAAGTTACTTTTTTAGTTACTTTGGAAAAAAAAATATTTTTTTAGTTACTTTGGAAAAAAAAATATTTTTTTAGTTACTTTGGAAAAAAAAATATTTTTTTAGTTACTTTGGAAAAAAAGTTACTTTTTTAGTTACTTTGGAAAAAAAAATATTTTTTTAGTTACTTTGGAAAAAAAAATATTTTTTTTGTTACTTTGGAAAAAAAAATATTTTTTTAGTTACTTTGGAAAAAAAATTATTTTTTTAGTTACTTTGGAAAAAAAATCAATTTTTTAGTTTCTTTGGAAAAAAAAAATTTTTTTTAGTTACTTTGGAAAAAAAAATATTTTTTTTGTTACTTTGGAAAAAAAAATATTTTTTTTGTTACTTTGGAAAAAAAGTTACTTTTTTTGTTTCTTTGGAAAAAAAATATTTTTTTAGTTACTTTGGAAAAAAAAATATTTTTTTTGTTACTTTGGAAAAAAAAATATTTTTTTTGTTACTTTGGAAAAAAAAAATTTTTTTTAGTTACTTTGGAAAAAAAGTTACTTTTTTAGTTACTTTGGAAAAAAAGTTACTTTTTTAGTTACTTTGGAAAAAAAATATTTTTTTTGTTACTTTGGAAAAAAAAATATTTTTTTTGTTACTTTGGAAAAAAAAATATTTTTTTAGTTACTTTGGAAAAAAAATATTTTTTTAGTTTCTTTGGAAAAAAAAATATTTTTTTAGTTACTTTGGAAAAAAAAATATTTTTTTAGTTACTTTGGAAAAAAAAATATTTTTTTAGTTACTTTGGAAAAAAAAAAATTTTTTTAGTTTCTTTGGAAAAAAAAAAATTTTTTAGTTACTTTGGAAAAAAAAAAATTTTTTTAGTTACTTTGGAAAAAAAAAATTTTTTTTAGTTACTTTGGAAAAAAAAATATTTTTTTAGTTACTTTGGAAAAAAAATATTTTTTTAGTTTCTTTGGAAAAAAAAATATTTTTTTAGTTACTTTGGAAAAAAAAATTTTTTTTAGTTACTTTGGAAAAAAAAAAAATTTTTAGTTTCTTTGGAAAAAAAATATATATTTTTTGTTACTTTGGAAAAAAAAATTTTTTTTTAGTTACTTTGGAAAAAAAAAAAATTTTTTAGTTACTTTGGAAAAGAAACATTTTTTTTAGTTTCTTTGGAAAAAAAATTTTTTTTTAGTTACTTTGGAAAAAAAAAATTTTTTTTAGTTACTTTGGAAAAAAAAATATTTTTTTAGTTACTTTGGAAAAAAAAATATTTTTTTAGTTACTTTGGAAAAAAAATATTTTTTTAGTTTCTTTGGAAAAAAAAATATTTTTTTAGTTACTTTGGAAAAAAAAATATTTTTTTAGTTACTTTGGAAAAAAAAATATTTTTTTAGTTACTTTGGAAAAAAAAATATTTTTTTAGTTACTTTGGAAAAAAAGTTACTTTTTTAGTTACTTTGGAAAAAAAAATATTTTTTTAGTTACTTTGGAAAAAAAAATATTTTTTTAGTTACTTTGGAAAAAAAATATTTTTTTAGTTACTTTGGAAAAAAAAATATTTTTTTAGTTACTTTGGAAAAAAAATATTTTTTTTGTTTCTTTGGAAAAAAAATAATTTTTTTAGTTACTTTGGAAAAAAAAATATTTTTTTAGTTACTTTGGAAAAAAAAATATTTTTTTTGTTACTTTGGAAAAAAAATATTTTTTTAGTTACTTTGGAAAAAAATATATTTTTTTTGTTTCTTTGGAAAAAAATATATTTTTTTAGTTACTTTGGAAAAAAAAATATTTTTTTAGTTTCTTTGGAAAAAAAAATATTTTTTTAGTTACTTTGGAAAAAAAAAATATTTTTTTAGTTACTTTGGAAAAAAAATATTTTTTTTAGTTACTTTGGAAAAAAAAATATTTTTTTAGTTACTTTGGAAAAAAAGTTACTTTTTTAGTTACTTTGGAAAAAAAAATATTTTTTTAGTTACTTTGGAAAAAAAAATATTTTTTTAGTTACTTTGGAAAAAAAAATATTTTTTTAGTTACTTTGGAAAAAAAAAAAATTTTTTAGTTACTTTGGAAAAAAAAAAAAAATTTTAGTTTCTTTGGAATTTTTTTTTTTTTTTTAGTTACTTTGGAAAAAAAATATTTTTTTAGTTACTTTGGAAAAAAAAATATTTTTTTAGTTACTTTGGAAAAAAAAATTTTTTTTTAGTTACTTTGGAAAAAAAATATTTTTTTAGTTTCTTTGGAAAAAAAAATATTTTTTTTGTTACTTTGGAAAAAAAAATATTTTTTTAGTTACTTTGGAAAAAAAAATATTTTTTTAGTTACTTTGGAAAAAAAATATTTTTTTAGTTACTTTGGAAAAAAAAATATTTTTTTAGTTACTTTGGAAAAAAAAATATTTTTTTTGTTTCTTTGGAAAAAAAATAATTTTTTTAGTTACTTTGGAAAAAAAAATATTTTTTTAGTTACTTTGGAAAAAAAAATATTTTTTTTGTTACTTTGGAAAAAAAATATTTTTTTAGTTACTTTGGAAAAAAAAATATTTTTTTTGTTTCTTTGGAAAAAAATATATTTTTTTAGTTACTTTGGAAAAAAAAATATTTTTTTAGTTACTTTGGAAAAAAAAATATTTTTTTTGTTACTTTGGAAAAAAAAATATTTTTTTAGTTTCTTTGGAAAAAAAAATATTTTTTTAGTTACTTTGGAAAAAAAAAATATTTTTTTAGTTACTTTGGAAAAAAAAAAAATTTTTTAGTTACTTTGGAAAAAAAAATATTTTTTTAGTTACTTTGGAAAAAAAGTTACTTTTTTAGTTACTTTGGAAAAAAAAATATTTTTTTAGTTACTTTGGAAAAAAAAATATTTTTTTTGTTACTTTCGAAAAAAAAATATTTTTTTAGTTACTTTGGAAAAAAAAAAAATTTTTTAGTTACTTTGGAAATTTTTTTTTTTTTTTAGTTACTTTGGAAAAAAAATATTTTTTTAGTTACTTTGGAAAAAAAATATTTTTTTAGTTTCTTTGGAAAAAAAAATATTTTTTTTGTTACTTTGGAAAAACAAATATTTTTTTAGTTACTTTGGAAAAAAAAATATTTTTTTAGTTACTTTGGAAAAAAAATATTTTTTTAGTTACTTTGGAAAAAAAAATATTTTTTTTGTTACTTTGGAAAAAAAAATATTTTTTTAGTTACTTTGGAAAAAAAGTTACTTTTTTAGTTACTTTGGAAAAAAAAATATTTTTTTAGTTACTTTGGAAAAAAAAATATTTTTTTTGTTACTTTGGAAAAAAAAATATTTTTTTAGTTACTTTGGAAAAAAAATATTTTTTTTAGTTACTTTGGAAAAAAAAATATTTTTTTAGTTACTTTGGAAAAAAAATATTTTTTTAGTTTCTTTGGAAAAAAAAATATTTTTTTAGTTACTTTGGAAAAAAAGTTACTTTTTTTTAGTTACTTTGGAAAAAAATATATTTTTTTAGTTACTTTGGAAAAAAAGTTACTTTTTTAGTTACTTTGGAAAAAAAAATATTTTTTTAGTTACTTTGGAAAAAAAATATGTTTTTTGTTACTTTGGAAAAAAAAATATTTTTTTAGTTACTTTGGGAAAAAAAATATTTTTTTAGTTACTTTGGAAAAAAAAATAATTTTTTTGTTACTTTGGAAAAAAAAATATTTTTTTAGTTTCATTGGAAAAAAAGTGACTTTTTTAGTTACTTTGGAAAAAAAGTTACTTTTTTAGTTACTTTGGAAAAAAAAATATTTTTTTAGTTACTTTGGAAAAAAAAATATTTTTTTAGTTACTTTGGAAAAAAAAATATTTTTTTAGTTACTTTGGAAAAAAAGTTACTTTTTTAGTTACTTTGGAAAAAAAAATATTTTTTTAGTTACTTTGGAAAAAAAAATATTTTTTTTGTTACTTTGGAAAAAAAAATATTTTTTTAGTTACTTTGGAAAAAAAAATATTTTTTTAGTTACTTTGGAAAAAAAATCAATTTTTTAGTTTCTTTGGAAAAAAAAAAATTTTTTTTAGTTACTTTGGAAAAAAAAATATTTTTTTTGTTACTTTGGAAAAAAAAATATTTTTTTAGTTACTTTGGAAAAAAAAATATTTTTTTAGTTACTTTGGAAAAAAAATATTTTTTTAGTTACTTTGGAAAAAAAAATATTTTTTTTGTTTCTTTGGAAAAAAAAATATTTTTTTAGTTACTTTGGAAAAAAAAATATTTTTTTAGTTACTTTGGAAAAAAAAATATTTTTTTAGTTACTTTGGAAAAAAAGTTACTTTTTTTGTTTCTTTGGAAAAAAAATATTTTTTTAGTTACTTTGGAAAAAAAAATATTTTTTTAGTTACTTTGGAAAAAAAAATATTTTTTTTGTTACTTTGGAAAAAAAAAATTTTTTTTAGTTACTTTGGAAAAAAAGTTACTTTTTTAGTTACTTTGGAAAAAAAGTTACTTTTTTAGTTACTTTGGAAAAAAAATATTTTTTTAGTTACTTTGGAAAAAAAAATATTTTTTTAGTTACTTTGGAAAAAAATATATTTTTTTAGTTACTTTGGAAAAAAAATATTTTTTTAGTTTCTTTGGAAAAAAAAATATTTTTTTAGTTACTTTGGAAAAAAAAATATTTTTTTAGTTACTTTGGAAAAAAAAATATTTTTTTAGTTACTTTGGAAAAAAAAAAAATTTTTTAGTTTCTTTGGAAAAAAAAAAATTTTTTAGTTACTTTGGAAAAAAAAAATTTTTTTTAGTTACTTTGGAAAAAAAAAAAATTTTTTAGTTACTTTGGAAAAAAAAATATTTTTTTAGTTACTTTGGAAAAAAAATATTTTTTTAGTTTCTTTGGAAAAAAAAATATTTTTTTAGTTACTTTGGAAAAAAAATATTTTTTTAGTTACTTTGGAAAAAAAAAAAAAATTTAGTTTCTTTGGAAAAAAAATATATATTTTTTGTTACTTTGGAAAAAAAAAATTTTTTTTAGTTACTTTGGAAAAAAAAAATTTTTTTTAGTTACTTTGGAAAAGAAACATTTTTTTTAGTTTCTTTGGAAAAAAAATTTTTTTTAGTTACTTTGGAAAAAAAAAATTTTTTTTAGTTACTTTGGAAAAAAAAAATTTTTTTTAGTTACTTTGGAAAAAAAAATATTTTTTTAGTTACTTTGGAAAAAAAATATTTTTTTAGTTTCTTTGGAAAAAAAAATATTTTTTTAGTTACTTTGGAAAAAAAAATATTTTTTTAGTTACTTTGGAAAAAAAAATATTTTTTTAGTTACTTTGGAAAAAAAAATATTTTTTTAGTTACTTTGGAAAAAAAGTTACTTTTTTAGTTACTTTGGAAAAAAAAATATTTTTTTAGTTACTTTGGAAAAAAAAATATTTTTTTAGTTACTTTGGAAAAAAAATATTTTTTTAGTTACTTTGGAAAAAAAAATATTTTTTTAGTTACTTTGGAAAAAAAAATATTTTTTTTGTTTCTTTGGAAAAAAAATAATTTTTTTAGTTACTTTGGAAAAAAAAATATTTTTTTAGTTACTTTGGAAAAAAAAATATTTTTTTTGTTACTTTGGAAAAAAAATATTTTTTTAGTTACTTTGGAAAAAAATATATTTTTTTTGTTTCTTTGGAAAAAAATATATTTTTTTAGTTACTTTGGAAAAAAAAATATTTTTTTAGTTACTTTGGAAAAAAAAATATTTTTTTTGTTACTTTGGAAAAGAAAATATTTTTTTAGTTTCTTTGGAAAAAAAAATATTTTTTTAGTTACTTTGGAAAAAAAAAATATTTTTTTAGTTACTTTGGAAAAAAAAATTTTTTTTTAGTTACTTTGGAAAAAAAAATATTTTTTTAGTTACTTTGGAAAAAAAGTTACTTTTTTAGTTACTTTGGAAAAAAAAATATTTTTTTAGTTACTTTGGAAAAAAAAATATTTTTTTTGTTACTTTCGAAAAAAAAATATTTTTTTAGTTACTTTGGAAAAAAAAAAAATTTTTAGTTACTTTGGAAAAAAAAAATTTTTTTTAGTTTCTTTGGAAATTTTTTTTTTTTTTTAGTTACTTTGGAAAAAAAATATTTTTTTAGTTACTTTGGAAAAAAAAATATTTTTTTAGTTACTTTGGAAAAAAAAATATTTTTTTAGTTACTTTGGAAAAAAAATATTTTTTTAGTTTCTTTGGAAAAAAAAATATTTTTTTTGTTACTTTGGAAAAAAAAATATTTTTTTAGTTACTTTGGAAAAAAAAATATTTTTTTAGTTACTTTGGAAAAAAAATATTTTTTTAGTTACTTTGGAAAAAAAAATATTTTTTTAGTTACTTTGGAAAAAAAAATATTTTTTTAGTTACTTTGGAAAAAAAGTTACTTTTTAGTTACTTTGGAAAAAAAAATATTTTTTTAGTTACTTTGGAAAAAAAAAATTTTTTTTGTTACTTTGGAAAAAAAAATATTTTTTTAGTTACTTTGGAAAAAAAATATTTTTTTTAGTTACTTTGGAAAAAAAAATATTTTTTTAGTTACTTTGGAAAAAAAATATTTTTTTAGTTTCTTTGGAAAAAAAAATATTTTTTTAGTTACTTTGGAAAAAAAAATATTTTTTTAGTTACTTTGGAAAAAAAAATATTTTTTTAGTTACTTTGGAAAAAAAAATATTTTTTTAGTTACTTTGGAAAAAAAATATTTTTTTAGTTACTTTGGAAAAAAAAAAATTTTTTTAGTTTCTTTGGAAAAAAAAAAATTTTTTAGTTACTTTGGAAAAAAAAATATTTTTTTAGTTACTTTGGAAAAAAAAATATTTTTTTAGTTACTTTGGAAAAAAAAATATTTTTTTAGTTTCTTTGGAAAAAAAATATTTTTTTAGTTACTTTGGAAAAAAAAAATATTTTTTTAGTTACTTTGGAAAAAAAAATATTTTTTTAGTTACTTTGGAAAAAAAAAATTTTTTTTAGTTACTTTGGAAAAAAAGTTACTTTTTTAGTTACTTTGGAAAAAAAAATTTTTTTTTAGTTACTTTGGAAAAAAAAATATTTTTTTTGTTACTTTCGAAAAAAAAATATTTTTTTAGTTACTTTGGAAAAAAAAAAAAATTTTTAGTTACTTTGGAAAAAAAAAATTTTTTTTAGTTTCTTTGGAAATTTTTTTTTTTTTTTAGTTACTTTGGAAAAAAAATATTTTTTTAGTTACTTTGGAAAAAAAAATATTTTTTTAGTTACTTTGGAAAAAAAAATATTTTTTTAGTTACTTTGGAAAAAAAATATTTTTTTAGTTTCTTTGGGAAAAAAAATATTTTTTTTGTTACTTTGGAAAAAAAAATATTTTTTTAGTTACTTTGGAAAAAAAAATATTTTTTTAGTTACTTTGGAAAAAAAATATTTTTTTAGTTACTTTGGAAAAAAAAATATTTTTTTAGTTACTTTGGAAAAAAAAATATTTTTTTAGTTACTTTGGAAAAAAAGTTACTTTTTTAGTTACTTTGGGAAAAAAAATATTTTTTTAGTTACTTTGGAAAAAAAAATATTTTTTTTGTTACTTTGGAAAAAAAAATATTTTTTTAGTTACTTTGGAAAAAAAATATTTTTTTTAGTTACTTTGGAAAAAAAAATATTTTTTTAGTTACTTTGGAAAAAAAAATATTTTTTTAGTTTCTTTGGAAAAAAAATATTTTTTTAGTTACTTTGGAAAAAAAAATATTTTTTTAGTTACTTTGGAAAAAAAAATATTTTTTTAGTTACTTTGGAAAAAAAATATTTTTTTAGTTACTTTGGAAAAAAAGTTACTTTTTTAGTTACTTTGGAAAAAAAAATATTTTTTTAGTTACTTTGGAAAAAAAGTTACTTTTTTAGTTACTTTGGAAAAAAAGTTACTTTTTTAGTTACTTTGGAAAAAAAAATATTTTTTTAGTTACTTTGGAAAAAAAAATATTTTTTTTGTTACTTTGGAAAAAAAAAATATTGTTTTAGTTACTTTGGAAAAAAAAATATTTTTTTAGTTACTTTGGAAAAAAAGTTACTTTTTTAGTTACTTTGGGAAAAAAAATATTTTTTTAGTTACTTTGGAAAAAAAAATATTTTTTTTGTTACTTTGGAAAAAAAAATATTTTTTTAGTTACTTTGGAAAAAAAAATATTTTTTTAGTTACTTTGGAAAAAAAATCAATTTTTTAGTTTCTTTGGAAAAAAAAATTTTTTTTTAGTTACTTTGGAAAAAAAAATATTTTTTTTGTTACTTTGGAAAAAAAAATATTTTTTTTGTTACTTTGGAAAAAAAAATATTTTTTTAGTTACTTTGGAAAAAAAATATTTTTTTAGTTACTTTGGAAAAAAAAATATTTTTTTTGTTTCTTTGGAAAAAAAAATATTTTTTTTGTTACTTTGGAAAAAAAAATATTTTTTTAGTTACTTTGGAAAAAAAATATTTTTTTAGTTACTTTGGAAAAAAAGTTACTTTTTTTGTTTCTTTGGAAAAAAAATATTTTTTTAGTTACTTTGGAAAAAAAAATATTTTTTTTGTTACTTTGGAAAAAAAAATATTTTTTTAGTTACTTTGGAAAAAAAAATATTTTTTTAGTTACTTTGGAAAAAAAAATATTTTTTTAGTTACTTTGGAAAAAAAATATTTTTTTAGTTACTTTGGAAAAAAAATATTTTTTTAGTTACTTTGGAAAAAAAAATATTTTTTTAGTTACTTTGGAAAAAAAAATATTTTTTTTGTTTCTTTGGAAAAAAATTTTTTTTTTTAGTTACTTTGGAAAAAAAAATATTGTTTTAGTTACTTTGGAAAAAAAAAAAATTTTTTTGTTTCTTTGGAAAAAAAAATATTTTTTTAGTTACTTTGGAAAAAAAATATTTTTTTAGTTACTTTGGAAAAAAAAATATTTTTTTAGTTACTTTGGAAAAAAAAATATTTTTTTAGTTACTTTGGAAAAAAAATATTTTTTTAGTTTCTTTGGGAAAAAAAATATTTTTTTTGTTACTTTGGAAAAAAAAATATTTTTTTAGTTACTTTGGAAAAAAAAATATTTTTTTAGTTACTTTGGAAAAAAAATATTTTTTTAGTTACTTTGGAAAAAAAAATATTTTTTTAGTTACTTTGGAAAAAAAAATATTTTTTTAGTTACTTTGGAAAAAAAGTTACTTTTTTAGTTACTTTGGAAAAAAAAATATTTTTTTAGTTACTTTGGAAAAAAAAATATTTTTTTTGTTACTTTGGAAAAAAAAATATTTTTTTAGTTACTTTGGAAAAAAAATATTTTTTTTAGTTACTTTGGAAAAAAAAATATTTTTTTAGTTACTTTGGAAAAAAAAATATTTTTTTAGTTTCTTTGGAAAAAAAATATTTTTTTAGTTACTTTGGAAAAAAAAATATTTTTTTAGTTACTTTGGAAAAAAAAATATTTTTTTAGTTACTTTGGAAAAAAAAATATTTTTTTAGTTACTTTGGAAAAAAAGTTACTTTTTTAGTTACTTTGGAAAAAAAAATATTTTTTTAGTTACTTTGGAAAAAAAGTTACTTTTTTAGTTACTTTGGAAAAAAAGTTACTTTTTTAGTTACTTTGGAAAAAAAAATATTTTTTTAGTTACTTTGGAAAAAAAAATATTTTTTTTGTTACTTTGGAAAAAAAAAATATTGTTTTAGTTACTTTGGAAAAAAAAATATTTTTTTAGTTACTTTGGAAAAAAAGTTACTTTTTTAGTTACTTTGGAAAAAAAAATATTTTTTTAGTTACTTTGGAAAAAAAAATATTTTTTTTGTTACTTTGGAAAAAAAAATATTTTTTTAGTTACTTAGGAAAAAAAAAACATTTTTTTAGTTACTTTGGAAAAAAAATCAATTTTTTAGTTTCTTTGGAAAAAAAAATTTTTTTTTAGTTACTTTGGAAAAAAAAATATTTTTTTTGTTACTTTGGAAAAAAAATATATTTTTTTTGTTACTTTGGAAAAAAAAATATTTTTTTAGTTACTTTGGAAAAAAAATATTTTTTTAGTTACTTTGGAAAAAAAATATTTTTTTTGTTTCTTTGGAAAAAAAAATATTTTTTTTGTTTCTTTGGAAAAAAAAATATTTTTTTAGTTACTTTGGGAAAAAAAATATTTTTTTAGTTACTTTGGAAAAAAAATATTTTTTTAGTTACTTTGGAAAAAAAGTTACTTTTTTTGTTTCTTTGGAAAAAAAATATTTTTTTAGTTACTTTGGAAAAAAAAATATTTTTTTTGTTACTTTGGAAAAAAAATATTTTTTTTGTTACTTTGGAAAAAAAAATATTTTTTTAGTTACTTTGGAAAAAAAGTTACTTTTTTAGTTACTTTGGAAAAAAAATATTTTTTTAGTTACTTTGGAAAAAAAAAAATTGTTTTTGTTACTTTGGAAAAAAAATATTTTTTTAGTTACTTTGGAAAAAAAAATATTTTTTTTGTTACTTTGGAAAAAAAAAATTTTTTTAGTTTCTTTGGAAAAAAAAATATTTTTTTAGTTTCTTTGGAAAAAAAAATATTTTTTTAGTTACTTTGGAAAAAAAAATATTTTTTTAGTTACTTTGGAAAAAAAAAAAAAATTTTAGTTTCTTTGGAAAAAAAAAAAAATTTTAGTTACTTTGGAAAAAAAAAATTTTTTTTAGTTACTTTGGAAAAAAAAATATTTTTTTAGTTACTTTGGAAAAAAAAAAATTTTTTTAGTTACTTTGGAAAAAAAATTTTTTTTTAGTTTCTTTGGAAAAAAATATATTTTTTTAGTTACTTTGGAAAAAAAAAATTTTTTTAGTTACTTTGGAAAAAAAAAAAATTTTTAGTTTCTTTGGAAAAAAAAAAAATTTTTAGTTACTTTGGAAAAAAAAAAAAAATTTTAGTTACTTTGGAAAAAAAAAAAAATTTTTAGTTACTTTGGAAAAAAAAAAAATTTTAGTTACTTTGGAAAAAAAGTTACTTTTTTAGTTACTTTGGAAAAAAAAATATTTTTTTAGTTACTTTGGAAAAAAAAATATATTTTTTGTTACTTTGGAAAAAAAAAAATTTTTTTAGTTACTTTGGAAAAAAAAAAATTTTTTTAGTTACTTTGGAAAAGAAAAAAATTTTTTAGTTTCTTTGGAAAAAAAGTTTTTTTAGTTACTTTGGAAAAAAAAAATTTTTTTTAGTTACTTTGGAAAAAAATTTTTTTTTTTAGTTACTTTGGAAAAAAAAATATTTTTTTAGTTACTTTGGAAAAAAAATATTTTTTTAGTTTCTTTGGAAAAAAAAATATTTTTTTAGTTACTTTGGAAAAAAAAATATTTTTTTAGTTACTTTGGAAAAAAAAATATTTTTTTAGTTACTTTGGAAAAAAAAATATTTTTTTAGTTACTTTGGAAAAAAAGTTACTTTTTTAGTTACTTTGGAAAAAAAATCTTTTTTTAGTTACTTTGGAAAAAAAAATCTTTTTTTAGTTACTTTGGAAAAAAAAATATTTTTTTAGTTACTTTGGAAAAAAAAATATTTTTTTAGTTACTTTGGAAAAAAAAATATTTTTTTTGTTTCTTTGGAAAAAAAAAAAAATTTTGTTACTTTGGAAAAAAAAAAAAAATTTTAGTTACTTTGGAAAAAAAAATATTTTTTTTGTTACTTTGGAAAAAAAATATTTTTTTAGTTACTTTGGAAAAAAAAATATTTTTTTTGTTTCTTTGGAAAAAAATATATTTTTTTTGTTACTTTGGAAAAAAAAATATTTTTTTAGTTACTTTGGAAAAAAAAATATTTTTTTTGTTACTTTGGAAAAAAAAATATTTTTTTTGTTACTTTGGAAAAAAAAATATTTTTTTAGTTTCTTTGGAAAAAAAAATATTTTTTTAGTTACTTTGGAAAAAAAAAATATTTTTTTAGTTACTTTGGAAAAAAAAATATTTTTTTAGTTACTTTGGAAAAAAAAATATTTTTTTAGTTACTTTGGAAAAAAAGTTACTTTTTTAGTTACTTTGGAAAAAAAAATATTTTTTTAGTTACTTTGGAAAAAAAAATATTTTTTTTGTTACTTTCGAAAAAAAAAAATTTTTTTAGTTACTTTGGAAAAAAAAAAATTTTTTTAGTTACTTTGGAAAAAAAAAATTTTTTTTAGTTTCTTTGGAAATTTTTTTTTTTTTTTAGTTACTTTGGAAAAAAAAATTTTTTTTAGTTACTTTGGAAAAAAAAATATTTTTTTAGTTACTTTGGAAAAAAAAATATTTTTTTAGTTACTTTGGAAAAAAAATATTTTTTTAGTTTCTTTGGAAAAAAAATATTTTTTTTGTTACTTTGGAAAAAAAAATATTTTTTTAGTTACTTTGGGAAAAAAAATATTTTTTTAGTTACTTTGGAAAAAAAATATTTTTTTAGTTACTTTGGAAAAAAAAATATTTTTTTAGTTACTTTGGAAAAAAAAATATTTTTTTAGTTACTTTGGAAAAAAAGTTACTTTTTTAGTTACTTTGGAAAAAAAATATTTTTTTAGTTACTTTGGAAAAAAAAATATTTTTTTTGTTACTTTGGAAAAAAAAATATTTTTTTAGTTACTTTGGAAAAAAAATATATTTTTTAGTTACTTTGGAAAAAAAAATATTTTTTTAGTTACTTTGGAAAAAAAAATATTTTTTTAGTTTCTTTGGAAAAAAAAATATTTTTTTAGTTACTTTGGAAAAAAAAATATTTTTTTAGTTACTTTGGAAAAAAAAATATTTTTTTAGTTACTTTGGAAAAAAAAATATTTTTTTAGTTACTTTGGAAAAAAAGTTACTTTTTTAGTTACTTTGGAAAAAAAAAATTTTTTTTAGTTACTTTGGAAAAAAAGTTACTTTTTTAGTTACTTTGGAAAAAAAGTTACTTTTTTAGTTACTTTGGAAAAAAAAATATTTTTTTAGTTACTTTGGAAAAAAAAATATTTTTTTTGTTACTTTGGAAAAAAACAATATTGTTTTAGTTACTTTGGAAAAAACAAAAATTTTAGTTACTTTGGAAAAAAAAAATTTTTTTAGTTACTTTGGAAAAAAAATATTTTTTTAGTTTCTTTGGAAAAAAAAATATTTTTTTAGTTACTTTGGAAAAAAAAATATTTTTTTAGTTACTTTGGAAAAAAAAATATTTTTTTAGTTACTTTGGAAAAAAAAATATTTTTTTAGTTACTTTGGAAAAAAAGTTACTTTTTAGTTTCTTTGGAAAAAAAAATATTTTTTTAGTTACTTTGGAAAAAAAATATTTTTTTAGTTACTTTGGAAAAAAAATTATTTTTTTAGTTACTTTGGAAAAAAAAATATTTTTTTAGTTACTTTGGAAAAAAAAATATTTTTTTAGTTACTTTGGAAAAAAAAAAAATTTTTTAGTTACTTTGGAAAAAAAGTTACTTTTTTAGTTACTTTGGAAAAAAAAGTTACTTTTTTAGTTACTTTGGAAAAAAAAATATTTTTTTAGTTACTTTGGAAAAAAAGTTACTTTTTTAGTTACTTTGGAAAAAAAAATATTTTTTTAGTTACTTTGGAAAAAAAGTTACTTTTTTAGTTACTTTGGAAAAAAAGTTACTTTTTTAGTTACTTTGGAAAAAAAAATATTTTTTTAGTTACTTTGGAAAAAAAAATATTTTTTTTGTTACTTTGGAAAAAAAAAATATTGTTTTAGTTACTTTGGAAAAAAAAAAATTTTTAGTTACTTTGGAAAAAAAATATTTTTTTAGTTACTTTGGAAAAAAAATATTTTTTTAGTTTCTTTGGAAAAAAAAATATTTTTTTAGTTACTTTGGAAAAAAAAATATTTTTTTAGTTACTTTGGAAAAAAAAATATTTTTTTAGTTACTTTGGAAAAAAAAATATTTTTTTAGTTACTTTGGAAAAAAAGTTACTTTTTAGTTTCTTTGGAAAAAAAAAATATTTTTTTAGTTACTTTGGAAAAAAAATATTTTTTTTGTTACTTTGGAAAAAAAATATATTTTTTTAGTTACTTTGGAAAAAAAATAATTTTTTTAGTTACTTTGGAAAAAAAATAATTTTTTTAGTTACTTTGGAAAAAAAAATATTTTTTTAGTTTCTTTGGAAAAAAAAATATTTTTTTAGTTACTTTGGAAAAGAAAATATTTTTTTAGTTACTTTGGAAAAAAAAATATTTTTTTAGTTACTTTGGAAAAAAAGTTACTTTTTTAGTTACTTTGGAAAAAAAAATATTTTTTTAGTTACTTTGGAAAAAAAAATATGTTTTTTGTTACTTTGGAAAAAAAAATATTTTTTTAGTTACTTTGGAAAAAAAAATATTTTTTTAGTTACTTTGGAAAAAAAAAAAATTTTTTAGTTTCTTTGGAATTTTTTTTTTTTTTTTAGTTACTTTGGAAAAAAATATATTTTTTTTGTTACTTTGGAAAAAAAAATATTTTTTTAGTTACTTTGGAAAAAAAAATATTTTTTTAGTTACTTTGGAAAAAAAAATATTTTTTTTGTTACTTTGGAAAAAAAAATATTTTTTTAGTTACTTTGGAAAAAAAAAATTTTTTTAGTTACTTTGGAAAAAAAAAAATTTTTTTAGTTACTTTGGAAAAAAAAATATTTTTTTAGTTCCTTTGGAAAAAAAAATATTTTTTTAGTTACTTTGGAAAAAAAAATATTTTTTTAGTTACTTTGGAAAAAAAAAAATTGTTTAGTTACTTTGGAAAAAAAAATATTTTTTTAGTTACTTTGGAAAAAAAAAATTTTTTTAGTTTCTTTGGAAAAATTATTTTTTTTTTAGTTACTTTGGAAAAAAAATTATTTTTTTAGTTACTTTTGAAAAAAAAAAATTTTTTTAGTTACTTTGGAAAAAAAAATATTTTTTTAGTTACTTTGGAAAAAAAATATTTTTTTAGTTACTTTGGAAAAAAAATATTTTTTTAGTTACTTTGGAAAAAAAAATATTTTTTTAGTTTCTTTGGAAAAAAAATATTTTTTTAGTTACTTTGGAAAAAAAAATATTTTTTTAGTTACTTTGGAAAAAAAAATATTTTTTTAGTTACTTTGGAAAAAAAATATTTTTTTAGTTACTTTGGAAAAAAAATATTTTTTTAGTTACTTTGGAAAAAAAGTTACTTTTTTAGTTACTTTGGAAAAAAAATATTTTTTTAGTTACTTTGGAAAAAAAATATTTTTTTAGTTACTTTGGAAAAAAAATTTTTTTTTTTGTTACTTTGGAAAAAAAATATTTTTTTAGTTACTTTGGAAAAAAAAATATTTTTTTAGTTTCTTTGGAAAAAAAAATATTTTTTTAGTTACTTTGGAAAAAAAAATATTTTTTTAGTTACTTTGGAAAAAAAAATATTTTTTTAGTTACTTTGGAAAAAAAAATATTTTTTTAGTTACTTTGAAAAAAACAAAAAAAATTTAGTTTCTTTGGAAAAAAAAAATTTTTTTTAGTTACTTTGGAAAAAAAAATTTTTTTTTAGTTACTTTGGAAAAAAAAATATTTTTTTAGTTACTTTGGAAAAAAAAATTTTTTTTAGTTTCTTTGGAAAAAAAAATATTTTTTTAGTTACTTTGGAAAAAAAATATTTTTTTAGTTACTTTGGAAAAAAAAAAAATTTTTTAGTTTCTTTGGAAAAAAAAAAATTTTTTAGTTACTTTGGAAAAAAAAATTTTTTTTTAGTTACTTTGGAAAAAAAAATTTTTTTTTAGTTACTTTGGAAAAAAAAATATTTTTTTAGTTACTTTGGAAAAAAAATATTTTTTTAGTTACTTTGGAAAAAAAAATATTTTTTTAGTTACTTTGGAAAAAAAAATTTTTTTTAGTTACTTTGGAAAAAAAAAATTTTTTTTAGTTACTTTGGAAAAAAAAAAAATTTTTTAGTTACTTTGGAAAAAAAAATATTTTTTTAGTTACTTTGGAAAAAAAAATATTTTTTTAGTTACTTTGGAAAAAAAATATTTTTTTAGTTTCTTTGGAAAAAAAAATATTTTTTTAGTTACTTTGGAAAAAAAAATATTTTTTTAGTTACTTTGGAAAAAAAAATATTTTTTTAGTTACTTTGGAAAAAAAAATATTTTTTTAGTTACTTTGGAAAAAAAGTTACTTTTTTAGTTACTTTGGAAAAAAAAATATTTTTTTTGTTACTTTGGAAAAAAAAATATTTTTTTAGTTACTTTGGAAAAAAAAATATTTTTTTAGTTACTTTGGAAAAAAAAATATTTTTTTAGTTACTTTGGAAAAAAAAATATTTTTTTTGTTTCTTTGGAAAAAAAAATTTTTTTTTAGTTACTTTGGAAAAAAAAATTTTTTTTTAGTTACTTTGGAAAAAAAAATATTTTTTTTGTTACTTTGGAAAAAAAATATTTTTTTTGTTACTTTGGAAAAAAAATATTTTTTTTGTTTCTTTGGAAAAAAAAATATTTTTTTAGTTACTTTGGAAAAAAAAATATTTTTTTAGTTACTTTGGAAAAAAAAATATTTTTTTCGTTACTTTGGAAAAAAAAATATTTTTTTAGTTTCTTTGGAAAAAAAAATATTTTTTTAGTTACTTTGGAAAAAAAAAATATTTTTTTAGTTACTTTGGAAAAAAAAATATTTTTTTAGTTACTTTGGAAAAAAAAATATTTTTTTAGTTACTTTGGAAAAAAAGTTACTTTTTTAGTTACTTTGGAAAAAAAAATATTTTTTTAGTTACTTTGGAAAAAAAGTTACTTTTTTAGTTACTTTGGAAAAAAAAATATTTTTTTAGTTACTTTGGAAAAAAAAATATTTTTTTTTGTTACTTTCGAAAAAAAAATATTTTTTTAGTTACTTTGGAAAAAAAATATTTTTTTAGTTACTTTGGAAAAAAAATATTTTTTTAGTTACTTTGGAAAAAAAGTTACTTTTTTAGTTACTTTGGAAAAAAAATATTTTTTTAGTTACTTTGGAAAAAAAAATATTTTTTTTGTTACTTTGGAAAAAAAATATTTTTTTAGTTACTTTGGAAAAAAAAATATTTTTTTAGTTTCTTTGGAAAAAAAAATATTTTTTTAGTTACTTTGGAAAAAAAAATATTTTTTTAGTTACTTTGGAAAAAAAAATATTTTTTTAGTTACTTTGAAAAAAAAAAAAAATTTAGTTTCTTTGGAAAAAAAAAATTTTTTTAGTTACTTTGGAAAAAAAATTTTTTTTTTAGTTACTTTGGAAAAAAAAAATTTTTTTAGTTACTTTGGAAAAAAAATATTTTTTTAGTTACTTTGGAAAAAAAGTTACTTTTTTAGTTACTTTGGAAAAAAAATATTTTTTTAGTTACTTTGGAAAAAAAAATATTTTTTTTGTTACTTTGGAAAAAAAATATTTTTTTAGTTACTTTGGAAAAAAAAATATTTTTTTAGTTACTTTGGAAAAAAAAATATTTTTTTAGTTACTTTGAAAAAAAAAAAAAAAATTTAGTTTCTTTGGAAAAAAAAAATTTTTTTAGTTACTTTGGAAAAAAAAAATTTTTTTTAGTTACTTTGGAAAAAATTTTTTTTTTTTAGTTACTTTGGAAAAAAAAAATTTTTTTTAGTTACTTTGGAAAAAAAATATTTTTTTAGTTTCTTTGGAAAAAAAAATATTTTTTTAGTTACTTTGGAAAAAAAATATTTTTTTAGTTACTTTGGAAAAAAAAATTTTTTTTTAGTTTCTTTGGAAAAAAAAAAAAATTTTAGTTACTTTGGAAAAAAAATTTTTTTTTTAGTTACTTTGGAAAAAAAAATATTTTTTTAGTTACTTTGGAAAAAAAAATATTTTTTTAGTTACTTTGGAAAAAAAATATTTTTTTAGTTTCTTTGGAAAAAAAATATTTTTTTAGTTACTTTGGAAAAAAAAATATTTTTTTAGTTACTTTGGAAAAAAAAATATTTTTTTAGTTACTTTGGAAAAAAAAATATTTTTTTAGTTACTTTGGAAAAAAAGTTACTTTTTTAGTTACTTTGGAAAAAAAAATATTTTTTTTGTTACTTTGGAAAAAAAAATATTTTTTTTGTTACTTTGGAAAAAAAAATATTTTTTTAGTTACTTTGGAAAAAAAATTATTTTTTTAGTTACTTTGGAAAAAAAATATTTTTTTTGTTTCTTTGGAAAAAAAAATTTTTTTTAGTTACTTTGGAAAAAAAAATATTTTTTTAGTTACTTTGGAAAAAAAAATATTTTTTTTGTTACTTTGGAAAAAAAAAATTTTTTTAGTTACTTTGGAAAAAAAAAAAATTTTTTGTTTCTTTGGAAAAAAAAATATTTTTTTAGTTACTTTGGAAAAAAAATATTTTTTTAGTTACTTTGGGAAAAAAAATATTTTTTTTGTTACTTTGGAAAAAAAATTTTTTTTTTAGTTTCTTTGGAAAAAAAAATATTTTTTTAGTTACTTTGGAAAAAAAAAATATTTTTTTAGTTACTTTGGAAAAAAAAATATTTTTTTAGTTACTTTGGAAAAAAAAATATTTTTTTAGTTACTTTGGAAAAAAAGTTACTTTTTTAGTTACTTTGGAAAAAAAAATATTTTTTTAGTTACTTTGGAAAAAAAAATATTTTTTTTGTTACTTTCGAAAAAAAAATATTTTTTTAGTTACTTTGGAAAAAAAAATATTTTTTTTGTTACTTTCGAAAAAAAAATATTTTTTTAGTTACTTTGGAAAAAAAAAAAATTTTTAGTTACTTTGGAAAAAAAAAAAAAATTTTAGTTTCTTTGGAAATTTTTTTTTTTTTTTTAGTTACTTTGGAAAAAAAATATTTTTTTAGTTACTTTGGAAAAAAAAATATTTTTTTAGTTACTTTGGAAAAAAAAATATTTTTTTAGTTGCTTTGGAAAAAAAATATTTTTTTAGTTTCTTTGGAAAAAAAAATATTTTTTTTGTTACTTTGGAAAAAAAAATATTTTTTTAGTTACTTTGGAAAAAAAAATATTTTTTTAGTTACTTTGGAAAAAAAATATTTTTTTAGTTACTTTGGAAAAAAAAAAATTTTTTTAGTTACTTTGGAAAAAAAAATATTTTTTTAGTTTCTTTGGAAAAAAAAATATTTTTTTAGTTACTTTGGAAAAAAAAATATTTTTTTAGTTACTTTGGAAAAAAAAATATTTTTTTAGTTACTTTGGAAAAAAAAATATTTTTTTAGTTACTTTGGAAAAAAAGTTACTTTTTTAGTTACTTTGGAAAAAAAAAATATTGTTCTATTTCATCCTTACTGACCGCCAGAGGCAGTGCTTAACACTGGATGTATCCCGTCTCGCGCATGCGCAGGTCGAATATTTATATCAACAAAGTCACGTGTGACCTCGGATGACCACCGTCATCTATAAGTTCCGGTGTCATCCTGAGCTCAGTCCTTTTTTTCTTCTCGCGTCGCAGGTTAGCTACCATGGTAGCTTAAACAAGGATGTGTCTACGATCAAGACATATTAGAGCTCGTCGCTGTAGCCTTGTGACTACCGGTCGGAGTTGCGGTTCTCTCGCCCTCCAAAGGCTGCGACGAGCTGTCCCTCTTCGGAGGGAACGGTGTGTTCGCCGTTCGGACATCGAGCCCCGGACTGGTGGCCGCCCCTATCATCGGTCGTCACCAGTCTGATAAGGGTCAGCTAAGTCGTGATGACAGCAATCGGTAAGATCGATTAACATTGTTTTCTATAACAGTTGTTTGTTCCACGGTTGGCAGAGCGCTTCCGCTCTAGTAATCGAGTGGCGCGCTAACGAGAGCGTAGAATTACGCTGTCGGCCCGCCCTTCACAGTGTTACGGCTATCACAGTTAGCAGAGTGTTCCTGCTCAGGCAAACTTTGTGAGACACTAGTCCGCATTGGCGTTGTGTACATGGAGATTTAATCTTTACATCTGACGTAATTCGCAGTTAGCAGTGTCTTCACTCAGGCTAACTTGGATGCTAGCTGGCTAGCTAAACAAAGCTGATACTGGGGCTGTAGCCATCAACTTTGTATCCTTACAGCTGTCACAGTTAACAGAGCGTCCTCGCTCAGGTTAACTCAGTGGGAAACTAGCTAAACAGAGCTGATACTGGGACTGCGTCCATCAACTTTGTATCCTTACGGCTGTCACAGTTAACAGAGCGTCCTCGCTCAGGTTAACTCAGTGGAAAACTAGCTAAACAAAGCTGATACTGGGGCTGTAGCCATCAACTTTGTATCCTTACAGCTGTCACAGTTAACAGAGCGTCCTCGCTCAGGTTAACTCAGTGGGAAACTAGCTAAACAAAAGCTGAGACTGGGACTGCGTCCAGCAACTTTGTATCCTTACGGCTGTCACAGTTAACAGAGCGTCCTCGCTCAGGTTAACTCAGTGGGAAACTAGATAAACAAAGCTGGTACTGGGGCTGTGGCCATCAACTTTGTAGCATTACAACGATCACAGTTAGCGGAATGTGCTCGCTCAGGCTAACTCGGTGAATGCTAGTTATACTAAATCAACATTGAGGTTGTGCCCATTGATGGTTTTGACGCATTACGGCTGTCGAGTTCGCTCCGGCTAACTAGACTAAGCTAATACTCTGTGTGTCCATTGATTGTTGTAAACATTATGGACATATCGGTAGCGGATATCAGTTAGCAGAGTGCCCTCGCTCAGGCTAACTGGTAGCACACCAAGAGTTACAGCACCTGTCCAAGTGGAGAGTGTCCTCGCACTGTAAGGACTGTGGGTTTTTTTGTCCGTTTTCACAGTAGCAGAGTGCTCTCGCTCAAGCTAACTGGTGGGGCACCAATATCTGCAGCAACTATCCGAGTGAAGAGAGTGTCCTCGCTCCCCTCTCACTAGGAGAACTGTTTTCCTGACCTGTTCCACAGTAGCAGAGTGCTCTCGCTCGCTCAAGCTAACTGGTGGGACACCAATATCTGCAGCAGCTGTCTTAGTGAAGAGTGTCCTCGCTCCCCTCTCACTGTAAGGACTGTGTTCTTTTTGTCCGTTTTTCACAGTAGCAGAGTGCTCTCGCTCAAGCTAACTGGTGGGACACCAATATCGGCAGCAACTAGTTTAGTGAAGAGTGTCCTCGCCCCTCTCACTATAAGGACTTTGCCTGACCTGTTTCCACAGTGGCAGAGTGCTCTCGCTCAAGCTAACTGGTGGGACACCAATATCGGCAGCAACTATCTTAGTGAAGAGTGTCCTCGCTCCCCTCTCACTGTACGGACTGTGGTCTGTTTTGTCCGTTTTTACGGTAACAGAGTGCTCTCGCTCAAGCTAACTGGGGGGACACTAATATCTGCAGCAACTATCTTAGTGAAGAGAGTGGGCTTAGAGAGTGTCCTCGCCCCTCTCACTATAGGGACTTTGCCTGACCTGTTTCCGCAGTTGCAGAGTGCTCTCGCTCAGGCTAACTGGTGGGTCACCAATATCCGCAGCGGCTGGCTAAGGGAAGAGTGTCCGAAGGATCACTCGCCACTGACTGCCCCCTGCCTGTTCTCTCAACCTTCAGCAGAGCGCTCTCGCTCGGACTGATTGGGAATTCCGCATAAACTAGTGGGACAAGGGTTCCACCAGAATCGCGGCCATGTTCAACTCTCCCGGCTGTAGGACCTGTATAGCTCCTCTTCAGCCGGAGGACGGCCCTGACCTCT
Source organism: Melanostigma gelatinosum (assembly GCF_949748355.1). Lineage (NCBI taxonomy): Eukaryota > Metazoa > Chordata > Actinopteri > Perciformes > Zoarcidae > Melanostigma > Melanostigma gelatinosum. The sequence continues at coordinate 8,884,497 of NC_136643.1, read as the reverse complement.
TGCCCTAGCAGGGAGAACCCAGGCAGGACCTGCGGCATCACGCCTTGAGCAGTAAGGTCTGCTAGGCTGGCCGAAGTGGAACACCTGATGCGGGAGGTCTACCTCCCCCTGTCAGGGCAGCTGAATCCAGACCAACCTACCCTGGTCATTGGTATGGCGCTTGCACGCCGGGCATACACAGCAGCTGGAGCATCCACCTGTGAGTGCCTTCTTCAGGCACCTTCCCGCCCTCACCACCTTTTCTGTTCCTCCCTCCGAGGAATATCTGAGGGAGTTGCGTGCATGGTGGAGACACCAGGGCTCTCTCCCGCCTTACATCAGACCATGCAGGAGGTGGCAAATCTGGCCTTGCACGTATGCCAGCCAGTTCGACGACTATGGCGTCCATCAGTTTCCCCTGAGGAGACTCTGAGGCCCGATGCCAGGTGCCCTCGACCCAATGTCGGGTCAAAGATGACCTGCTATCCAGGGCTTAGGACACAGCAGCGCTGTGCACCGTATCGACAACTCCCTCTCCCACCTCATGCTTTCCCTCGCAGATTCTCTGCAGCGGGCTACTTCGACGCTTCTGCTCAGTGATGCTTCATTGCAGGCGTTTGCGCTCATATCGAGGGAACGTGGATGGATGATGTCCACCCTGGTTCAGACTCGCCGCCAGGTTTGGCTGGCGCAGTCACCCCTATCTGAGACATGTAGGAGGACCCTCCATACTGTCCCAGTGGAGCCTGGTGAGCTGTTCGAGTCAGCTGCTGTACAGGCGCTTCAGCGGACTGTTAGAGCTAGCCAGACCTGGCAGCAGTTCTCTGGTCTTTGCAGGGACATGCCTGCACCCCCAGACCTAGGGGTCCCATTTTTGGCCCACAAGGCCGTTTCTCAGCCTCCAGCTTACCCTAGTAGCGCAACAGGCCTCGGCGTCCTGCTGAGAGGCCGGACCGCTACCTATACAACCCTACTTACGTCCCCGTCCCCCCCGGCAGGGGTGCCAGGAGATGTCTCCAGGCCGGCTGTCAGGGTTCTTTCTCCCATCAGCGGATTTCCAAGGGAGAGTGGTGCACGTCTATCGACGCCTGTTCCCATGGTGCGTCACCACAACTTTCAGTCCTGGGTGCTTCCATTCGGACTCTCCCATCTCCCCATGGGTGTCCACAGTGTGTTACTGCTGTCCTTTCCCCCTGCAATCGCAGGGCGTGAACATACTGCCGTACTTAGACGACTGGCTGACCTAGGCGCCGTCCCGGCTTCAGGCGCCACAGGACACTGCTCGCCTTCTCTCACGTGGCCCGGTAGGCCTAAAGGTGAACATGGAGAGGAGCTACCTGAGCCCTTCTCAGAGCATAACCTTCATTAGGGTGGCCCTATGAGGGCCTGTCTGTCGCCCCAGTGCGGATGGCTGAACAGCCTTCACTTGGATGCCAAGTGGCACAGATACAGGGCAATAATATTATCGAAACAGTGTCTATTCATCTATTCACTATCCCCATGGAGGGAGTGCATATCTGGCGAACAGTGTCCCAGGAACCGAGCCCCAGGGGCTCGGTTCCATTCCACCAGGAGATTGTCACAACAGTTACCTGCCTCTCAAGGCGGGTGCAGGGTGACAGAACGGGACAGCCTGGGGGCAGTTGTCTGCTGAAAGACCGCAGGTCCAGGTTCTAGAGCTAGCGCTCGAGCACTTCCTTCCATGTTGAAGGGAAAGCATGTGCTTGTCCGGTGGACAGCACCTCTGCTGTGATTTCCCATGAACTATCGATGGGGCACCAGATCTGCAGAAGTTGCTACGGGGATCACCGTGGCCTTCTGACTTGGGAGGCCCCTCGCCTGACCAGCCTGTGGGCAATGTACCCACCAGGAGAATGGAACAAGGTTGTGGTTTTCCTGTTCCGTTACAAGCCTCCACCGGGAGAGTGGCGGCTGCAGCCAGACGTGTCGACCCACTGCCCCCACTGGGTCTCCCTGACGGAGGACCAGCCCTCTGGGTCCAGATGCCCTGGCTCACACGTGGCCAGAGGATCTTCTTTATGCCTTTCCACCATTCCCTCTGCTTTTGCTGTAAGCTTGTCAGAGTTCTTCCCCGACAGGAGGGATCTCCTGTCGCAACTAGAGGGTCGGATTTGGCATTCCAATCCCTGCCGCCTTCAATTAGGGGTCACGGGAGGGCCCGACCGGATGCTGAGTGGCTGCATAGAACCAGTCTGACGGACTATTCTGAATGCCAGTGCGCGGTCTACCTGCCTGCAGTACAAGAAACAGGTGGAAGCTGTTCTCCGACTAGTGTGCGGCTCAGAACAAGGTCCCAGTACAGCGCCCGTGCCTGCTGTACTGAGTTTCTACAGTCTCTCCTGGATAAGGGCCGGTCTCCCCTGCATGGGACCTACCCTTGGTACTGGACAGCTTATGCTTGTCCTTTTGAACCCCTGGCACAGGCGGAGCCTAGATGGCTATCAGCAAGACGGTTTTCTCCTTGCTGTCAATTCAGCTCAATGTGGGGGCGAGCTGCATGCCCTATCAGTGGAAGAATCATGTCTGAGGTGGAACTCAGATGGCTTGGGTGTCACTTTCTGGCCTAAGGCAGTGTTTCTCCCAAGGGGGTGGATACGGTCACATATAAACCGGCCTATCCAGCTGGCAAAGTTGACCCCCCCCCCCTCCCCCATCGGGAGAGGAGAGGTCAAGGCTGCTGTGCCCAGTGTGGGCCCTCAGAGCTTATATGGCAGCCACCGCCTGCATAGTCAGTTATGGTGAGCCTAAGAAGGGCTGTGCTCCTTTTTAAGGGAAAAAGGAAAAACGGCACCTGTCCCACTGGATAGTGGAGGCCATTGCCGATACATACAAGGCGAGCGGCTGCGCTCGGCCATCCGGGGTGAAGGGTCACTACCAAGAGTGTCTCCACACCGAGGGCAAGCCTGAGTGGTGTGCCTGTGGGGGATACATGTGCGGCGGCCTCATGGGCATCGCCGAGCACATTCACCAAACACTACAGAGTTAACGTTGCCGGCCCTCACCCACTGGGGAGGGTTCTTGGCCAATTTTCTCTGCCGGAGCTATAAGGGGTAGTTACTGTGCTTCCTCGTGACTCTTTTGGTATAAGTCATCCAGTGTTAAGCACTGCCTCTGGCGGTCAGTAAGGATGAAATAGAACGAAAGTTACGGACGTAACTACGGTTCTATGAATCCTGGATGACCGCCAGAGTTCTTGGTCACTCGGAATCCCGTGAACTCGCGAGAAGATTCCATAGGACTGAGCTCAGGATGACACCGGAACTTATAGATGACGGTGGTCATCCGAGGTCACACGTGACTTTGTTGATAAAAATATTCGACCTGCGCATGTGCGAGACGGGATACATCCAGTGTTAAGCACTGCCTCTGGCGGTCATCCAGGATTCATAGAACCGTAGTTACGTCCGTAACTTTCGTTTTAGTTACTTTGGAAAAAAAAAAAATTTTAGTTACTTTGGAAAAAAAAAATTTTTTTAGTTACTTTGGAAAAAAAATATTTTTTTAGTTTCTTTGGAAAAAAAAATATTTTTTTAGTTACTTTGGAAAAAAAAATATTTTTTTAGTTACTTTGGAAAAAAAAATATTTTTTTAGTTACTTTGGAAAAAAAAATATTTTTTTAGTTACTTTGGAAAAAAAGTTACTTTTTAGTTTCTTTGGAAAAAAAAATATTTTTTTAGTTACTTTGGAAAAAAAATATTTTTTTAGTTACTTTGGAAAAAAAATTATTTTTTTAGTTACTTTGGAAAAAAAAATATTTTTTTAGTTACTTTGGAAAGAAAGTTACTTTTTTAGTTACTTTGGAAAAAAAAAATTTTTTTTAGTTACTTTGGAAAAAAAGATACTTTTTTAGTTACTTTGGAAAAAAAATATTTTTTTAGTTACTTTGGAAAAAAAGTTACTTTTTTAGTTACTTTGGGAAAAAAAATATTTTTTTAGTTACTTTGGAAAAAAAGTTACTTTTTTAGTTACTTTGGAAAAAAAAAATATTTTTTTAGTTACTTTGGAAAAAAAAATATTTTTTTTGTTACTTTGGAAAAAAAAAATATTGTTTTAGTTACTTTGGAAAAAAAAAAATTTTTAGTTACTTTGGAAAAAAAATATTTTTTTAGTTACTTTGGAAAAAAAATATTTTTTTAGTTTCTTTGGAAAAAAAATATTTTTTTAGTTACTTTGGAAAAAAAAATATTTTTTTAGTTACTTTGGAAAAAAAATATATTTTTTTAGTTACTTTGGAAAAAAAAATATTTTTTTAGTTACTTTGGAAAAAAAGTTACTTTTTAGTTTCTTTGGAAAAAAAAATATTTTTTTAGTTACTTTGGAAAAAAAATATTTTTTTAGTTACTTTGGAAAAAAAATATTTTTTTAGTTACTTTGGAAAAAAATATATTTTTTTAGTTACTTTGGAAAAAAAGTTACTTTTTTAGTTACTTTGGAAAAAAATATATTTTTTTAGTTACTTTGGAAAAAAAGTTACTTTTTTAGTTACTTTGGAAAAAAAAAATTTTTTTTAGTTACTTTGGAAAAAAAGTTACTTTTTTAGTTACTTTGGAAAAAAAAAAATTTTTTTAGTTACTTTGGAAAAAAAAATATTTTTTTTGTTACTTTGGAAAAAAAAATATTTTTTTAGTTACTTTGGAAAAAAAAATATTTTTTTAGTTACTTTGGAAAAAAAGTTACTTTTTTAGTTACTTTGGAAAAAAAGTTACTTTTTTAGTTACTTTGGAAAAAAATTTACTTTTTTAGTTACTTTGGAAAAATTTTTACTTTTTTAGTTACTTTGGAAAAAAAAATATTTTTTTAGTTACTTTGGAAAAAAAGTTACTTTTTTAGTTACTTTGGAAAAAAAAATATTTTTTTAGTTACTTTGGAAAAAAAAATATTTTTTTAGTTACTTTGGAAAAAAAAAATTTTTTTAGTTACTTTGGAAAAAAAAAAAATTTTTTAGTTACTTTGGAAAAAAAAATATTTTTTTAGTTACTTTGGAAAAAAAAATATTTTTTTAGTTACTTTGGAAAAAAAAATATTTTTTTAGTTACTTTGGAAAAAAAAATATTTTTTTAGTTACTTTGGAAAAAAATATATTTTTTTAGTTACTTTGGAAAAAAAAATATTTTTTTAGTTTCTTTGGAAAAAAAAAATTTTTTTTAGTTACTTTGGAAAAAAAAATATTTTTTTTGTTACTTTGGAAAAAAAAATTTTTTTTTAGTTACTTTGGAAAAAAAAATTTTTTTTAGTTACTTTGGAAAAAAAATTTTTTTTTAGTTACTTTGGAAAAAAAAATATTTTTTTAGTTTCTTTGGAAAAAAAAATATTTTTTTAGTTACTTTGGAAAAAAAAATATTTTTTTAGTTACTTTGGAAAAAAAAAATATTTTTTTAGTTACTTTGGAAAAAAAAATATTTTTTTAGTTACTTTGGAAAAAAAGTTACTTTTTTTTAGTTACTTTTGAAAAAAATATATTTTTTTAGTTACTTTGGAAAAAAAGTTACTTTTTTAGTTACTTTGGAAAAAAAATATTTTTTTAGTTACTTTGGGAAAAAAAATATTTTTTTTGTTACTTTGGAAAAAAAAAATATTTTTTTAGTTACTTTGGAAAAAAAGTTACTTTTTTAGTTACTTTGGAAAAAAAAATATTTTTTTAGTTACTTTGGAAAAAAACATATTTTTTTTGTTACTTTGGAAAAAAAAAATATTTTTTTAGTTACTTTGGAAAAAAAAATTTTTTTTTAGTTACTTTGGAAAACAAATTTTTTTTTTAGTTACTTTGGAAAAAAACATATTTTTTTAGTTTCTTTGGAAAAAAAAATATTTTTTTAGTTACTTTGGAAAAAAAAATATTTTTTTAGTTACTTTGGAAAAAAAAATATTTTTTTAGTTACTTTGGAAAAAAAAATATTTTTTTAGTTACTTTGGAAAAAAAGTTACTTTTTTAGTTACTTTGGAAAAAAAATATTTTTTTAGTTACTTTGGAAAAAAAAATATGTTTTTTGTTACTTTGGAAAAACAAATATTTTTTTAGTTACTTTGGAAAAAAAATTATTTTTTTAGTTACTTTGGAAAAAAAAATATTTTTTTAGTTACTTTGGAAAAAAATATATTTTTTTAGTTACTTTGGAAAAAAAGTTACTTTTTTAGTTACTTTGGAAAAAAAAATATTTTTTTAGTTACTTTGGAAAAAAAGTTACTTTTTTAGTTACTTTGGAAAAAAAGTAACTTTTTTAGTTACTTTGGAAAAAAAAATATTTTTTTAGTTACTTTGGAAAAAAAAATATTTTTTTAGTTACTTTGGAAAAAAAAAATATTGTTTTAGTTACTTTGGAAAAAAAAAAAAATTTTTAGTTACTTTGGAAAAAAAATGTTTTAGTTACTTTGGAAAAAAAAATATTTTTTTAGTTTCTTTGGAAAAAAAAATATTTTTTTAGTTACTTTGGAAATAAAAATATTTTTTTAGTTACTTTGGAAAAAAAAATATTTTTTTAGTTACTTTGGAAAAAAAAATATTTTTTTAGTTACTTTGGAAAAAAAAATATTTTTTTAGTTACTTTGGAAAAAAAAATATTTTTTTAGTTACTTTGGAAAAAAAATATTTTTTTAGTTACTTTGGAAAAATTTTTTTTTTTTAGTTACTTTGGAAAAAAAATATTTTTTTAGTTTCTTTGGAAAAAAAAATATTTTTTTAGTTACTTTGGAAAAAAAAATATTTTTTTAGTTACTTTGGAAAAAAAAAATATTTTTTTAGTTACTTTGGAAAAAAATATATTTTTTTAGTTACTTTGGAAAAAAAGTTACTTTTTTTTAGTTACTTTGGAAAAAAATATATTTTTTTAGTTACTTTGGAAAAAAAGTTACTTTTTTAGTTACTTTGGAAAAAAAAATATTTTTTTAGTTACTTTGGAAAAAAAAATATGTTTTTTGTTACTTTGGAAAAAAAAAAAATTTTTTAGTTACTTTGGAAAAAAATATATTTTTTTAGTTACTTTGGAAAAAAAAATATTTTTTTTGTTACTTTGGAAAAAAAAATATTTTTTTAGTTACTTTGGAAAAAAAATTATTTTTTTAGTTACTTTGGAAAAAAAAATATTTTTTTAGTTACTTTGGAAAAAAAAATATTTTTTTAGTTACTTTGGGAAAAAAAATATTTTTTTAGTTACTTTGGAAAAAAAAATATTTTTTTAGTTACTTTGGAAAAAAAGTTACTTTTTTAGTTACTTTGGAAAAAAAAAAAATTTTTTAGTTACTTTGGAAAAAAAAAAAAATTTTTGTTACTTTGGAAAAAAAAATATTTTTTTAGTTACTTTGGAAAAAAAAATATTTTTTTAGTTACTTTGGAAAAAAAAATCAATTTTTTAGTTTCTTTGGAAAAAAAAAAATTTTTTTAGTTACTTTGGAAAAAAAAATATTTTTTTTGTTACTTTGGAAAAAAAAATATTTTTTTAGTTACTTTGGAAAAAAAAATATTTTTTTAGTTACTTTGGAAAAAAAAATATTTTTTTAGTTACTTTGGAAAAAAAATATTTTTTTAGTTACTTTGGAAAAAAAGTTACTTTTTTTGTTTCTTTGGAAAAAAATATATTTTTTTAGTTACTTTGGAAAAAAAAATATTTTTTTTGTTACTTTGGAAAAAAAAATATTTTTTTTGTTACTTTGGAAAAAAAAATATTTTTTTAGTTACTTTGGAAAAAAAGTTACTTTTTTAGTTACTTTGGAAAAAAAGTTACTTTTTTAGTTACTTTGGAAAAAAATATATTTTTTTAGTTACTTTGGAAAAAAAGTTACTTTTTTAGTTACTTTGGAAAAAAAAATATTTTTTTAGTTACTTTGGGAAAAAAAATATTTTTTTTGTTACTTTGGAAAAAAAAAATATTTTTTTAGTTACTTTGGAAAAAAAAAATTTTTTTAGTTACTTTGGAAAACAAATTTTTTTTTTAGTTACTTTGGAAAAAAAATATTTTTTTAGTTTCTTTGGAAAAAAAAATATTTTTTTAGTTACTTTGGAAAAAAAAATATTTTTTTAGTTACTTTGGAAAAAAAAATATTTTTTTAGTTACTTTGGAAAAAAAAATATTTTTTTAGTTACTTTGGAAAAAAAGTTACTTTTTTAGTTACTTTGGAAAAAAAAATATTTTTTTAGTTACTTTGGAAAAAAAAATATGTTTTTTGTTACTTTGGAAAAAAAAATATTTTTTTAGTTACTTTGGAAAAAAAAATATTTTTTTAGTTACTTTGGAAAAAAAAATATTTTTTTAGTTACTTTGGAAAAAAAGTTACTTTTTTAGTTACTTTGGAAAAAAAAATATTTTTTTAGTTACTTTGGAAAAAAAGTTACTTTTTTAGTTACTTTGGAAAAAAAGTAACTTTTTTAGTTACTTTGGAAAAAAAAATATTTTTTTAGTTACTTTGGAAAAAAAAATATTTTTTTAGTTACTTTGGAAAAAAAAATATTTTTTTAGTTACTTTGGAAAAAAAAAATATTGTTTTAGTTACTTTGGAAAAAAAAAAAAATTTTAGTTACTTTGGAAAAAAAATGTTTTAGTTTCTTTGGAAAAAAAAATATTTTTTTAGTTTCTTTGGAAAAAAAAATATTTTTTTAGTTACTTTGGAAAAAAAAATATTTTTTTAGTTACTTTGGAAAAAAAAATATTTTTTTAGTTACTTTGGAAAAAAAAATATTTTTTTAGTTACTTTGGAAAAAAAAATATTTTTTTAGTTACTTTGGAAAAAAAATATTTTTTTAGTTACTTTGGAAAAAAAAATATTTTTTTAGTTACTTTGGAAAAAAAAATATTTTTTTAGTTACTTTGGAAAAAAAGTTACTTTTTTAGTTACTTTGGAAAAAAAAATATTTTTTTAGTTACTTTGGGAAAAAAAATATTTTTTTTGTTACTTTGGAAAAAAAAAATATTTTTTTAGTTACTTTGGAAAAAAAAAATTTTTTTAGTTACTTTGGAAAAAAAAATATTTTTTTAGTTACTTTGGAAAAAAACATATTTTTTTAGTTTCTTTGGAAAAACAAATATTTTTTTAGTTACTTTGGAAAAAAACATATTTTTTTAGTTTCTTTGGAAAAAAAAATATTTTTTTAGTTACTTTGGAAAAAAAAAAATTTTTTTTGTTACTTTGGAAAAAAAAAAAAATTTTTAGTTACTTTGGAAAAAAAAAATTTTTTTTAGTTACTTTGGAAAAAAAAAATTTTTTTAGTTACTTTGGAAAAAAAATATATTTTTTTAGTTTCTTTGGAAAAAAAAATATTTTTTTAGTTACTTTGGAAAAAAAAATATTTTTTTAGTTACTTTGGAAAAAAAAAATATTTTTTTAGTTACTTTGGAAAAAAAAATATTTTTTTAGTTACTTTGGAAAAAAAGTTACTTTTTTTTAGTTACTTTGGAAAAAAATATATTTTTTTAGTTACTTTGGAAAAAAAGTTACTTTTTTAGTTACTTTGGAAAAAAAAATATTTTTTTAGTTACTTTGGAAAAAAAATATGTTTTTTGTTACTTTGGAAAAAAAAATATTTTTTTAGTTACTTTGGGAAAAAAAATATTTTTTTAGTTACTTTGGAAAAAAAAATATTTTTTTTGTTACTTTGGAAAAAAAAATATTTTTTTAGTTTCATTGGAAAAAAAGTGACTTTTTTAGTTACTTTGGAAAAAAAGTTACTTTTTTAGTTACTTTGGAAAAAAAAATATTTTTTTAGTTACTTTGGAAAAAAAAATATTTTTTTAGTTACTTTGGAAAAAAAAATATTTTTTTAGTTACTTTGGAAAAAAAAATATTTTTTTAGTTACTTTGGAAAAAAAGTTACTTTTTTAGTTACTTTGGAAAAAAAAATATTTTTTTAGTTACTTTGGAAAAAAAAATATTTTTTTTGTTACTTTGGAAAAAAAAATATTTTTTTAGTTACTTTGGAAAAAAATATATTTTTTTAGTTACTTTGGAAAAAAAATATTTTTTTAGTTACTTTGGAAAAAAAATATTTTTTTTGTTTCTTTGGAAAAAAAAATATTTTTTTAGTTACTTTGGAAAAAAAAATATTTTTTTAGTTACTTTGGAAAAAAAGTTACTTTTTTTGTTTCTTTGGAAAAAAAATATTTTTTTAGTTACTTTGGAAAAAAAAATATTTTTTTTGTTACTTTGGAAAAAAAAATATTTTTTTTGTTACTTTGGAAAAAAAGTTACTTTTTTAGTTACTTTGGAAAAAAAGTAACTTTTTTAGTTACTTTGGAAAAAAAAATATTTTTTTAGTTACTTTGGAAAAAAAAATATTTTTTTAGTTACTTTGGAAAAAAAAATATTTTTTTAGTTACTTTGGAAAAAAAAAATATTGTTTTAGTTACTTTGGAAAAAAAAAAAATTTTTTAGTTACTTTGGAAAAAAAATGTTTTAGTTTCTTTGGAAAAAAAAATATTTTTTTAGTTTCTTTGGAAAAAAAAAAATTTTTTTAGTTACTTTGGAAAAAAAAATATTTTTTTAGTTACTTTGGAAAAAAAAATATTTTTTTAGTTACTTTGGAAAAAAAAATATTTTTTTAGTTACTTTGGAAAAAAAAATATTTTTTTAGTTACTTTGGAAAAAAAATATTTTTTTAGTTACTTTGGAAAAAAAAATATTTTTTTAGTTACTTTGGAAAAAAAAATATTTTTTTAGTTACTTTGGAAAAAAAGTTACTTTTTTAGTTACTTTGGGAAAAAAAATATTTTTTTAGTTACTTTGGGAAAAAAAATATTTTTTTTGTTACTTTGGAAAAAAAAAATATTTTTTTAGTTACTTTGGAAAAAAAAAAATTTTTTAGTTACTTTGGAAAAAAAAATATTTTTTTAGTTACTTTGGAAAAAAACATATTTTTTTAGTTTCTTTGGAAAAAAAAATATTTTTTTAGTTACTTTGGAAAAAAACATATTTTTTTAGTTTCTTTGGAAAAAAAAATATTTTTTTAGTTACTTTGGAAAAAAAAAATTTTTTTTTGTTACTTTGGAAAAAAAAAAAATTTTTTAGTTACTTTGGAAAAAAAAAATTTTTTTTAGTTACTTTGGAAAAAAAAATTTTTTTTAGTTACTTTGGAAAAAAAATATATTTTTTTAGTTTCTTTGGAAAAAAAAATATTTTTTTAGTTACTTTGGAAAAAAAAATATTTTTTTAGTTACTTTGGAAAAAAAAAATATTTTTTTAGTTACTTTGGAAAAAAAAATATTTTTTTAGTTACTTTGGAAAAAAAGTTACTTTTTTTTAGTTACTTTGGAAAAAAATATATTTTTTTAGTTACTTTGGAAAAAAAGTTACTTTTTTAGTTACTTTGGAAAAAAAAATATTTTTTTAGTTACTTTGGAAAAAAAATATGTTTTTTGTTACTTTGGAAAAAAAAATATTTTTTTAGTTACTTTGGAAAAAAAAATATTTTTTTAGTTACTTTGGAAAAAAAAATATTTTTTTAGTTACTTTGGAAAAAAAAATATTTTTTTAGTTACTTTGGAAAAAAAAATATTTTTTTAGTTACTTTGGAAAAAAAGTTACTTTTTTAGTTACTTTGGAAAAAAAAATATTTTTTTAGTTACTTTGGAAAAAAAAATATTTTTTTTGTTACTTTGGAAAAAAAAATATTTTTTTAGTTACTTTGGAAAAAAATATATTTTTTTAGTTACTTTGGAAAAAAAATATTTTTTTAGTTACTTTGGAAAAAAAATATTTTTTTTGTTTCTTTGGAAAAAAAAATATTTTTTTAGTTACTTTGGAAAAAAAGTTACTTTTTTAGTTACTTTGGAAAAAAAGTTACTTTTTTAGTTACTTTGGAAAAAAAATATTTTTTTAGTTACTTTGGAAAAAAAAATATTTTTTTTGTTACTTTGGAAAAAAAAATATTTTTTTAGTTACTTTGGAAAAAAAATATTTTTTTAGTTTCTTTGGAAAAAAAATATTTTTTTAGTTACTTTGGAAAAAAAAATATTTTTTTAGTTACTTTGGAAAAAAAAATATTTTTTTAGTTACTTTGGAAAAAAAAAAAAATTTTTAGTTTCTTTGGAAAAAAAAAAATTTTTTAGTTACTTTGGAAAAATTTTTTTTTTTTTAGTTACTTTGGAAAAAAAAATATTTTTTTAGTTACTTTGGAAAAAAAAATATTTTTTTAGTTACTTTGGAAAAAAAATATTTTTTTAGTTACTTTGGAAAAAAAATGTTTTAGTTACTTTGGAAAAAAAAATATTTTTTTAGTTTCTTTGGAAAAAAAAATATTTTTTTAGTTACTTTGGAAATAAAAATATTTTTTTAGTTACTTTGGAAAAAAAATATTTTTTTAGTTTCTTTGGAAAAAAAAATATTTTTTTAGTTACTTTGGAAAAAAAATATTTTTTTAGTTACTTTGGAAAAAAAAAAAAAATTTAGTTTCTTTGGAAAAAAAATATATATTTTTTGTTACTTTGGAAAAAAAAAATTTTTTTAGTTACTTTGGAAAAAAAAAAATTTTTTTAGTTACTTTGGAAAAGAAACATTTTTTTTAGTTTCTTTGGAAAAAAAAATTTTTTTTAGTTACTTTGGAAAAAAATTTTTTTTTTTAGTTACTTTGGAAAAAAAAATATTTTTTTAGTTACTTTGGAAAAAAAAATATTTTTTTAGTTACTTTGGAAAAAAAATATTTTTTTAGTTTCTTTGGAAAAAAATATATTTTTTTAGTTACTTTGGAAAAAAAAATATTTTTTTAGTTACTTTGGAAAAAAAAATATTTTTTTAGTTACTTTGGAAAAAAAAATATTTTTTTAGTTACTTTGGAAAAAAAGTTACTTTTTTAGTTACTTTGGAAAAAAAAATATTTTTTTAGTTACTTTGGAAAAAAAAATATTTTTTTAGTTACTTTGGAAAAAAAATATTTTTTTAGTTACTTTGGGAAAAAAAATATTTTTTTAGTTACTTTGGAAAAAAAAATATTTTTTTTGTTACTTTGGAAAAAAAATATTTTTTTAGTTACTTTGGAAAAAAATATATTTTTTTTGTTTCTTTGGAAAAAAAAATATTTTTTTAGTTACTTTGGAAAAAAAAATATTTTTTTAGTTACTTTGGAAAAAAAAATATTTTTTTTGTTACTTTGGAAAAGAAAATATTTTTTTAGTTTCTTTGGAAAAAAAAATATTTTTTTAGTTACTTTGGAAAAAAAAAATATTTTTTTAGTTACTTTGGAAAAAAAAAAAATTTTTAGTTACTTTGGAAAAAAAAATATTTTTTTAGTTACTTTGGAAAAAAAGTTACTTTTTTAGTTACTTTGGAAAAAAAAATATTTTTTTAGTTACTTTGGAAAAAAAAATATTTTTTTTGTTACTTTGGAAAAAAAATATTTTTTTAGTTACTTTGGAAAAAAATATATTTTTTTTGTTTCTTTGGAAAAAAAAATATTTTTTTAGTTACTTTGGAAAAAAAAATATTTTTTTAGTTACTTTGGAAAAAAAAATATTTTTTTTGTTACTTTGGAAAAGAAAATATTTTTTTAGTTTCTTTGGAAAAAAAAATATTTTTTTAGTTACTTTGGAAAAAAAAAATATTTTTTTAGTTACTTTGGAAAAAAAAAAATTTTTTAGTTACTTTGGAAAAAAAAATATTTTTTTAGTTACTTTGGAAAAAAAGTTACTTTTTTAGTTACTTTGGAAAAAAAAATATTTTTTTAGTTACTTTGGAAAAAAAAATATTTTTTTTGTTACTTTCGAAAAAAAAATATTTTTTTAGTTACTTTGGAAAAAAAAAAAATTTTTTAGTTACTTTGGAAAAAAAAAAAATTTTTTAGTTTCTTTGGAATTTTTTTTTTTTTTTTAGTTACTTTGGAAAAAAAAATATTTTTTTAGTTACTTTGGAAAAAAAAATATTTTTTTAGTTACTTTGGAAAAAAAAATATTTTTTTAGTTACTTTGGAAAAAAAGTTACTTTTTTAGTTACTTTGGAAAAAAAAATATTTTTTTAGTTACTTTGGAAAAAAAAATATTTTTTTAGTTACTTTGGAAAAAAAATATTTTTTTAGTTACTTTGGGAAAAAAAATATTTTTTTAGTTACTTTGGAAAAAAATATATTTTTTTTGTTACTTTGGAAAAAAAATATTTTTTTAGTTACTTTGGAAAAAAATATATTTTTTTTGTTTCTTTGGAAAAAAAAATATTTTTTTAGTTACTTTGGAAAAAAAAATATTTTTTTAGTTACTTTGGAAAAAAAAATATTTTTTTTGTTACTTTGGAAAAGAAAATATTTTTTTAGTTTCTTTGGAAAAAAAAATATTTTTTTAGTTACTTTGGAAAAAAAAAATATTTTTTTAGTTACTTTGGAAAAAAAACAATTTTTTAGTTACTTTGGAAAAAAAAATATTTTTTTAGTTACTTTGGAAAAAAAGTTACTTTTTTAGTTACTTTGGAAAAAAAAATATTTTTTTAGTTACTTTGGAAAAAAAAATATTTTTTTTGTTACTTTCGAAAAAAAAATATTTTTTTAGTTACTTTGGAAAAAAAAATATTTTTTTTGTTACTTTGGAAAAAAAATATTTTTTTAGTTACTTTGGAAAAAAATATATTTTTTTTGTTTCTTTGGAAAAAAAAATATTTTTTTAGTTACTTTGGAAAAAAAAATATTTTTTTAGTTACTTTGGAAAAAAAAATATTTTTTTTGTTACTTTGGAAAAGAAAATATTTTTTTAGTTTCTTTGGAAAAAAAAATATTTTTTTAGTTACTTTGGAAAAAAAAAATATTTTTTTAGTTACTTTGGAAAAAAAAAATTTTTTTAGTTACTTTGGAAAAAAAAATATTTTTTTAGTTACTTTGGAAAAAAAGTTACTTTTTTAGTTACTTTGGAAAAAAAAATATTTTTTTAGTTACTTTGGAAAAAAAAATATTTTTTTGTTACTTTCGAAAAAAAAATATTTTTTTAGTTACTTTGGAAAAAAAAAAAATTTTTTAGTTACTTTGGAAAAAAAAAAAAAATTTTAGTTTCTTTGGAATTTTTTTTTTTTTTTTAGTTACTTTGGAAAAAAATATATTTTTTTAGTTACTTTGGAAAAAAAGTTACTTTTTTAGTTACTTTGGAAAAAAAAATATTTTTTTAGTTACTTTGGAAAAAAAAATATGTTTTTTGTTACTTTGGAAAAAAAAATATTTTTTTAGTTACTTTGGAAAAAAAAATATTTTTTTAGTTACTTTGGAAAAAAAAATATTTTTTTTGTTACTTTGGAAAAAAAAATATTTTTTTAGTTACTTTGGAAAAAAAATTATTTTTTTAGTTACTTTGGAAAAAAAAATATTTTTTTAGTTTCATTGGAAAAAAAGTGACTTTTTTAGTTACTTTGGAAAAAAAGTTACTTTTTTAGTTACTTTGGAAAAAAATATATTTTTTTAGTTACTTTGGAAAAAAAAATATTTTTTTAGTTACTTTGGAAAAAAAAATATTTTTTTAGTTACTTTGGAAAAAAAAATATTTTTTTAGTTACTTTGGAAAAAAAGTTACTTTTTTAGTTACTTTGGAAAAAAAAAAATTTTTAGTTACTTTGGAAAAAAAAATATTTTTTTTGTTACTTTGGAAAAAAAAATATTTTTTTAGTTACTTTGGAAAAAAAAATATTTTTTTAGTTACTTTGGAAAAAAAATCAATTTTTTAGTTTCTTTGGAAAAATTTTTTTTTTTTTAGTTACTTTGGAAAAAAAAATATTTTTTTTGTTACTTTGGAAAAAAAAATATTTTTTTAGTTACTTTGGAAAAAAAAATATTTTTTTAGTTACTTTGGAAAAAAAAATATTTTTTTAGTTACTTTGGAAAAAAAATATTTTTTTAGTTACTTTGGAAAAAAAGTTACTTTTTTTGTTTCTTTGGAAAAAAAATATTTTTTTAGTTACTTTGGAAAAAAAATATTTTTTTTGTTACTTTGGAAAAAAAAATATTTTTTTTGTTACTTTGGAAAAAAAAATATTTTTTTAGTTACTTTGGAAAAAAAGTTACTTTTTTAGTTACTTTGGAAAAAAAGTTACTTTTTTAGTTACTTTGGAAAAAAATATATTTTTTTAGTTACTTTGGAAAAAAAGTTACTTTTTTAGTTACTTTGGAAAAAAAAATATTTTTTTAGTTACTTTGGGAAAAAAAATATTTTTTTTGTTACTTTGGAAAAAAAAAATATTTTTTTAGTTACTTTGGAAAAAAAAAAAAATTTTTAGTTACTTTGGAAAACAAATTTTTTTTTTAGTTACTTTGGAAAAAAACATATTTTTTTAGTTTCTTTGGAAAAAAAAATATTTTTTTAGTTACTTTGGAAAAAAAAATATTTTTTTAGTTACTTTGGAAAAAAAAATATTTTTTTAGTTACTTTGGAAAAAAAGTTACTTTTTTAGTTACTTTGGAAAAAAAAATATTTTTTTAGTTACTTTGGAAAAAAAAATATGTTTTTTGTTACTTTGGAAAAAAAAATATTTTTTTAGTTACTTTGGAAAAAAAAATATTTTTTTAGTTACTTTGGAAAAAAAAATATTTTTTTTGTTACTTTGGAAAAAAAAATATTTTTTTAGTTACTTTGGAAAAAAAATTATTTTTTTAGTTACTTTGGAAAAAAAAATATTTTTTTAGTTACTTTGGAAAAAAAAATATTTTTTTAGTTACTTTGGAAAAAAAGTTACTTTTTTAGTTACTTTGGAAAAAAAAATATTTTTTTAGTTACTTTGGAAAAAAAGTTACTTTTTTAGTTACTTTGGAAAAAAAGTTACTTTTTTAGTTACTTTGGAAAAAAAAATATTTTTTTAGTTACTTTGGAAAAAAAAATATTTTTTTAGTTACTTTGGAAAAAAAAAATATTGTTTTAGTTACTTTGGAAAAAAAAATTTTTTTTAGTTACTTTGGAAAAAAAATGTTTTAGTTACTTTGGAAAAAAAAATATTTTTTTAGTTTCTTTGGAAAAAAAAATATTTTTTTAGTTACTTTGGAAATAAAAATATTTTTTTAGTTACTTTGGAAAAAAAAATATTTTTTTAGTTACTTTGGAAAAAAAAATATTTTTTTAGTTACTTTGGAAAAAAAAATATTTTTTTAGTTACTTTGGAAAAAAAAATATTTTTTTAGTTACTTTGGAAAAAAAATATTTTTTTAGTTACTTTGGAAAAAAAAATATTTTTTTAGTTACTTTGGAAAAAAAAATATTTTTTTTGTTACTTTGGAAAAAAAAATATTTTTTTAGTTACTTTGGAAAAAAAGTTACTTTTTTTGTTTCTTTGGAAAAAAAATATTTTTTTAGTTACTTTGGAAAAAAAAATATTTTTTTAGTTACTTTGGAAAAAAAATATTTTTTTAGTTACTTTGGAAAAAAAAATATTTTTTTAGTTACTTTGGAAAAAAAAATATTTTTTTTGTTACTTTCGAAAAAAAAATATTTTTTTAGTTACTTTGGAAAAAAAGTTACTTTTTTTGTTTCTTTGGAAAAAAAATATTTTTTTAGTTACTTTGGAAAAAAAATATTTTTTTTGTTACTTTGGAAAAAAAAATATTTTTTTTGTTACTTTGGAAAAAAAAATATTTTTTTAGTTACTTTGGAAAAAAAATATTTTTTTAGTTACTTTGGAAAAAAAAATATTTTTTTAGTTACTTTGGAAAAAAAAATATTTTTTTTGTTACTTTCGAAAAAAAAATATTTTTTTTAGTTACTTTGGAAAAAAAGTTACTTTTTTTGTTTCTTTGGAAAAAAAATATTTTTTTAGTTACTTTGGAAAAAAAATATTTTTTTTGTTACTTTGGAAAAAAAAATATTTTTTTTGTTACTTTGGAAAAAAAAATATTTTTTTAGTTACTTTGGAAAAAAAGTTACTTTTTTAGTTACTTTGGAAAAAAAGTTACTTTTTTAGTTACTTTGGAAAAAAATATATTTTTTTAGTTACTTTGGAAAAAAAGTTACTTTTTTAGTTACTTTGGAAAAAAAAATATTTTTTTAGTTACTTTGGGAAAAAAAATATTTTTTTTGTTACTTTGGAAAAAAAAAATATTTTTTTAGTTACTTTGGAAAAAAAAAAAATTTTTTAGTTACTTTGGAAAACAAATTTTTTTTTTAGTTACTTTGGAAAAAAACATATTTTTTTAGTTACTTTGGAAAAAAAGTTACTTTTTTAGTTACTTTGGAAAAAAAAATATTTTTTTAGTTACTTTGGAAAAAAAAATATTTTTTTAGTTACTTTGGAAAAAAAAAATATTGTTTTAGTTACTTTGGAAAAAAAAAATTTTTTTAGTTACTTTGGAAAAAAAATGTTTTAGTTACTTTGGAAAAAAAATATTTTTTTAGTTTCTTTGGAAAAAAAAATATTTTTTTAGTTACTTTGGAAATAAAAATATTTTTTTAGTTACTTTGGAAAAAAAAATATTTTTTTAGTTACTTTGGAAAAAAAAATATTTTTTTAGTTACTTTGGAAAAAAAAATATTTTTTTTGTTACTTTCGAAAAAAAAATATTTTTTTAGTTACTTTGGAAAAAAAGTTACTTTTTTTGTTTCTTTGGAAAAAAAATATTTTTTTAGTTACTTTGGAAAAAAAATATTTTTTTTGTTACTTTGGAAAAAAAAATATTTTTTTTGTTACTTTGGAAAAAAAAATATTTTTTTAGTTACTTTGGAAAAAAAATATTTTTTTAGTTACTTTGGAAAAAAAATATTTTTTTAGTTACTTTGGAAAAAAAGTTACTTTTTTTGTTTCTTTGGAAAAAAAATATTTTTTTAGTTACTTTGGAAAAAAAATATTTTTTTTGTTACTTTGGAAAAAAAAATATTTTTTTTGTTACTTTGGAAAAAAAAATATTTTTTTAGTTACTTTGGAAAAAAAGTTACTTTTTTAGTTACTTTGGAAAAAAAGTTACTTTTTTAGTTACTTTGGAAAAAAATATATTTTTTTAGTTACTTTGGAAAAAAAGTTACTTTTTTAGTTACTTTGGAAAAAAAAATATTTTTTTAGTTACTTTGGGAAAAAAAATATTTTTTTTGTTACTTTGGAAAAAAAAAATATTTTTTTAGTTACTTTGGAAAAAAAAAAAAATTTTTAGTTACTTTGGAAAACAAATTTTTTTTTTAGTTACTTTGGAAAAAAACATATTTTTTTAGTTTCTTTGGAAAAAAAAATATTTTTTTAGTTACTTTGGAAAAAAAAATATTTTTTTAGTTACTTTGGAAAAAAAAATATTTTTTTAGTTACTTTGGAAAAAAAGTTACTTTTTTAGTTACTTTGGAAAAAAAAATATTTTTTTAGTTACTTTGGAAAAAAAAATATGTTTTTTGTTACTTTGGAAAAAAAAATATTTTTTTAGTTACTTTGGAAAAAAAAATATTTTTTTAGTTACTTTGGAAAAAAAAATATTTTTTTTGTTACTTTGGAAAAAAAAATATTTTTTTAGTTACTTTGGAAAAAAAATTATTTTTTTAGTTACTTTGGAAAAAAAAATATTTTTTTAGTTACTTTGGAAAAAAAAATATTTTTTTAGTTACTTTGGAAAAAAAGTTACTTTTTTAGTTACTTTGGAAAAAAAAATATTTTTTTAGTTACTTTGGAAAAAAAGTTACTTTTTTAGTTACTTTGGAAAAAAAGTTACTTTTTTAGTTACTTTGGAAAAAAAAATATTTTTTTAGTTACTTTGGAAAAAAAAATATTTTTTTAGTTACTTTGGAAAAAAAAAATATTGTTTTAGTTACTTTGGAAAAAAAAATTTTTTTTAGTTACTTTGGAAAAAAAATGTTTTAGTTACTTTGGAAAAAAAAATATTTTTTTAGTTTCTTTGGAAAAAAAAATATTTTTTTAGTTACTTTGGAAATAAAAATATTTTTTTAGTTACTTTGGAAAAAAAAATATTTTTTTAGTTACTTTGGAAAAAAAAATATTTTTTTAGTTACTTTGGAAAAAAAAATATTTTTTTAGTTACTTTGGAAAAAAAAATATTTTTTTAGTTACTTTGGAAAAAAAATATTTTTTTAGTTACTTTGGAAAAAAAAATATTTTTTTAGTTACTTTGGAAAAAAAAATATTTTTTTTGTTACTTTGGAAAAAAAAATATTTTTTTAGTTACTTTGGAAAAAAAGTTACTTTTTTTGTTTCTTTGGAAAAAAAATATTTTTTTAGTTACTTTGGAAAAAAAAATATTTTTTTAGTTACTTTGGAAAAAAAATATTTTTTTAGTTACTTTGGAAAAAAAAATATTTTTTTAGTTACTTTGGAAAAAAAAATATTTTTTTTGTTACTTTCGAAAAAAAAATATTTTTTTAGTTACTTTGGAAAAAAAGTTACTTTTTTTGTTTCTTTGGAAAAAAAATATTTTTTTAGTTACTTTGGAAAAAAAATATTTTTTTTGTTACTTTGGAAAAAAAAATATTTTTTTTGTTACTTTGGAAAAAAAAATATTTTTTTAGTTACTTTGGAAAAAAAATATTTTTTTAGTTACTTTGGAAAAAAAAATATTTTTTTAGTTACTTTGGAAAAAAAAAAATTTTTTTTGTTACTTTCGAAAAAAAAATATTTTTTTAGTTACTTTGGAAAAAAAGTTACTTTTTTTGTTTCTTTGGAAAAAAAATATTTTTTTAGTTACTTTGGAAAAAAAATATTTTTTTTGTTACTTTGGAAAAAAAAATATTTTTTTTGTTACTTTGGAAAAAAAAATATTTTTTTAGTTACTTTGGAAAAAAAGTTACTTTTTTAGTTACTTTGGAAAAAAAGTTACTTTTTTAGTTACTTTGGAAAAAAATATATTTTTTTAGTTACTTTGGAAAAAAAGTTACTTTTTTAGTTACTTTGGAAAAAAAAATATTTTTTTAGTTACTTTGGGAAAAAAAATATTTTTTTTGTTACTTTGGAAAAAAAAAATATTTTTTTAGTTACTTTGGAAAAAAAAAAAATTTTTTAGTTACTTTGGAAAACAAATTTTTTTTTTAGTTACTTTGGAAAAAAACATATTTTTTTAGTTTCTTTGGAAAAAAAAATATTTTTTTAGTTACTTTGGAAAAAAAAATATTTTTTTAGTTACTTTGGAAAAAAAAATATTTTTTTAGTTACTTTGGAAAAAAAGTTACTTTTTTAGTTACTTTGGAAAAAAAAATATTTTTTTAGTTACTTTGGAAAAAAAAATATGTTTTTTGTTACTTTGGAAAAAAAAATATTTTTTTAGTTACTTTGGAAAAAAAAATATTTTTTTAGTTACTTTGGAAAAAAAAATATTTTTTTTGTTACTTTGGAAAAAAAAATATTTTTTTAGTTACTTTGGAAAAAAAATTATTTTTTTAGTTACTTTGGAAAAAAAAATATTTTTTTAGTTACTTTGGAAAAAAAAATATTTTTTTAGTTACTTTGGAAAAAAAGTTACTTTTTTAGTTACTTTGGAAAAAAAAATATTTTTTTAGTTACTTTGGAAAAAAAGTTACTTTTTTAGTTACTTTGGAAAAAAAGTTACTTTTTTAGTTACTTTGGAAAAAAAAATATTTTTTTAGTTACTTTGGAAAAAAAAATATTTTTTTAGTTACTTTGGAAAAAAAAAATATTGTTTTAGTTACTTTGGAAAAAAAAAATTTTTTTAGTTACTTTGGAAAAAAAATGTTTTAGTTACTTTGGAAAAAAAAATATTTTTTTAGTTTCTTTGGAAAAAAAAATATTTTTTTAGTTACTTTGGAAATAAAAATATTTTTTTAGTTACTTTGGAAAAAAAAATATTTTTTTAGTTACTTTGGAAAAAAAAATATTTTTTTAGTTACTTTGGAAAAAAAAATATTTTTTTTGTTACTTTCGAAAAAAAAATATTTTTTTAGTTACTTTGGAAAAAAAGTTACTTTTTTTGTTTCTTTGGAAAAAAAATATTTTTTTAGTTACTTTGGAAAAAAAATATTTTTTTTGTTACTTTGGAAAAAAAAATATTTTTTTTGTTACTTTGGAAAAAAAAATATTTTTTTAGTTACTTTGGAAAAAAAATATTTTTTTAGTTACTTTGGAAAAAAAAATATTTTTTTAGTTACTTTGGAAAAAAAAATATTTTTTTTGTTACTTTCGAAAAAAAAATATTTTTTTAGTTACTTTGGAAAAAAAGTTACTTTTTTTGTTTCTTTGGAAAAAAAATATTTTTTTAGTTACTTTGGAAAAAAAATATTTTTTTTGTTACTTTGGAAAAAAAAATATTTTTTTTGTTACTTTGGAAAAAAAAATATTTTTTTAGTTACTTTGGAAAAAAAGTTACTTTTTTAGTTACTTTGGAAAAAAAGTTACTTTTTTAGTTACTTTGGAAAAAAATATATTTTTTTAGTTACTTTGGAAAAAAAGTTACTTTTTTAGTTACTTTGGAAAAAAAAATATTTTTTTAGTTACTTTGGGAAAAAAAATATTTTTTTTGTTACTTTGGAAAAAAAAAATATTTTTTTAGTTACTTTGGAAAAAAAAAAAAATTTTTAGTTACTTTGGAAAACAAATTTTTTTTTTAGTTACTTTGGAAAAAAACATATTTTTTTAGTTTCTTTGGAAAAAAAAATATTTTTTTAGTTACTTTGGAAAAAAAAATATTTTTTTAGTTACTTTGGAAAAAAAAATATTTTTTTAGTTACTTTGGAAAAAAAGTTACTTTTTTAGTTACTTTGGAAAAAAAAATATTTTTTTAGTTACTTTGGAAAAAAAAATATGTTTTTTGTTACTTTGGAAAAAAAAATATTTTTTTAGTTACTTTGGAAAAAAAAATATTTTTTTAGTTACTTTGGAAAAAAAATATTTTTTTTGTTACTTTGGAAAAAAAAATATTTTTTTAGTTACTTTGGAAAAAAAATTATTTTTTTAGTTACTTTGGAAAAAAAAATATTTTTTTAGTTACTTTGGAAAAAAAAATATTTTTTTAGTTACTTTGGAAAAAAAGTTACTTTTTTAGTTACTTTGGAAAAAAAAATATTTTTTTAGTTACTTTGGAAAAAAAGTTACTTTTTTAGTTACTTTGGAAAAAAAGTTACTTTTTTAGTTACTTTGGAAAAAAAAATATTTTTTTAGTTACTTTGGAAAAAAAAATATTTTTTTAGTTACTTTGGAAAAAAAAAATATTGTTTTAGTTACTTTGGAAAAAAAAAATTTTTTTAGTTACTTTGGAAAAAAAATGTTTTAGTTACTTTGGAAAAAAAAATATTTTTTTAGTTTCTTTGGAAAAAAAAATATTTTTTTAGTTACTTTGGAAATAAAAATATTTTTTTAGTTACTTTGGAAAAAAAAATATTTTTTTAGTTACTTTGGGAAAAAAAATATTTTTTTAGTTACTTTGGAAAAAAAAATATTTTTTTAGTTACTTTGGAAAAAAAATATTTTTTTAGTTACTTTGGAAAAAAAATATTTTTTTAGTTACTTTGGAAAAAAAAATATTTTTTTAGTTACTTTGGAAAAAAAAATATTTTTTTAGTTACTTTGGAAAAAAAGTTACTTTTTTAGTTACTTTGGAAAAAAAAATATTTTTTTAGTTACTTTGGGAAAAAAAAAATTTTTTTTGTTACTTTGGAAAAAAAAAATATTTTTTTAGTTACTTTGGAAAAAAAAAAAAAATTTTAGTTACTTTGGAAAAAAATTTTTTTTTTTAGTTACTTTGGAAAAAAACATATTTTTTTAGTTTCTTTGGAAAAAAAAATATTTTTTTAGTTACTTTGGAAAAAAACATATTTTTTTAGTTTCTTTGGAAAAAAAAAAAATTTTTTAGTTACTTTGGAAAAAAAAAAATTTTTTTTGTTACTTTGGAAAAAAAAAAATTTTTTTAGTTACTTTGGAAAAAAAAAATTTTTTTTAGTTACTTTGGAAAAAAAAATTTTTTTTAGTTACTTTGGAAAAAAAAATATTTTTTTAGTTTCTTTGGAAAAAAAAATATTTTTTTAGTTACTTTGGAAAAAAAAATATTTTTTTAGTTTCTTTGGAAAAAAAAATATTTTTTTAGTTACTTTGGAAAAAAAAATATTTTTTTAGTTACTTTGGAAAAAAAAAATATTTTTTTAGTTACTTTGGAAAAAAAAATATTTTTTTAGTTACTTTGGAAAAAAAGTTACTTTTTTTTAGTTACTTTGGAAAAAAATATATTTTTTTAGTTACTTTGGAAAAAAAGTTACTTTTTTAGTTACTTTGGAAAAGAAAATATTTTTTTAGTTACTTTGGAAAAAAAAAATGTTTTTTGTTACTTTGGAAAAAAAAATATTTTTTTAGTTACTTTGGAAAAAAAAATATTTTTTTAGTTACTTTGGAAAAAAAAATATTTTTTTTGTTACTTTGGAAAAAAAAATATTTTTTTAGTTTCATTGGAAAAAAAGTGACTTTTTTAGTTACTTTGGAAAAAAAGTTACTTTTTTAGTTACTTTGGAAAAAAAAATATTTTTTTAGTTACTTTGGAAAAAAAAATATTTTTTTAGTTACTTTGGAAAAAAAAATATTTTTTTAGTTACTTTGGAAAAAAAAATATTTTTTTAGTTACTTTGGAAAAAAAGTTACTTTTTTAGTTACTTTGGAAAAAAAAATATTTTTTTAGTTACTTTGGAAAAAAAAATATTTTTTTTGTTACTTTGGAAAAAAAAATATTTTTTTAGTTACTTTGGAAAAAAAAATATTTTTTTAGTTTCTTTGGAAAAAAAAATATTTTTTTAGTTACTTTGGAAAAAAAAATATTTTTTTAGTTACTTTGGAAAAAAAAATATTTTTTTAGTTACTTTGGAAAAAAAAAAAAAATTTTAGTTTCTTTGGAAAAAAAAAAATTTTTTAGTTACTTTGGAAAAAAAAATATTTTTTTAGTTACTTTGGAAAAAAAAATATTTTTTTAGTTACTTTGGAAAAAAAAAATATTGTTTTAGTTACTTTGGAAAAAAAAAAAAATTTTTAGTTACTTTGGAAAAAAAATGTTTTAGTTTCTTTGGAAAAAAAAATATTTTTTTAGTTTCTTTGGAAAAAAAAATATTTTTTTAGTTACTTTGGAAAAAAAAATATTTTTTTAGTTACTTTGGAAAAAAAAATATTTTTTTAGTTACTTTGGAAAAAAAAATATTTTTTTAGTTACTTTGGAAAAAAAAATATTTTTTTAGTTACTTTGGAAAAAAAATATTTTTTTAGTTACTTTGGAAAAAAAAATATTTTTTTAGTTACTTTGGAAAAAAAAATATTTTTTTAGTTACTTTGGAAAAAAAGTTACTTTTTTAGTTACTTTGGAAAAAAAAATATTTTTTTAGTTACTTTGGGAAAAAAAATATTTTTTTTGTTACTTTGGAAAAAAAAAATATTTTTTTAGTTACTTTGGAAAAAAAATTTTTTTTAGCTAATTTGGAAAAAAAAATATTTTTTTAGTTACTTTGGAAAAAAACATATTTTTTTAGTTTCTTTGGAAAAAAAAATATTTTTTTAGTTACTTTGGAAAAAAACATATTTTTTTAGTTTCTTTGGAAAAAAAAATATTTTTTTAGTTACTTTGGAAAAAAAAAAATTTTTTTTGTTACTTTGGAAAAAAAAAAATTTTTTTAGTTACTTTGGAAAAAAAAATTTTTTTTTAGTTACTTTGGAAAAAAAAAATTTTTTTAGTTACTTTGGAAAAAAAATATATTTTTTTAGTTTCTTTGGAAAAAAAAATATTTTTTTAGTTACTTTGGAAAAAAAAATATTTTTTTAGTTACTTTGGAAAAAAAAAATATTTTTTTAGTTACTTTGGAAAAAAAAATATTTTTTTAGTTACTTTGGAAAAAAAGTTACTTTTTTTTAGTTACTTTGGAAAAAAATATATTTTTTTAGTTACTTTGGAAAAAAAGTTACTTTTTTAGTTACTTTGGAAAAAAAAATATTTTTTTAGTTACTTTGGAAAAAAAATATGTTTTTTGTTACTTTGGAAAAAAAAATATTTTTTTAGTTACTTTGGAAAAAAAAATATTTTTTTAGTTACTTTGGAAAAAAAAATATTTTTTTTGTTACTTTGGAAAAAAAAATATTTTTTTAGTTTCATTGGAAAAAAAGTGACTTTTTTAGTTACTTTGGAAAAAAAGTTACTTTTTTAGTTACTTTGGAAAAAAAAATATTTTTTTAGTTACTTTGGAAAAAAAAATATTTTTTTAGTTACTTTGGAAAAAAAAATATTTTTTTAGTTACTTTGGAAAAAAAAATATTTTTTTAGTTACTTTGGAAAAAAAGTTACTTTTTTAGTTACTTTGGAAAAAAAAATATTTTTTTAGTTACTTTGGAAAAAAAAATATTTTTTTTGTTACTTTGGAAAAAAAAATATTTTTTTAGTTACTTTGGAAAAAAATATATTTTTTTAGTTACTTTGGAAAAAAAATATTTTTTTAGTTACTTTGGAAAAAAAATATTTTTTTTGTTTCTTTGGAAAAAAAAATATTTTTTTAGTTACTTTGGAAAAAAAAATATTTTTTTAGTTACTTTGGAAAAAAAGTTACTTTTTTTGTTTCTTTGGAAAAAAAAAATTTTTTTAGTTACTTTGGAAAAAAAATATTTTTTTTGTTACTTTGGAAAAAAAAATATTTTTTTTGTTACTTTGGAAAAAAAGTTACTTTTTTAGTTACTTTGGAAAAAAAGTAACTTTTTTAGTTACTTTGGAAAAAAAAATATTTTTTTAGTTACTTTGGAAAAAAAAATATTTTTTTAGTTACTTTGGAAAAAAAAATATTTTTTTAGTTACTTTGGAAAAAAAAAATATTGTTTTAGTTACTTTGGAAAAAAAAAAATTTTTTTAGTTACTTTGGAAAAAAAATGTTTTAGTTTCTTTGGAAAAAAAAATATTTTTTTAGTTTCTTTGGAAAAAAAAATATTTTTTTAGTTACTTTGGAAAAAAAAATATTTTTTTAGTTACTTTGGAAAAAAAAATATTTTTTTAGTTACTTTGGAAAAAAAAATATTTTTTTAGTTACTTTGGAAAAAAAAATATTTTTTTAGTTACTTTGGAAAAAAAATATTTTTTTAGTTACTTTGGAAAAAAAAATATTTTTTTAGTTACTTTGGAAAAAAAAATATTTTTTTAGTTACTTTGGAAAAAAAAATATTTTTTTAGTTACTTTGGAAAAAAAAATATTTTTTTAGTTACTTTGGAAAAAAAAATATTTTTTTAGTTACTTTGGAAAAAAAAATATTTTTTTAGTTACTTTGGAAAAAAAATATTTTTTTAGTTACTTTGGAAAAAAAATATATTTTTTTAGTTACTTTGGAAAAAAAAATATTTTTTTAGTTACTTTGGAAAAAAAGTTACTTTTTTAGTTACTTTGGAAAAAAAATATTTTTTTAGTTACTTTGGGAAAAAAAATATTTTTTTTGTTACTTTGGAAAAAAAAAATATTTTTTTAGTTACTTTGGAAAAAAAAAAATTTTTTAGTTACTTTGGAAAAAAAAATATTTTTTTAGTTACTTTGGAAAAAAACATATTTTTTTAGTTTCTTTGGAAAAAAAATATTTTTTTAGTTACTTTGGAAAAAAACATATTTTTTTAGTTTCTTTGGAAAAAAAAATATTTTTTTAGTTACTTTGGAAAAAAAAAATTTTTTTTTGTTACTTTGGAAAAAAAAAATTTTTTTTAGTTACTTTGGAAAAAAAAATTTTTTTTTAGTTACTTTGGAAAAAAAAAAATTTTTTAGTTACTTTGGAAAAAAAATAATATTTTTTTAGTTTCTTTGGAAAAAAAAATATTTTTTTAGTTACTTTGGAAAAAAAATATTTTTTTAGTTACTTTGGAAAAAAAAAATATTTTTTTAGTTACTTTGGAAAAAAAAATATTTTTTTAGTTACTTTGGAAAAAAAGTTACTTTTTTTTAGTTACTTTGGAAAAAAATATATTTTTTTAGTTACTTTGGAAAAAAAGTTACTTTTTTAGTTACTTTGGAAAAAAAAATATTTTTTTAGTTACTTTGGAAAAAAAATATGTTTTTTGTTACTTTGGAAAAAAAAATATTTTTTTAGTTACTTTGGAAAAAAAAATATTTTTTTAGTTACTTTGGAAAAAAAAATATTTTTTTTGTTACTTTGGAAAAAAAAATATTTTTTTAGTTTCATTGGAAAAAAAGTGACTTTTTTAGTTACTTTGGAAAAAAAGTTACTTTTTTAGTTACTTTGGAAAAAAAAATATTTTTTTAGTTACTTTGGAAAAAAAAATATTTTTTTAGTTACTTTGGAAAAAAAAATATTTTTTTAGTTACTTTGGAAAAAAAAATATTTTTTTAGTTACTTTGGAAAAAAAGTTACTTTTTTAGTTACTTTGGAAAAAAAAATATTTTTTTAGTTACTTTGGAAAAAAAAATATTTTTTTTGTTACTTTGGAAAAAAAAATATTTTTTTAGTTACTTTGGAAAAAAATATATTTTTTTAGTTACTTTGGAAAAAAAATATTTTTTTAGTTACTTTGGAAAAAAAATATTTTTTTTGTTTCTTTGGAAAAAAAAATATTTTTTTAGTTACTTTGGAAAAAAAAATATTTTTTTAGTTACTTTGGAAAAAAAGTTACTTTTTTTGTTTCTTTGGAAAAAAAATATTTTTTTAGTTACTTTGGAAAAAAAAATATTTTTTTTGTTACTTTGGAAAAAAAAATATTTTTTTTGTTACTTTGGAAAAAAAAATATTTTTTTTGTTACTTTGGAAAAAAAAATATTTTTTTAGTTACTTTGGAAAAAAAGTTACTTTTTTAGTTACTTTGGAAAAAAAGTTACTTTTTTAGTTACTTTGGAAAAAAAATATTTTTTTAGTTACTTTGGAAAAAAAAATATTTTTTTTGTTACTTTGGAAAAAAAAATATTTTTTTAGTTACTTTGGAAAAAAAAATATTTTTTTAGTTTCTTTGGAAAAAAAATATTTTTTTAGTTACTTTGGAAAAAAAAATATTTTTTTAGTTACTTTGGAAAAAAAAATATTTTTTTAGTTACTTTGGAAAAAAAAATTTTTTTTTAGTTTCTTTGGAAAAAAAAAAATTTTTTAGTTACTTTGGAAAATCTTTTTTTTTTTTAGTTACTTTGGAAAAAAAAATATTTTTTTAGTTACTTTGGAAAAAAAAATATTTTTTTAGTTACTTTGGAAAAAAAATATTTTTTTAGTTACTTTGGAAAAAAAATGTTTTAGTTACTTTGGAAAAAAAAATATTTTTTTAGTTTCTTTGGAAAAAAAAATATTTTTTTAGTTACTTTGGAAAATTGTTTTTTTTTTTTTGTTACTTTGGAAAAAAAAATATTTTTTTAGTTACTTTGGAAAAAAAAAAATGTTTTAGTTACTTTGGAAAAAAAAATATTTTTTTAGTTACTTTGGAAAAAAAAATTTTTTTTTAGTTACTTTGGAAAAAAAAATATTTTTTTAGTTACTTTGGAAAAAAAGTTACTTTTTTAGTTACTTTGGAAAAAAATATATTTTTTTAGTTACTTTGGAAAAAAAAATATTTTTTTTGTTACTTTGGAAAAAAAGTTACTTTTTTAGTTACTTTGGAAAAAAAAAAATTTTTTTAGTTACTTTGGAAAAAAAAATATTTTTTTTAGTTACTTTGGAAAAAAAAAAAATTTTTTAGTTACTTTGGAAAAAAAAATATTTTTTTAGTTTCTTTGGAAAAAAAAATATTTTTTTAGTTACTTTGGAAAAAAAAATATTTTTTTAGTTACTTTGGGAAAAAAAATATTTTTTTAGTTACTTTGGAAAAAAAGTTACTTTTTTAGTTACTTTGGAAAAAAATATTTTTTTTTAGTTACTTTGGAAAAAAAAATATTTTTTTTGTTACTTTGGAAAAAAAAATATTTTTTTTGTTACTTTGGAAAAAAAAATATTTTTTTAGTTACTTTGGAAAAAAAAATATTTTTTTAGTTACTTTGGAAAAAAAGTTACTTTTTTAGTTACTTTGGAAAAAAAAATATTTTTTTAGTTACTTTGGAAAAAAAAATATTTTTTTTAGTTACTTTGGAAAAAAAAAATTTTTTTTAGTTACTTTGGAAAAAAAAATATTTTTTTAGTTTCTTTGGAAAAAAAAATATTTTTTTAGTTACTTTGGAAAAAAAAATATTTTTTTAGTTACTTTGGGAAAAAAAATATTTTTTTAGTTACTTTGGAAAAAAAATATTTTTTTAGTTTCTTTGGAAACAAATTTTTTTTTTTAGTTACTTTGGAAAAAAAAATATTTTTTTAGTTACTTTGGGAAAAAAAATATTTTTTTAGTTACTTTGGAAAAAAAAATATTTTTTTTGTTTCTTTGGAAAAACAAATATTTTTTTAGTTACTTTGGAAAAAAAAATATTTTTTTAGTTACTTTGGAAAAAAAAATATTTTTTTAGTTACTTTGGAAAAAAAAATATTTTTTTAGTTACTTTGGAAAAAAAGTTACTTTTTTAGTTACTTTGGAAAAAAAAAAAAATTTTTAGTTACTTTGGAAAAAAAAATATTTTTTTTGTTACTTTGGAAAAAAAATTATTTTTTTTGTTACTTTGGAAAAAAAAAATTTTTTTTAGTTTCTTTGGAAATTTTTTTTTTTTTTTAGTTACTTTGGAAAAAAAAAAAAATTTTTTAGTTACTTTGGAAAAAAAAATATTTTTTTAGTTACTTTGGAAAAAAAAATATTTTTTTAGTTACTTTGGAAAAAAAATATTTTTTTAGTTTCTTTGGAAAAAAATATATTTTTTTAGTTACTTTGGAAAAAAAAATATTTTTTTAGTTACTTTGGAAAAAAAAATATTTTTTTAGTTACTTTGGAAAAAATTTTTTTTTTTTTAGTTACTTTGGAAAAAAAAATATTTTTTTAGTTACTTTGGAAAAAAAGTTACTTTTTTAGTTACTTTGGAAAAAAAAATATTTTTTTAGTTACTTTGGAAAAAAAAATATTTTTTTTGTTACTTTGGAAAAAAAAAATTTTTTTAGTTACTTTGGAAAAAAAAATTTTTTTTAGTTACTTTGGAAAAAAAAATATTTTTTAGTTTCTTTGGAAATTTTTTTTTTTTTTTAGTTACTTTGGAAAAAAAAATATTTTTTTAGTTACTTTGGAAAAAAAAATATTTTTTTAGTTACTTTGGAAAAAAAATATTTTTTTAGTTACTTTGGAAAAAAAAATATTTTTTTAGTTACTTTGGAAAAAAAAATATTTTTTTAGTTACTTTGGAAAAAAAGTTACTTTTTTAGTTACTTTGGAAAAAAAAATATTTTTTTAGTTACTTTGGAAAAAAAAATATTTTTTTTGTTACTTTGGAAAAAAAAAAAATTTTTTAGTTACTTTGGAAAAAAAATATTTTTTTTAGTTACTTTGGAAAAAAAAATATTTTTTTAGTTTCTTTGGAAAAAAAAATATTTTTTTAGTTACTTTGGAAAAAAAATATTTTTTTAGTTTCTTTGGAAAAAATTTTTTTTTTTTAGTTACTTTCGAAAAAAAAATATTTTTTTAGTTACTTTGGAAAAAAAAATATTTTTTTAGTTACTTTGGAAAAAAAAATATTTTTTTTGTTTCTTTGGAAAAAAAATATTTTTTTAGTTACTTTGGAAAAAAAAATATTTTTTTATTTACTTTGGAAAAAAAAAATATTTTTTTAGTTACTTTGGAAAAAAAAATATTTTTTTAGTTACTTTGGAAAAAAATATATTTTTTTTGTTACTTTGGGAAAAAAAATATTTTTTTAGTTACTTTGGGAAAAAAAATATTTTTTTAGTTACTTTGGAAAAAAAAATATTTTTTTAGTTACTTTGGAAAAAAAAATATTTTTTTAGTTACTTTGGAAAAAAAATATTTTTTTAGTTTCTTTGGAAAAAAAAATATTTTTTTAGTTACTTTGGAAAAAAAAATATTTTTTTAGTTACTTTGGAAAAAAAAATATTTTTTTAGTTACTTTGGAAAAAAATTTTTTTTTTAGTTTCTTTGGAAAAAAAAATATTTTTTTAGTTACTTTGGAAAAAAAAATATTTTTTTAGTTACTTTGGAAAAAAAAATATTTTTTTTGTTACTTTGGAAAAAAAATTATTTTTTTAGTTACTTTGGAAAAAAAAATATTTTTTTTGTTTCTTTGGAAAAAAAAATATTTTTTTAGTTACTTTGGAAAAAAAATATATTTTTTTAGTTACTTTGGAAAAAAAATATTTTTTTAGTTACTTTGGAAAAAAAATATTTTTTTAGTTACTTTGGAAAAAAAGTTACTTTTTTAGTTACTTTGGAAAAAAAAAATATTTTTTAGTTTCTTTGGAATTTTTTTTTTTTTTTTAGTTACTTTGGAAAAAAAAATATTTTTTTAGTTACTTTGGAAAAAAAAATATTTTTTTAGTTACTTTGGAAAAAAAAATATTTTTTTAGTTACTTTGGAAAAAAAAATATTTTTTTAGTTACTTTGGAAAAAAAAATATTTTTTTAGTTACTTTGGAAAAAAAAATATTTTTTTAGTTACTTTGGAAAAAAAAATATTTTTTTAGTTACTTTGGAAAAAAAGTTACTTTTTTAGTTACTTTGGAAAAAAAAATATTTTTTTAGTTACTTTGGAAAAAAAAATATTTTTTTTGTTACTTTGGAAAAAAAAATATTTTTTTAGTTACTTTGGAAAAAAAAATTTTTTTTAGTTACTTTGGAAAAAAAAATATTTTTTTAGTTTCTTTGGAAAAAAAAATATTTTTTTAGTTACTTTGGAAAAAAAAATATTTTTTTAGTTACTTTGGGAAAAAAAATATTTTTTTAGTTACTTTGGAAAAAAAATATTTTTTTAGTTTCTTTGGAAAATTTTTTTTTTTTTAGTTACTTTGGAAAAAAAAATATTTTTTTAGTTACTTTGGAAAAAAAATATTTTTTTAGTTACTTTGGAAAAAAAAATATTTTTTTTGTTTCTTTGGAAAAAAAAATATTTTTTTAGTTACTTTGGAAAAAAAAATATTTTTTTAGTTACTTTGGAAAAAAATATATTTTTTTAGTTACTTTGGAAAAAAAAATATTTTTTTAGTTACTTTGGAAAAAAAGTTACTTTTTTAGTTACTTTGGAAAAAAAAATATTTTTTTAGTTACTTTGGAAAAAAAAATATTTTTTTTGTTACTTTGGAAAAAAAAATATATTTTTTGTTACTTTGGAAAAAAAAATATTTTTTTAGTTACTTTGGAAAAAAAAATATTTTTTTAGTTACTTTGGAAAAAAAAATATTTTTTTAGTTACTTTGGAAAAAAAAATATTTTTTTAGTTACTTTGGAAAAAAAATATTTTTTTAGTTTCTTTGGAAAAAAATATATTTTTTTAGTTACTTTGGAAAAAAAAATATTTTTTTAGTTACTTTGGAAAAAAAAATATTTTTTTTGTTACTTTGGAAAAAAAAATATTTTTTTTGTTACTTTGGAAAAAAAAAATTTTTTTAGTTACTTTGGAAAAAAAAAATTTTTTTTAGTTACTTTGGAAAAAAAAATATTTTTTTAGTTACTTTGGAAAAAAAATATTTTTTTAGTTTCTTTGGAAAAGAATATATTTTTTTAGTTACTTTGGAAAAAAAAATATTTTTTTAGTTACTTTGGAAAAAAAAATATTTTTTTAGTTACTTTGGAAAAAAAATATTTTTTTAGTTACTTTGGAAAAAAAATATTTTTTTAGTTACTTTGGAAAAAAAAATATTTTTTTAGTTTCTTTGGAAAAAAAAATATTTTTTTAGTTACTTTGGAAAAAAAAATATTTTTTTAGTTACTTTGGAAAAAAAAATATTTTTTTAGTTACTTTGGAAAAAAAATATTTTTTTAGTTTCTTTGGAAAAGAATATATTTTTTTAGTTACTTTGGAAAAAAAAATATTTTTTTAGTTACTTTGGAAAAAAAAATATTTTTTTAGTTACTTTGGAAAAAAAATATTTTTTTAGTTACTTTGGAAAAAAAAAATTTTTTTAGTTACTTTGGAAAAAAAAAAAAATTTTTAGTTACTTTGGAAAAAAAAATATTTTTTTAGTTACTTTGGAAAAAAAAATATTTTTTTACTTACTTTGGAAAAAAAAATATTTTTTTAGTTACTTTGGAAAAAAAGTTACTTTTTTAGTTACTTTGGAAAAAAAAAAAAATTTTTAGTTACTTTGGAAAAAAAAATATTTTTTTTGTTACTTTGGAAAAAAAAATTTTTTTTAGTTACTTTGGAAAAAAAAAATTTTTTTAGTTACTTTGGAAAAAAAAATTTTTTTTAGTTTCTTTGGAAAAAAATATTTTTTTTTAGTTACTTTGGAAAAAAAAATATTTTTTTAGTTACTTTGGAAAAAAAAATATTTTTTTAGTTACTTTGGAAAAAAAATATTTTTTTAGTTACTTTGGAAAAAAAATATTTTTTTAGTTACTTTGGAAAAAAAAATATTTTTTTAGTTACTTTGGAAAAAAAGTTACTTTTTTAGTTACTTTGGAAAAAAAAATATTTTTTTAGTTACTTTGGAAAAAAAAATATTTTGTTTGTTACTTTGGGAAAAAAAATATTTTTTTAGTTACTTTGGAAAAAAAAAAATTTTTTTAGTTACTTTGGAAAAAAAAATATTTTTTTAGTTTCTTTGGAAAAAAAAATATTTTTTTAGTTACTTTGGAAAAAAAAATATTTTTTTAGTTACTTTGGGAAAAAAAATATTTTTTTAGTTACTTTGGAAAAAAAATATTTTTTTAGTTTCTTTGGAAAAAATTTTTTTTTTTTAGTTACTTTGGAAAAAAAAATTTTTTTTTAGTTACTTTGGAAAAAAAAATATTTTTTTAGTTACTTTGGAAAAAAAAATATTTTTTTTGTTTCTTTGGAAAAAAAAATATTTTTTTAGTTACTTTGGAAAAAAAAATATTTTTTTAGTTACTTTGGAAAAAAAAATATTTTTTTAGTTACTTTGGAAAAAAAGTTACTTTTTTAGTTACTTTGGAAAAAAAAAATATTTTTTTAGTTACTTTGGAAAAAAAAATATTTTTTTAGTTACTTTGGAAAAAAAAATATTTTTTTAGTTACTTTGGAAAAAAAAATATTTTTTTAGTTACTTTGGAAAAAAAAATATTTTTTTACTTACTTTGGAAAAAAAAATATTTTTTTAGTTACTTTGGAAAAAAAGTTACTTTTTTAGTTACTTTGGAAAAAAAAATATTTTTTTAGTTACTTTGGAAAAAAAAATATTTTTTTTGTTACTTTGGAAAAAAAATATTTTTTTAGTTACTTTGGGAAAAAAAAAAAATTTTTAGTTACTTTGGAAAAAAAAAAAATTTTTTAGTTTCTTTGGAAAAAAAAAATTTTTTTTAGTTACTTTGGAAAAAAAAATATTTTTTTAGTTACTTTGGAAAAAAAAATATTTTTTTAGTTACTTTGGAAAAAAAAATATTTTTTTAGTTACTTTGGAAAAAAAATATTTTTTTAGTTTCTTTGGAAAAATTTTTTTTTTTTTAGTTACTTTGGAAAAAAAAAATTTTTTTAGTTACTTTGGAAAAAAAAATATTTTTTTAGTTACTTTGGAAAAAAAATATTTTTTTAGTTTCTTTGGAAACAAATTTTTTTTTTTAGTTACTTTGGAAAAAAAAATATTTTTTTAGTTACTTTGGAAAAAAAAATATTTTTTTAGTTACTTTGGAAAAAAAAATATTTTTTTTGTTTCTTTGGAAAAAAAAATATTTTTTTAGTTACTTTGGAAAAAAAAATATTTTTTTAGTTACTTTGGAAAAAAAAATATTTTTTTAGTTACTTTGGAAAAAAAATATTTTTTTAGTTACTTTGGAAAAAAAGTTACTTTTTTAGTTACTTTGGAAAAAAAAATATTTTTTTAGTTACTTTGGAAAAAAAAATATTTTTTTTGTTACTTTGGAAAAAAAATATTTTTTTAGTTTCTTTGGAAAAAAATATATTTTTTTAGTTACTTTGGAAAAAAAAATATTTTTTTAGTTACTTTGGAAAAAAAAATATTTTTTTTGTTACTTTGGAAAAAAAAATATTTTTTTTGTTACTTTGGAAAAAAAAAATTTTTTTAGTTACTTTGGAAAAAAAAAATTTTTTTTAGTTACTTTGGAAAAAAAAATATTTTTTTAGTTACTTTGGAAAAAAAATATTTTTTTAGTTTCTTTGGAAAAGAATATATTTTTTTAGTTACTTTGGAAAAAAAAATATTTTTTTAGTTACTTTGGAAAAAAAAATATTTTTTTAGTTACTTTGGAAAAAAAATATTTTTTTAGTTACTTTGGAAAAAAAATATTTTTTTAGTTACTTTGGAAAAAAAAATATTTTTTTAGTTTCTTTGGAAAAAAAAATATTTTTTTAGTTACTTTGGAAAAAAAAATATTTTTTTAGTTACTTTGGAAAAAAAAATATTTTTTTAGTTACTTTGGAAAAAAAATATTTTTTTAGTTTCTTTGGAAAAGAATATATTTTTTTAGTTACTTTGGAAAAAAAAATATTTTTTTAGTTACTTTGGAAAAAAAAATATTTTTTTAGTTACTTTGGAAAAAAAATATTTTTTTAGTTACTTTGGAAAAAAAAAATTTTTTTAGTTACTTTGGAAAAAAAAATAAATTTTTAGTTACTTTGGAAAAAAAAATATTTTTTTAGTTACTTTGGAAAAAAAAATATTTTTTTACTTACTTTGGAAAAAAAAATATTTTTTTAGTTACTTTG
Source organism: Melanostigma gelatinosum (assembly GCF_949748355.1). NCBI lineage: Eukaryota > Metazoa > Chordata > Actinopteri > Perciformes > Zoarcidae > Melanostigma > Melanostigma gelatinosum. The sequence continues at coordinate 8,848,017 of NC_136643.1, read as the reverse complement.
GAAAAAAAGTTACTTTTTTAGTTACTTTGGAAAAAAAAAAAATTTTTTAGTTACTTTGGAAAAAAAAATATTTTTTTTGTTACTTTGGAAAAAAAAATTTTTTTTAGTTACTTTGGAAAAAAAAAATTTTTTTAGTTACTTTGGAAAAAAAATTTTTTTTTAGTTTCTTTGGAAAAAAATATTTTTTTTTAGTTACTTTGGAAAAAAAAATATTTTTTTAGTTACTTTGGAAAAAAAAATATTTTTTTAGTTACTTTGGAAAAAAAATATTTTTTTAGTTACTTTGGAAAAAAAATATTTTTTTAGTTACTTTGGAAAAAAAAATATTTTTTTAGTTACTTTGGAAAAAAAGTTACTTTTTTAGTTACTTTGGAAAAAAAAATATTTTTTTAGTTACTTTGGAAAAAAAAATATTTTGTTTGTTACTTTGGGAAAAAAAATATTTTTTTAGTTACTTTGGAAAAAAAAAAATTTTTTTAGTTACTTTGGAAAAAAAAATATTTTTTTAGTTTCTTTGGAAAAAAAAATATTTTTTTAGTTACTTTGGAAAAAAAAATATTTTTTTAGTTACTTTGGGAAAAAAAATATTTTTTTAGTTACTTTGGAAAAAAAATATTTTTTTAGTTTCTTTGGAAAAAATTTTTTTTTTTTAGTTACTTTGGAAAAAAAAATATTTTTTTAGTTACTTTGGAAAAAAAAATATTTTTTTAGTTACTTTGGAAAAAAAAATATTTTTTTTGTTTCTTTGGAAAAAAAAATATTTTTTTAGTTACTTTGGAAAAAAAAATATTTTTTTAGTTACTTTGGAAAAAAAAATATTTTTTTAGTTACTTTGGAAAAAAAGTTACTTTTTTAGTTACTTTGGAAAAAAAAAATATTTTTTTAGTTACTTTGGAAAAAAAAATATTTTTTTAGTTACTTTGGAAAAAAAAATATTTTTTTAGTTACTTTGGAAAAAAAAATATTTTTTTAGTTACTTTGGAAAAAAAAATATTTTTTTACTTACTTTGGAAAAAAAAATATTTTTTTAGTTACTTTGGAAAAAAAGTTACTTTTTTAGTTACTTTGGAAAAAAAAATATTTTTTTAGTTACTTTGGAAAAAAAAATATTTTTTTTGTTACTTTGGAAAAAAAATATTTTTTTAGTTACTTTGGGAAAAAAAAAAAATTTTTAGTTACTTTGGAAAAAAAAAAAAATTTTTAGTTTCTTTGGAAAAAAAAAAATTTTTTTAGTTACTTTGGAAAAAAAAATATTTTTTTAGTTACTTTGGAAAAAAAAATATTTTTTTAGTTACTTTGGAAAAAAAAATATTTTTTTAGTTACTTTGGAAAAAAAATATTTTTTTAGTTTCTTTGGAAAAATTTTTTTTTTTTTAGTTACTTTGGAAAAAAAAAATTTTTTTAGTTACTTTGGAAAAAAAAATATTTTTTTAGTTACTTTGGAAAAAAAATATTTTTTTAGTTTCTTTGGAAACAAATTTTTTTTTTTAGTTACTTTGGAAAAAAAAATATTTTTTTAGTTACTTTGGAAAAAAAAATATTTTTTTAGTTACTTTGGAAAAAAAAATATTTTTTTTGTTTCTTTGGAAAAAAAAATATTTTTTTAGTTACTTTGGAAAAAAAAATATTTTTTTAGTTACTTTGGAAAAAAAAATATTTTTTTAGTTACTTTGGAAAAAAAAATATTTTTTTAGTTACTTTGGAAAAAAAGTTACTTTTTTAGTTACTTTGGAAAAAAAAATATTTTTTTAGTTACTTTGGAAAAAAAAATATTTTTTTTGTTACTTTGGAAAAAAAAATATTTTTTTTGTTACTTTGGGAAAAAAAATGTTTTTTAGTTTCTTTGGAAATTTTTTTTTTTTTTTAGTTACTTTGGAAAAAAAAATATTTTTTTAGTTACTTTGGAAAAAAAAATATTTTTTTAGTTACTTTGGGAAAAAAATATTTTTTTAGTTACTTTGGAAAAAAAATATTTTTTTAGTTACTTTGGAAAAAAAAATATTTTTTTAGTTACTTTGGAAAAAAATATATTTTTTTAGTTACTTTGGAAAAAAAAATATTTTTTTAGTTACTTTGGAAAAAAAGTTACTTTTTTAGTTACTTTGGAAAAAAAAATATTTTTTTAGTTACTTTGGAAAAAAAAATATTTTTTTTGTTACTTTGGAAAAAAAAATATATTTTTTGTTACTTTGGAAAAAAAAATATTTTTTTAGTTACTTTGGAAAAAAAAATATTTTTTTAGTTACTTTGGAAAAAAAAATATTTTTTTAGTTACTTTGGAAAAAAAAATATTTTTTTAGTTACTTTGGAAAAAAAATATTTTTTTAGTTTCTTTGGAAAAAAATATATTTTTTTAGTTACTTTGGAAAAAAAAATATTTTTTTAGTTACTTTGGAAAAAAAAATATTTTTTTTGTTACTTTGGAAAAAAAAATATTTTTTTTGTTACTTTGGAAAAAAAAAATTTTTTTAGTTACTTTGGAAAAAAAAAATTTTTTTTAGTTACTTTGGAAAAAAAAATATTTTTTTAGTTACTTTGGAAAAAAAATATTTTTTTAGTTTCTTTGGAAAAGAATATATTTTTTTAGTTACTTTGGAAAAAAAAATATTTTTTTAGTTACTTTGGAAAAAAAAATATTTTTTTAGTTACTTTGGAAAAAAAATATTTTTTTAGTTACTTTGGAAAAAAAATATTTTTTTAGTTACTTTGGAAAAAAAAATATTTTTTTAGTTTCTTTGGAAAAAAAAATATTTTTTTAGTTACTTTGGAAAAAAAAATATTTTTTTAGTTACTTTGGAAAAAAAATATTTTTTTAGTTACTTTGGAAAAAAAATATTTTTTTAGTTTCTTTGGAAAAGAATATATTTTTTTAGTTACTTTGGAAAAAAAAATATTTTTTTAGTTACTTTGGAAAAAAAAATATTTTTTTAGTTACTTTGGAAAAAAAATATTTTTTTAGTTACTTTGGAAAAAAAAAAATTTTTTAGTTACTTTGGAAAAAAAAAAATTTTTAGTTACTTTGGAAAAAAAAATATTTTTTTAGTTACTTTGGAAAAAAAAATATTTTTTTACTTACTTTGGAAAAAAAAATATTTTTTTAGTTACTTTGGAAAAAAAGTTACTTTTTTAGTTACTTTGGAAAAAAAAAAAATTTTTAGTTACTTTGGAAAAAAAAATATTTTTTTTGTTACTTTGGAAAAAAAAATTTTTTTTAGTTACTTTGGAAAAAAAAATTTTTTTTAGTTACTTTGGAAAAAAAAATTTTTTTTAGTTTCTTTGGAAAAAAATATATTTTTTTAGTTACTTTGGAAAAAAAAATATTTTTTTAGTTACTTTGGAAAAAAAAATATTTTTTTAGTTACTTTGGAAAAAAAATATTTTTTTAGTTACTTTGGAAAAAAAATATTTTTTTAGTTACTTTGGAAAAAAAAATATTTTTTTAGTTACTTTGGAAAAAAAGTTACTTTTTTAGTTACTTTGGAAAAAAAAATATTTTTTTAGTTACTTTGGAAAAAAAAATATTTTGTTTGTTACTTTGGGAAAAAAAATATTTTTTTAGTTACTTTGGAAAAAAAAAAATTTTTTTAGTTACTTTGGAAAAAAAAATATTTTTTTAGTTTCTTTGGAAAAAAAAATATTTTTTTAGTTACTTTGGAAAAAAAAATATTTTTTTAGTTACTTTGGGAAAAAAAATATTTTTTTAGTTACTTTGGAAAAAAAATATTTTTTTAGTTTCTTTGGAAAAAATTTTTTTTTTTTAGTTACTTTGGAAAAAAAAATATTTTTTTAGTTACTTTGGAAAAAAAAATATTTTTTTAGTTACTTTGGAAAAAAAAATATTTTTTTTGTTTCTTTGGAAAAAAAAATATTTTTTTAGTTACTTTGGAAAAAAAAATATTTTTTTAGTTACTTTGGAAAAAAAAATATTTTTTTAGTTACTTTGGAAAAAAAGTTACTTTTTTAGTTACTTTGGAAAAAAAAAATATTTTTTTAGTTACTTTGGAAAAAAAAATATTTTTTTAGTTACTTTGGAAAAAAAAATATTTTTTTAGTTACTTTGGAAAAAAAAATATTTTTTTAGTTACTTTGGAAAAAAAAATATTTTTTTACTTACTTTGGAAAAAAAAATATTTTTTTAGTTACTTTGGAAAAAAAGTTACTTTTTTAGTTACTTTGGAAAAAAAAATATTTTTTTAGTTACTTTGGAAAAAAAAATATTTTTTTTGTTACTTTGGAAAAAAAATATTTTTTTAGTTACTTTGGGAAAAAAAAAAAAATTTTAGTTACTTTGGAAAAAAAAAAAAAATTTTAGTTTCTTTGGAAAAAAAAAATTTTTTTTAGTTACTTTGGAAAAAAAAATATTTTTTTAGTTACTTTGGAAAAAAAAATATTTTTTTAGTTACTTTGGAAAAAAAAATATTTTTTTAGTTACTTTGGAAAAAAAATATTTTTTTAGTTTCTTTGGAAAAATTTTTTTTTTTTTAGTTACTTTGGAAAAAAAAATTTTTTTTAGTTACTTTGGAAAAAAAAATATTTTTTTAGTTACTTTGGAAAAAAAATATTTTTTTAGTTTCTTTGGAAACAAATTTTTTTTTTTAGTTACTTTGGAAAAAAAAATATTTTTTTAGTTACTTTGGAAAAAAAAATATTTTTTTAGTTACTTTGGAAAAAAAAATATTTTTTTTGTTTCTTTGGAAAAAAAAATATTTTTTTAGTTACTTTGGAAAAAAAAATATTTTTTTAGTTACTTTGGAAAAAAAAATATTTTTTTAGTTACTTTGGAAAAAAAAATATTTTTTTAGTTACTTTGGAAAAAAAGTTACTTTTTTAGTTACTTTGGAAAAAAAAATATTTTTTTAGTTACTTTGGAAAAAAAAATATTTTTTTTGTTACTTTGGAAAAAAAAATATTTTTTTTGTTACTTTGGGAAAAAAAATGTTTTTTAGTTTCTTTGGAAATTTTTTTTTTTTTTTAGTTACTTTGGAAAAAAAAATATTTTTTTAGTTACTTTGGAAAAAAAAATATTTTTTTAGTTACTTTGGGAAAAAAAATATTTTTTTAGTTACTTTGGAAAAAAAATATTTTTTTAGTTTCTTTGGAAAAAAAAATATTTTTTTAGTTACTTTGGAAAAAAAAATATTTTTTTAGTTACTTTGGAAAAAAAAATATTTTTTTAGTTACTTTGGAAAAAAAATATTTTTTTAGTTACTTTGGAAAAAAAAAAATTTTTTTAGTTACTTTGGAAAAAAAAATATTTTTTTAGTTACTTTGGAAAAAAAGTTACTTTTTTAGTTACTTTGGAAAAAAAAATATTTTTTTAGTTACTTTGGAAAAAAAATATTTTTTTTGTTACTTTGGAAAAAAAATATATTTTTAGTTACTTTGGAAAAAAAAATATTTTTTTAGTTACTTTGGAAAAAAAAATATTTTTTTACTTACTTTGGAAAAAAAAATATTTTTTTAGTTACTTTGGAAAAAAAGTTACTTTTTTAGTTACTTTGGAAAAAAAAATATTTTTTTAGTTACTTTGGAAAAAAAAATATTTTTTTAGTTACTTTGGAAAAAAAAATATTTTTTTAGTTACTTTGGAAAAAAAAATATTTTTTTAGTTACTTTGGAAAAAAAAATATTTTTTTACTTACTTTGGAAAAAAAAATATTTTTTTAGTTACTTTGGAAAAAAAGTTACTTTTTTAGTTACTTTGGAAAAAAAAATATTTTTTTAGTTACTTTGGAAAAAAAAATATTTTTTTTGTTACTTTGGAAAAAAAAATATTTTTTTAGTTACTTTGGGAAAAAAAATATTTTTTTAGTTACTTTGGAAAAAAAAAAAAAATTTTAGTTTCTTTGGAAAAAAAATTTTTTTTTTAGTTACTTTGGAAAAAAAAATATTTTTTTAGTTACTTTGGAAAAAAAAATATTTTTTTAGTTACTTTGGAAAAAAAAATATTTTTTTAGTTACTTTGGAAAAAAAATATTTTTTTAGTTTCTTTGGAAAAAATTTTTTTTTTTTAGTTACTTTGGAAAAAAAAATTTTTTTTAGTTACTTTGGAAAAAAAAATATTTTTTTAGTTACTTTGGAAAAAAAATATTTTTTTAGTTTCTTTGGAAACAAATTTTTTTTTTTAGTTACTTTGGAAAAAAAAATATTTTTTTAGTTACTTTGGAAAAAAAAATATTTTTTTAGTTACTTTGGAAAAAAAAATATTTTTTTTGTTTCTTTGGAAAAAAAAATATTTTTTTAGTTACTTTGGAAAAAAAAATATTTTTTTAGTTACTTTGGAAAAAAAAATATTTTTTTAGTTACTTTGGAAAAAAAAATATTTTTTTAGTTACTTTGGAAAAAAAGTTACTTTTTTAGTTACTTTGGAAAAAAAAATATTTTTTTAGTTACTTTGGAAAAAAAAAAATTTTTTTTGTTACTTTGGAAAAAAAAATATTTTTTTTGTTACTTTGGGAAAAAAAAATGTTTTTTAGTTTCTTTGGAAATTTTTTTTTTTTTTAGTTACTTTGGAAAAAAAAATATTTTTTTAGTTACTTTGGAAAAAAAAATATTTTTTTAGTTACTTTGGAAAAAAAAATATTTTTTTAGTTACTTTGGAAAAAAAATATTTTTTTAGTTTCTTTGGAAAAAAATATATTTTTTTAGTTACTTTGGAAAAAAAAATATTTTTTTAGTTACTTTGGAAAAAAAAATATTTTTTTAGTTACTTTGGAAAAAAAATATTTTTTTAGTTACTTTGGAAAAAAAAAAATTTTTTTAGTTACTTTGGAAAAAAAAATATTTTTTTAGTTACTTTGGAAAAAAAGTTACTTTTTTAGTTACTTTGGAAAAAAAAATATTTTTTTAGTTACTTTGGAAAAAAATATATTTTTTTTGTTACTTTGGAAAAAAAATATATTTTTTTAGTTACTTTGGAAAAAAAAAATTTTTTTTAGTTACTTTGGAAAAAAAAAAAAATTTTTAGTTTCTTTGGAAAAAAAAATTTTTTTTTAGTTACTTTGGAAAAAAAAATATTTTTTTAGTTACTTTGGAAAAAAAAATATTTTTTTAGTTACTTTGGAAAAAAAAATATTTTTTTAGTTACTTTGGAAAAAAAATATTTTTTTAGTTTCTTTGGAAAACATTTTTTTTTTTTAGTTACTTTGGAAAAAAAAATATTTTTTTTGTTACTTTGGGAAAAAAAAAATGTTTTTTAGTTTCTTTGGAAATTTTTTTTTTTTTTTAGTTACTTTGGAAAAAAAAATATTTTTTTAGTTACTTTGGAAAAAAAAATATTTTTTTAGTTACTTTGGAAAAAAAAATATTTTTTTAGTTACTTTGGAAAAAAAATATTTTTTTAGTTTCTTTGGAAAAAAAAATATTTTTTTAGTTACTTTGGAAAAAAAATATTTTTTTAGTTACTTTGGAAAAAAAAATATTTTTTTTGTTACTTTGGAAAAAAAAATATTTTTTTTGTTACTTTGGAAAAAAAAAATTTTTTTTAGTTACTTTGGAAAAAAAAAATTTTTTTTAGTTACTTTGGAAAAAAAAATATTTTTTTAGTTACTTTGGAAAAAAAATATTTTTTTAGTTTCTTTGGAAAATAATATATTTTTTTAGTTACTTTGGAAAAAAAAATATTTTTTTAGTTACTTTGGAAAAAAAAATATTTTTTTAGTTACTTTGGAAAAAAAATATTTTTTTAGTTACTTTGGAAAAAAAATATTTTTTTAGTTACTTTGGAAAAAAAAATATTTTTTTAGTTTCTTTGGAAAAAAAAATATTTTTTTAGTTACTTTGGAAAAAAAATATTTTTTTAGTTTCTTTGGAAAAGAATATATTTTTTTAGTTACTTTGGAAAAAAAAATATTTTTTTAGTTACTTTGGAAAAAAAAATATTTTTTTAGTTACTTTGGAAAAAAAATATTTTTTTAGTTACTTTGGAAAAAAAATATTTTTTTAGTTACTTTGGAAAAAAAATAAATTTTTTAGTTACTTTGGAAAAAAAAATATTTTTTTAGTTACTTTGGAAAAAAAAATATTTTTTTACTTACTTTGGAAAAAAAAATATTTTTTTAGTTACTTTGGAAAAAAAGTTACTTTTTTAGTTACTTTGGAAAAAAAAAAAATTTTTTAGTTACTTTGGAAAAAAAAATATTTTTTTTGTTACTTTGGAAAAAAAAATTTTTTTTAGTTACTTTGGAAAAAAATTTTTTTTTTAGTTACTTTGGAAAAAAACATTTTTTTTAGTTTCTTTGGAAAAAAATATTTTTTTTTAGTTACTTTGGAAAAAAAAATATTTTTTTAGTTACTTTGGAAAAAAAAATATTTTTTTAGTTACTTTGGAAAAAAAATATTTTTTTAGTTACTTTGGAAAAAAAATATTTTTTTAGTTACTTTGGAAAAAAAAATATTTTTTTAGTTACTTTGGAAAAAAAGTTACTTTTTTAGTTACTTTGGAAAAAAAAATATTTTTTTAGTTACTTTGGAAAAAAAAATATTTTTTTTGTTACTTTAGGAAAAAAAATATTTTTTTAGTTACTTTGGAAAAAAAAAATTTTTTTTAGTTACTTTGGAAAAAAAAATATTTTTTTAGTTTCTTTGGAAAATTTTTTTTTTTTTTAGTTACTTTGGAAAAAAAATATTTTTTTAGTTACTTTGGAAAAAAAAATATTTTTTTAGTTACTTTGGAAAAAAAAATATTTTTTTTGTTTCTTTGGAAAAAAAAATATTTTTTTAGTTACTTTGGAAAAAAAAATATTTTTTTAGTTACTTTGGAAAAAAAAATATTTTTTTAGTTACTTTGGAAAAAAAGTTACTTTTTTAGTTACTTTGGAAAAAAAAAATATTTTTTTAGTTACTTTGGAAAAAAAAATATTTTTTTAGTTACTTTGGAAAAAAAAATATTTTTTTAGTTACTTTGGAAAAAAAAATATTTTTTTAGTTACTTTGGAAAAAAAAATATTTTTTTACTTACTTTGGAAAAAAAAATATTTTTTTAGTTACTTTGGAAAAAAAGTTACTTTTTTAGTTACTTTGGAAAAAAAAATATTTTTTTAGTTACTTTGGAAAAAAAAATATTTTTTTTGTTACTTTGGAAAAAAAATATATTTTTTTAGTTACTTTGGGAAAAAAAATAATTTTTTTAGTTACTTTGGAAAAAAAAAAAATTTTAGTTTCTTTGGAAAAAAAAAATTTTTTTTAGTTACTTTGGAAAAAAAAATATTTTTTTAGTTACTTTGGAAAAAAAAATATTTTTTTAGTTACTTTGGAAAAAAAAATATTTTTTTAGTTACTTTGGAAAAAAAATATTTTTTTAGTTTCTTTGGAAAATTTTTTTTTTTTTTAGTTACTTTGGAAAAAAAAATATTTTTTAGTTACTTTGGAAAAAAAAATATTTTTTTAGTTACTTTGGAAAAAAAATATTTTTTTAGTTTCTTTGGAAACAAATTTTTTTTTTTAGTTACTTTGGAAAAAAAAATATTTTTTTAGTTACTTTGGAAAAAAAAATATTTTTTTAGTTACTTTGGAAAAAAAAATATTTTTTTTGTTTCTTTGGAAAAAAAAATATTTTTTTAGTTACTTTGGAAAAAAAAATATTTTTTTAGTTACTTTGGAAAAAAAAATATTTTTTTAGTTACTTTGGAAAAAAAAATATTTTTTTAGTTACTTTGGAAAAAAAGTTACTTTTTTAGTTACTTTGGAAAAAAAAATATTTTTTTAGTTACTTTGGAAAAAAAAATATTTTTTTTGTTACTTTGGAAAAAAAAATATTTTTTTTGTTACTTTGGGAAAAAAAATGTTTTTTAGTTTCTTTGGAAATTTTTTTTTTTTTTTAGTTACTTTGGAAAAAAAAAATTTTTTTTAGTTACTTTGGAAAAAAAAATATTTTTTTAGTTACTTTGGAAAAAAAAATATTTTTTTAGTTACTTTGGAAAAAAAATATTTTTTTAGTTTCTTTGGAAAAAAATATATTTTTTTAGTTACTTTGGAAAAAAAAATATTTTTTTAGTTACTTTGGAAAAAAAAATATTTTTTTAGTTACTTTGGAAAAAAAATATTTTTTTAGTTACTTTGGAAAAAAAAAATTTTTTTTAGTTACTTTGGAAAAAAAAATATTTTTTTAGTTACTTTGGAAAAAAAGTTACTTTTTTAGTTACTTTGGAAAAAAAAATATTTTTTTAGTTACTTTGGAAAAAAATATATATTTTTTTGTTACTTTGGAAAAAAAATATATTTTTAGTTACTTTGGAAAAAAAAATATTTTTTTAGTTACTTTGGAAAAAAAAATATTTTTTTACTTACTTTGGAAAAAAAAATATTTTTTTAGTTACTTTGGAAAAAAAGTTACTTTTTTAGTTACTTTGGAAAAAAAAATATTTTTTTAGTTACTTTGGAAAAAAAAATATTTTTTTAGTTACTTTGGAAAAAAAAATATTTTTTTAGTTACTTTGGAAAAAAAAATATTTTTTTAGTTACTTTGGAAAAAAAAATATTTTTTTACTTACTTTGGAAAAAAAAATATTTTTTTAGTTACTTTGGAAAAAAAGTTACTTTTTTAGTTACTTTGGAAAAAAAAATATTTTTTTAGTTACTTTGGAAAAAAAAATATTTTTTTTGTTACTTTGGAAAAAAAAAATTTTTTTTAGTTACTTTGGAAAAAAAAATTTTTTTTAGTTACTTTGGAAAAAAAAATATTTTTTTAGTTACTTTGGAAAAAAAATATTTTTTTAGTTTCTTTGGAAAATAATATATTTTTTTAGTTACTTTGGAAAAAAAAATATTTTTTTAGTTACTTTGGAAAAAAAAATATTTTTTTAGTTACTTTGGAAAAAAAATATTTTTTTAGTTACTTTGGAAAAAAAATATTTTTTTAGTTACTTTGGAAAAAAAAATATTTTTTTAGTTTCTTTGGAAAAAAAAATATTTTTTTAGTTACTTTGGAAAAAAAATATTTTTTTAGTTTCTTTGGAAAAGAATATATTTTTTTAGTTACTTTGGAAAAAAAAATATTTTTTTAGTTACTTTGGAAAAAAAAATATTTTTTTAGTTACTTTGGAAAAAAAATATTTTTTTAGTTACTTTGGAAAAAAAATATTTTTTTAGTTACTTTGGAAAAAAAATAAATTTTTTAGTTACTTTGGAAAAAAAAATATTTTTTTAGTTACTTTGGAAAAAAAAATATTTTTTTACTTACTTTGGAAAAAAAAATATTTTTTTAGTTACTTTGGAAAAAAAGTTACTTTTTTAGTTACTTTGGAAAAAAAAAAAATTTTTTAGTTACTTTGGAAAAAAAAATATTTTTTTTGTTACTTTGGAAAAAAAAATTTTTTTTAGTTACTTTGGAAAAAAATTTTTTTTTTAGTTACTTTGGAAAAAAACATTTTTTTTAGTTTCTTTGGAAAAAAATATTTTTTTTTAGTTACTTTGGAAAAAAAAATATTTTTTTAGTTACTTTGGAAAAAAAAATATTTTTTTAGTTACTTTGGAAAAAAAATATTTTTTTAGTTACTTTGGAAAAAAAATATTTTTTTAGTTACTTTGGAAAAAAAAATATTTTTTTAGTTACTTTGGAAAAAAAGTTACTTTTTTAGTTACTTTGGAAAAAAAAATATTTTTTTAGTTACTTTGGAAAAAAAAATATTTTTTTTGTTACTTTAGGAAAAAAAATATTTTTTTAGTTACTTTGGAAAAAAAAAATTTTTTTTAGTTACTTTGGAAAAAAAAATATTTTTTTAGTTTCTTTGGAAAAAAAAATATTTTTTTAGTTACTTTGGAAAAAAAAATATTTTTTTAGTTACTTTGGGAAAAAAAATATTTTTTTAGTTACTTTGGAAAAAAAATATTTTTTTAGTTTCTTTGGAAAATTTTTTTTTTTTTTAGTTACTTTGGAAAAAAAAATATTTTTTTAGTTACTTTGGAAAAAAAAATATTTTTTTAGTTACTTTGGAAAAAAAAATATTTTTTTTGTTTCTTTGGAAAAAAAAATATTTTTTTAGTTACTTTGGAAAAAAAAATATTTTTTTAGTTACTTTGGAAAAAAAAATATTTTTTTAGTTACTTTGGAAAAAAAGTTACTTTTTTAGTTACTTTGGAAAAAAAAAATATTTTTTTAGTTACTTTGGAAAAAAAAATATTTTTTTAGTTACTTTGGAAAAAAAAATATTTTTTTAGTTACTTTGGAAAAAAAAATATTTTTTTAGTTACTTTGGAAAAAAAAATATTTTTTTACTTACTTTGGAAAAAAAAATATTTTTTTAGTTACTTTGGAAAAAAAGTTACTTTTTTAGTTACTTTGGAAAAAAAAATATTTTTTTAGTTACTTTGGAAAAAAAAATATTTTTTTTGTTACTTTGGAAAAAAAATATATTTTTTTAGTTACTTTGGGAAAAAAAATAATTTTTTAGTTACTTTGGAAAAAAAAAAATTTTAGTTTCTTTGGAAAAAAAAAATTTTTTTTAGTTACTTTGGAAAAAAAAATATTTTTTTAGTTACTTTGGAAAAAAAAATATTTTTTTAGTTACTTTGGAAAAAAAAAAATTTTTTTAGTTACTTTGGAAAAAAAATATTTTTTTAGTTTCTTTGGAAAATTTTTTTTTTTTTTAGTTACTTTGGAAAAAAAAATATTTTTTAGTTACTTTGGAAAAAAAAATATTTTTTTAGTTACTTTGGAAAAAAAATATTTTTTTAGTTTCTTTGGAAACAAATTTTTTTTTTTAGTTACTTTGGAAAAAAAAATATTTTTTTAGTTACTTTGGAAAAAAAAATATTTTTTTAGTTACTTTGGAAAAAAAAATATTTTTTTTGTTTCTTTGGAAAAAAAAATATTTTTTTAGTTACTTTGGAAAAAAAAATATTTTTTTAGTTACTTTGGAAAAAAAAATATTTTTTTAGTTACTTTGGAAAAAAAAATATTTTTTTAGTTACTTTGGAAAAAAAGTTACTTTTTTAGTTACTTTGGAAAAAAAAATATTTTTTTAGTTACTTTGGAAAAAAAAATATTTTTTTTGTTACTTTGGAAAAAAAAATATTTTTTTTGTTACTTTGGGAAAAAAAATGTTTTTTAGTTTCTTTGGAAATTTTTTTTTTTTTTTAGTTACTTTGGAAAAAAAAAATTTTTTTTAGTTACTTTGGAAAAAAAAATATTTTTTTAGTTACTTTGGAAAAAAAAATATTTTTTTAGTTACTTTGGAAAAAAAATATTTTTTTAGTTTCTTTGGAAAAAAATATATTTTTTTAGTTACTTTGGAAAAAAAAATATTTTTTTAGTTACTTTGGAAAAAAAAATATTTTTTTAGTTACTTTGGAAAAAAAATATTTTTTTAGTTACTTTGGAAAAAAAAAATTTTTTTTAGTTACTTTGGAAAAAAAAATATTTTTTTAGTTACTTTGGAAAAAAAGTTACTTTTTTAGTTACTTTGGAAAAAAAAATATTTTTTTAGTTACTTTGGAAAAAAATATATATTTTTTTGTTACTTTGGAAAAAAAATATATTTTTAGTTACTTTGGAAAAAAAAATATTTTTTTAGTTACTTTGGAAAAAAAAATATTTTTTTACTTACTTTGGAAAAAAAAATATTTTTTTAGTTACTTTGGAAAAAAAGTTACTTTTTTAGTTACTTTGGAAAAAAAAATATTTTTTTAGTTACTTTGGAAAAAAAAATATTTTTTTAGTTACTTTGGAAAAAAAAATATTTTTTTAGTTACTTTGGAAAAAAAAATATTTTTTTAGTTACTTTGGAAAAAAAAATATTTTTTTACTTACTTTGGAAAAAAAAATATTTTTTTAGTTACTTTGGAAAAAAAGTTACTTTTTTAGTTACTTTGGAAAAAAAAATATTTTTTTAGTTACTTTGGAAAAAAAAATATTTTTTTAGTTACTTTGGAAAAAAAAATATTTTTTTAGTTACTTTGGAAAAAAAATATTTTTTTAGTTTCTTTGGAAAAAATTTTTTTTTTTTAGTTACTTTGGAAAAAAAATTTTTTTTTAGTTACTTTGGAAAAAAAAATATTTTTTTAGTTACTTTGGAAAAAAAATATTTTTTTAGTTTCTTTGGAAACAAATTTTTTTTTTTAGTTACTTTGGAAAAAAAAATATTTTTTTAGTTACTTTGGAAAAAAAAATATTTTTTTAGTTACTTTGGAAAAAAAAATTTTTTTTTTGTTTCTTTGGAAAAAAAAATATTTTTTTTGTTTCTTTGGAAAAAAAAATATTTTTTTAGTTACTTTGGAAAAAAAAATATTTTTTTAGTTACTTTGGAAAAAAAAATATTTTTTTAGTTACTTTGGAAAAAAAGTTACTTTTTTAGTTACTTTGGAAAAAAAAATATTTTTTTAGTTACTTTGGAAAAAAAATATTTTTTTTGTTACTTTGGAAAAAAATATATTTTTTTTGTTACTTTGGGAAAAAAAAATGTTTTTTAGTTTCTTTGGAAATTTTTTTTTTTTTTTAGTTACTTTGGAAAAAAAAATATTTTTTTAGTTACTTTGGAAAAAAAAATATTTTTTTAGTTACTTTGGAAAAAAAAATATTTTTTTAGTTACTTTGGAAAAAAAATATTTTTTTAGTTTCTTTGGAAAAAAATATATTTTTTTAGTTACTTTGGAAAAAAAAATATTTTTTTAGTTACTTTGGAAAAAAAAATATTTTTTTAGTTACTTTGGAAAAAAAAATTTTTTTTAGTTACTTTGGAAAAAAAAAATTATTTTAGTTACTTTGGAAAAAAAAATATTTTTTTAGTTACTTTGGAAAAAAAGTTACTTTTTTAGTTACTTTGGAAAAAAAAATATTTTTTTAGTTACTTTGGAAAAAAATATATTTTTTTTGTTACTTTGGAAAAAAAATATATTTTTTTAGTTACTTTGGAAAAAAAAATTTTTTTTTAGTTACTTTGGAAAAAAAAAAAAATTTTTAGTTTCTTTGGAAAAAAAATTTTTTTTTTAGTTTTTTGGAAAAAAAAATATTTTTTTAGTTACTTTGGAAAAAAAAATATTTTTTTAGTTACTTTGGAAAAAAAAATATTTTTTTAGTTACTTTGGAAAAAAAAATATTTTTTTAGTTACTTTGGAAAAAAAATATTTTTTTAGTTTCTTTGGAAAATTTTTTTTTTTTTTAGTTACTTTGGAAAAAAAAAATTTTTTTAGTTACTTTGGAAAAAAAAATATTTTTTTAGTTACTTTGGAAAAAAAATATTTTTTTAGTTTCTTTGGAAACAAATTTTTTTTTTTAGTTACTTTGGAAAAAAAAATATTTTTTTAGTTACTTTGGAAAAAAAAATATTTTTTTAGTTACTTTGGAAAAAAAAATATTTTTTTTGTTTCTTTGGAAAAAAAAATATTTTTTTATTAGTTACTTTGGAAAAAAAATTATTTTTTTAGTTACTTTGGAAAAAAAGTTACTTTTTTAGTTACTTTGGAAAAAAAAATATTTTTTTAGTTACTTTGGAAAAAAAAATATTTTTTTTGTTACTTTGGAAAAAAAAATATTTTTTTTGTTACTTTGGGAAAAAAAATGTTTTTTAGTTTCTTTGGAATTTTTTTTTTTTTTTTAGTTACTTTGGAAAAAAAAATATTTTTTTAGTTACTTTGGAAAAAAAAATATTTTTTTAGTTACTTTGGAAAAAAAAATATTTTTTTAGTTACTTTGGAAAAAAAATATTTTTTTAGTTTCTTTGGAAAAAAATATATTTTTTTAGTTACTTTGGAAAAAAAAATTTTTTTTAGTTACTTTGGAAAAAAAAATATTTTTTTAGTTACTTTGGAAAAAAATATTTTTTTAGTTACTTTGGAAAAAAAAAAATTTTTTAGTTACTTTGGAAAAAAAAAATTTTTTTAGTTACTTTGGAAAAAAAAATATTTTTTTAGTTACTTTGGAAAAAAAATATTTTTTTAGTTTCTTTGGAAACAAATTTTTTTTTTTAGTTACTTTGGAAAAAAAAATATTTTTTTAGTTACTTTGGAAAAAAAAATATTTTTTTAGTTACTTTGGGAAAAAAAATATTTTTTTTGTTTCTTTGGAAAAAAAAAATATTTTTTTAGTTACTTTGGAAAAAAAGTTACTTTTTTAGTTACTTTGGAAAAAAAAATATTTTTTTAGTTACTTTGGAAAAAAAAATATTTTTTTTGTTACTTTGGAAAAAAAAATATTTTTTTTGTTACTTTGGGAAAAAAAATGTTTTTTAGTTTCTTTGGAATTTTTTTTTTTTTTTTAGTTACTTTGGAAAAAAAAATATTTTTTTAGTTACTTTGGAAAAAAAAATATTTTTTTAGTTACTTTGGAAAAAAAAATATTTTTTTAGTTACTTTGGAAAAAAAATATTTTTTTAGTTTCTTTGGAAAAAAATATATTTTTTTAGTTACTTTGGAAAAAAAAATTTTTTTTAGTTACTTTGGAAAAAAAAATATTTTTTTAGTTACTTTGGAAAAAAATATTTTTTTAGTTACTTTGGAAAAAAAAAAATTTTTTAGTTACTTTGGAAAAAAAAAATTTTTTTAGTTACTTTGGAAAAAAAAATATTTTTTTAGTTACTTTGGAAAAAAAATATTTTTTTAGTTTCTTTGGAAACAAATTTTTTTTTTTAGTTACTTTGGAAAAAAAAATATTTTTTTAGTTACTTTGGAAAAAAAAATATTTTTTTAGTTACTTTGGGAAAAAAAATATTTTTTTTGTTTCTTTGGAAAAAAAAAATATTTTTTTAGTTACTTTGGAAAAAAAAAAATTTTTTTAGTTACTTTGGAAAAAAAAAAATTTTTTTAGTTACTTTGGAAAAAAAAATATTTTTTTAGTTACTTTGGAAAAAAAGTTACTTTTTTAGTTACTTTGGAAAAAAAAATATTTTTTTAGTTACTTTGGAAAAAAAAATATTTTTTTTGTTACTTTGGAAAAAAAAATATTTTTTTTGTTACTTTGGGAAAAAAAAAAGTTTTTTAGTTTCTTTGGAAATTTTTTTTTTTTTTTAGTTACTTTGGAAAAAAAAATATTTTTTTAGTTACTTTGGAAAAAAAAATATTTTTTTAGTTACTTTGGAAAAAAAAATATTTTTTTAGTTACTTTGGAAAAAAAATATTTTTTTAGTTTCTTTGGAAAAAAATATATTTTTTTAGTTACTTTGGAAAAAAAAATATTTTTTTAGTTACTTTGGAAAAAAAAATATTTTTTTAGTTACTTTGGAAAAAAAATATTTTTTTAGTTACTTTGGAAAAAAAAAAATTTTTTTAGTTACTTTGGAAAAAAAAATATTTTTTTAGTTACTTTGGAAAAAAAGTTACTTTTTTAGTTACTTTGGAAAAAAATATATATTTTTAGTTACTTTGGAAAAAAATATATTTTTTTTGTTACTTTGGAAAAAAAATATATTTTTTTAGTTACTTTGGAAAAAAAAATTTTTTTTAGTTACTTTGGAAAAAAAAATATTTTTTTAGTTTCTTTGGAAAAAAAAATATTTTTTTAGTTACTTTGGAAAAAAAAATATTTTTTTAGTTACTTTGGAAAAAAAAATATTTTTTTACTTACTTTGGAAAAAAAAATATTTTTTTAGTTACTTTGGAAAAAAAGTTACTTTTTTAGTTACTTTGGAAAAAAAAATATTTTTTTAGTTACTTTGGAAAAAAAAATATTTTTTTTGTTACTTTGGAAAAAAAAATTTTTTTTAGTTACTTTGGAAAAAAAAATTTTTTTTAGTTACTTTGGAAAAAAATATATTTTTTAGTTTCTTTGGAAAAAAATTTTTTTTTTTAGTTACTTTGGAAAAAAAAATTTTTTTTAGTTACTTTGGAAAAAAAAATATTTTTTTAGTTACTTTGGAAAAAAAATATTTTTTTAGTTACTTTGGAAAAAAAAATATTTTTTTAGTTACTTTGGAAAAAAAAATATTTTTTTAGTTACTTTGGAAAAAAAGTTACTTTTTTAGTTACTTTGGAAAAAAAAATATTTTTTTAGTTACTTTGGAAAAAAAAAATGTTTTTAGTTACTTTGGAAAAAAAAATATTTTTTTAGTTACTTTGGAAAAAAAAATATTTTTTTACTTACTTTGGAAAAAAAATATTTTTTTAGTTACTTTGGAAAAAAAATATTTTTTTACTTACTTTGGAAAAAAAATATTTTTTTAGTTACTTTGGAAAAAAAGTTACTTTTTTAGTTACTTTGGAAAAAAAAATATTTTTTTAGTTACTTTGGAAAAAAAAATATTTTTTTTGTTACTTTGGAAAAAAAAATTTTTTTTAGTTACTTTGGAAAAAAAAAATGTTTAGTTACTTTGGAAAAAAATATTTTTTTTAGTTTCTTTGGAAAAATTTTTTTTTTTTAGTTACTTTGGAAAAAAAAACATTTTTTTAGTTACTTTGGAAAAAAAAATATTTTTTTAGTTACTTTGGAAAAAAAATATTTTTTTAGTTACTTTGGAAAAAAAAATATTTTTTTAGTTACTTTGGAAAAAAAAATATTTTTTTAGTTACTTTGGAAAAAAAGTTACTTTTTTAGTTACTTTGGAAAAAAAATATTTTTTTAGTTACTTTGGAAAAAAAAATATTTTTTTTGTTACTTTGGAAAAAAAAAATTTTTTTTTGTTACTTTGGAAAAAAAAAAAAAATTTTAGTTACTTTGGAAAAAAAAATATTTTTTTAGTTTCTTTGGAAAAAAAAATATTTTTTTAGTTACTTTGGAAAAAAAAATATTTTTTTAGTTACTTTGGGAAAAAAAATATTTTTTTAGTTACTTTGGAAAAAAAATATTTTTTTAGTTTCTTTGGAAAAAAATTTTTTTTTTTAGTTACTTTGGAAAAAAAAATATTTTTTTAGTTACTTTGGAAAAAAAAATATTTTTTTAGTTACTTTGGAAAAAAAAATATTTTTTTTGTTTCTTTGGAAAAAAAAATATTTTTTTAGTTACTTTGGAAAAAAAATATTTTTTTAGTTACTTTGGAAAAAAAAATATTTTTTTAGTTACTTTGGAAAAAAAAATATTTTTTTAGTTACTTTGGAAAAAAAAATATTTTTTTTTGTTACTTTGGAAAAAAAATATTTTTTTAGTTACTTTGGGAAAAAAAATATTTTTTTAGTTACTTTGGAAAAAAAAAATTTTTTTTAGTTTCTTTGGAAAAAAAAAATTTTTTTTAGTTACTTTGGGAAAAAAAATATTTTTTTAGTTACTTTGGAAAAAAAAAATTTTTTTTAGTTACTTTGGAAAAAAAAAAAATTTTTAGTTACTTTGGAAAAAAAATATTTTTTTAGTTTCTTTGGAAAAAAAATTTTTTTTTTAGTTACTTTGGAAAAATATTTTTTTTTTGTTACTTTGGAAAAAAAATATTTTTTTAGTTACTTTGGAAAAAAAAATATTTTTTTTGTTTCTTTGGAAAAAAAAATATTTTTTTAGTTACTTTGGGAAAAAAAATATTTTTTTAGTTACTTTGGAAAAAAAAATATTTTTTTAGTTACTTTGGAAAAAAAGTTACTTTTTTAGTTTCTTTGGAAAAAAAAATATTTTTTTAGTTACTTTGGGAAAAAAAATATTTTTTTAGTTACTTTGGAAAAAAAAATATTTTTTTAGTTACTTTGGAAAAAAAAAAAAATTTTTAGTTACTTTGGAAAAAAAATATTTTTTTAGTTTCTTTGGAAAAAAAATTTTTTTTTTAGTTACTTTGGAAAAATATTTTTTTTTTTGTTACTTTGGAAAAAAAATATTTTTTTAGTTACTTTGGAAAAAAAAATATTTTTTTTGTTTCTTTGGAAAAAAAAATATTTTTTTAGTTACTTTGGGAAAAAAAATATTTTTTTAGTTACTTTGGAAAAAAAAATATTTTTTTAGTTACTTTGGAAAAAAAGTTACTTTTTTAGTTTCTTTGGAAAAAAATTTTTTTTTTTAGTTACTTTGGAAAAAAAAATATTTTTTTAGTTACTTTGGAAAAAAAAATATTTTTTTAGTTACTTTGGAAAAAAAAATATTTTTTTAGTTACTTTGGAAAAAAAAATATTTTTTTTGTTTCTTTGGAAAAAAAAATATTTTTTTAGTTACTTTGGAAAAAAAAATATTTTTTTAGTTACTTTGGAAAAAAAATATTTTTTTAGTTACTTTGGAAAAAAAATATTTTTTTAGTTACTTTGGAAAAAAAGTTACTTTTTTAGTTACTTTGGAAAAAAAAATATTTTTTTAGTTACTTTGGAAAAAAAAATATTTTTTTAGTTACTTTGGAAAAAAAAATATTTTTTTAGTTACTTTGGAAAAAAAGTTACTTTTTTAGTTACTTTGGAAAAAAAGTTACTTTTTTAGTTACTTTGGAAAAAAAAAATTTTTTTAGTTACTTTGGAAAAAAAAATATTTTTTTAGTTACTTTGGGAAAAATTTTTTTTTTTTAGTTTCTTTGGAAAAAAAAATAATTTTTTAGTTACTTTGGAAAAAAAAAATTTTTTTTAGTTACTTTGGAAAAAAAATTTTTTTTTTAGTTTCTTTGGAAATTTTTTTTTTTTTTTAGTTACTTTGGAAAAAAAAATATTTTTTTAGTTACTTTGGAAAAAAAAATATTTTTTTAGTTACTTTGGAAAAAAAAATATTTTTTTAGTTACTTTGGAAAAAAATTTTTTTTTTTAGTTACTTTGGAAAAAAAAATATTTTTTTAGTTACTTTGGAAAAAAAAATATTTTTTTAGTTACTTTGGAAAAAAAAATATTTTTTTAGTTACTTTGGAAAAAAAAATATTTTTTTTTGTTACTTTGGAAAAAAAAATATTTTTTTAGTTACTTTGGGAAAAAAAATATTTTTTTAGTTACTTTGGAAAAAAAAATTTTTTTTTAGTTTCTTTGGAAAAAAAAAATTTTTTTTAGTTACTTTGGGAAAAAAAATATTTTTTTAGTTACTTTGGAAAAAAAAAATTTTTTTTAGTTACTTATTAAAAAAAAAAAAATTTTTTAGTTACTTTGGAAAAAAAATATTTTTTTAGTTACTTTGGAAAAAAAAATATTTTTTTTGTTTCTTTGGAAAAAAAAATATTTTTTTAGTTACTTTGGAAAAAAAAATATTTTTTTAGTTACTTTGGAAAAAAAGTTACTTTTTTAGTTACTTTGGAAAAAAAAATATTTTTTTAGTTACTTTGGAAAAAAAAATATTTTTTTTGTTACTTTGGAAAAAAAAATATTTTTTTTGTTACTTTGGGAAAAAAAATGTTTTTTAGTTTCTTTGGAATTTTTTTTTTTTTTTTAGTTACTTTGGAAAAAAAAATATTTTTTTAGTTACTTTGGAAAAAAAAATATTTTTTTAGTTACTTTGGAAAAAAAAATATTTTTTTAGTTACTTTGGAAAAAAAATATTTTTTTAGTTTCTTTGGAAAAAAATATATTTTTTTAGTTACTTTGGAAAAAAAAATTTTTTTTAGTTACTTTGGAAAAAAAAATATTTTTTTAGTTACTTTGGAAAAAAATATTTTTTTAGTTACTTTGGAAAAAAAAAATTTTTTTAGTTACTTTGGAAAAAAAAAAATTTTTTAGTTACTTTGGAAAAAAAAATATTTTTTTAGTTACTTTGGAAAAAAAATATTTTTTTAGTTTCTTTGGAAACAAATTTTTTTTTTTAGTTACTTTGGAAAAAAAAATATTTTTTTAGTTACTTTGGAAAAAAAAATATTTTTTTAGTTACTTTGGGAAAAAAAATATTTTTTTTGTTTCTTTGGAAAAAAAAAATATTTTTTTAGTTACTTTGGAAAAAAAAATATTTTTTTAGTTACTTTGGAAAAAAAAAAATTTTTTTAGTTACTTTGGAAAAAAAAATATTTTTTTAGTTACTTTGGAAAAAAAGTTACTTTTTTAGTTACTTTGGAAAAAAAAATATTTTTTTAGTTACTTTGGAAAAAAAAATATTTTTTTTGTTACTTTGGAAAAAAAAATATTTTTTTTGTTACTTTGGGAAAAAAAAAATGTTTTTTAGTTTCTTTGGAAATTTTTTTTTTTTTTTAGTTACTTTGGAAAAAAAAATATTTTTTTAGTTACTTTGGAAAAAAAAATATTTTTTTAGTTACTTTGGAAAAAAAAATATTTTTTTAGTTACTTTGGAAAAAAAATATTTTTTTAGTTTCTTTGGAAAAAAATATATTTTTTTAGTTACTTTGGAAAAAAAAATATTTTTTTAGTTACTTTGGAAAAAAAAATATTTTTTTAGTTACTTTGGAAAAAAAATATTTTTTTAGTTACTTTGGAAAAAAAAAAAATTTTTTAGTTACTTTGGAAAAAAAAATATTTTTTTAGTTACTTTGGAAAAAAAGTTACTTTTTTAGTTACTTTGGAAAAAAAAATATTTTTTTAGTTACTTTGGAAAAAAATATATTTTTTTTGTTACTTTGGAAAAAAAATATATTTTTTTAGTTACTTTGGAAAAAAAAATTTTTTTTAGTTACTTTGGAAAAAAAAATATTTTTTTAGTTTCTTTGGAAAAAAAAATATTTTTTTAGTTACTTTGGAAAAAAAAATATTTTTTTAGTTACTTTGGAAAAAAAAATATTTTTTTACTTACTTTGGAAAAAAAAATATTTTTTTAGTTACTTTGGAAAAAAAGTTACTTTTTTAGTTACTTTGGAAAAAAAAATATTTTTTTAGTTACTTTGGAAAAAAAAATATTTTTTTTGTTACTTTGGAAAAAAAAAATTTTTTTAGTTACTTTGGAAAAAAAATTTTTTTTTAGTTACTTTGGAAAAAAATATATTTTTTAGTTTCTTTGGAAAAAAAATTTTTTTTTTAGTTACTTTGGAAAAAAAAATTTTTTTTAGTTACTTTGGAAAAAAAATATTTTTTTAGTTACTTTGGAAAAAAAATATTTTTTTAGTTACTTTGGAAAAAAAAATATTTTTTTAGTTACTTTGGAAAAAAAAATATTTTTTTAGTTACTTTGGAAAAAAAGTTACTTTTTTAGTTACTTTGGAAAAAAAAATATTTTTTTAGTTACTTTGGAAAAAAAAAATGTTTTTAGTTACTTTGGAAAAAAAAATATTTTTTTAGTTACTTTGGAAAAAAAAATATTTTTTTACTTACTTTGGAAAAAAAATATTTTTTTAGTTACTTTGGAAAAAAAAATATTTTTTTACTTACTTTGGAAAAAAAATATTTTTTTAGTTACTTTGGAAAAAAAGTTACTTTTTTAGTTACTTTGGAAAAAAAAATATTTTTTTAGTTACTTTGGAAAAAAAAATATTTTTTTTGTTACTTTGGAAAAAAAAATTTTTTTTAGTTACTTTGGAAAAAAAAAATGTTTAGTTACTTTGGAAAAAAATATTTTTTTTAGTTTCTTTGGAAAATTTTTTTTTTTTTTAGTTACTTTGGAAAAAAAAACATTTTTTTAGTTACTTTGGAAAAAAAAATATTTTTTTAGTTACTTTGGAAAAAAAATATTTTTTTAGTTACTTTGGAAAAAAATATATTTTTTTAGTTACTTTGGAAAAAAAAATATTTTTTTAGTTACTTTGGAAAAAAAGTTACTTTTTTAGTTACTTTGGAAAAAAAATATTTTTTTAGTTACTTTGGAAAAAAAAATATTTTTTTTGTTACTTTGGAAAAAAAATAAATTTTTTTGTTACTTTGGAAAAAAAAAAAATTTTTTAGTTACTTTGGAAAAAAAAATATTTTTTTAGTTTCTTTGGAAAAAAAAATATTTTTTTAGTTACTTTGGAAAAAAAAATATTTTTTTAGTTACTTTGGGAAAAAAAATATTTTTTTAGTTACTTTGGAAAAAAAATATTTTTTTAGTTTCTTTGGAAAAAATTTTTTTTTTTTAGTTACTTTAGAAAAAAAAATATTTTTTTAGTTACTTTGGAAAAAAAAATATTTTTTTAGTTACTTTGGAAAAAAAAATATTTTTTTTGTTTCTTTGGAAAAAAAAATATTTTTTTAGTTACTTTGGAAAAAAAATATTTTTTTAGTTACTTTGGAAAAAAAAAATATTTTTTTAGTTACTTTGGAAAAAAAAATATTTTTTTAGTTACTTTGGAAAAAAAAATATTTTTTTTTGTTACTTTGGAAAAAAAAATATTTTTTTAGTTACTTTGGGAAAAAAAATATTTTTTTAGTTACTTTGGAAAAAAAAAATTTTTTTTAGTTTCTTTGGAAAAAAAAATTTTTTTTTAGTTACTTTGGGAAAAAAAATATTTTTTTAGTTACTTTGGAAAAAAAAAATTTTTTTTAGTTACTTTGGAAAAAAAAAAAAATTTTTAGTTACTTTGGAAAAAAAATATTTTTTTAGTTTCTTTGGAAAAAATTTTTTTTTTTTAGTTACTTTGGAAAAATATTTTTTTTTTTGTTACTTTGGAAAAAAAATATTTTTTTAGTTACTTTGGAAAAAAAAATATTTTTTTTGTTTCTTTGGAAAAAAAAATATTTTTTTAGTTACTTTGGGAAAAAAAATATTTTTTTAGTTACTTTGGAAAAAAAAATATTTTTTTAGTTACTTTGGAAAAAAAAATATTTTTTTAGTTACTTTGGAAAAAAAGTTACTTTTTTAGTTTCTTTGGAAAAAAATTTTTTTTTTTAGTTACTTTGGAAAAAAAAATATTTTTTTAGTTACTTTGGAAAAAAAAATATTTTTTTAGTTACTTTGGAAAAAAAAATATTTTTTTAGTTACTTTGGAAAAAAAAATATTTTTTTTGTTTCTTTGGAAAAAAAAATATTTTTTTAGTTACTTTGGAAAAAAAAATATTTTTTTAGTTACTTTGGAAAAAAAATATTTTTTTAGTTACTTTGGAAAAAAAGTTACTTTTTTAGTTACTTTGGAAAAAAAAATATTTTTTTAGTTACTTTGGAAAAAAAAATATTTTTTTAGTTACTTTGGAAAAAAAAATATTTTTTTAGTTACTTTGGAAAAAAAGTTACTTTTTTAGTTACTTTGGAAAAAAAGTTACTTTTTTAGTTACTTTGGAAAAAAAAAATTTTTTTAGTTACTTTGGAAAAAAAAATATTTTTTTAGTTACTTTGGGAAAAAATTTTTTTTTTTAGTTTCTTTGGAAAAAAAAATAATTTTTTAGTTACTTTGGAAAAAAAAAATTTTTTTTAGTTACTTTGGAAAAAAAAAAATTTTTTTAGTTTCTTTGGAAATTTTTTTTTTTTTTTAGTTACTTTGGAAAAAAAAATATTTTTTTAGTTACTTTGGAAAAAAAAATATTTTTTTAGTTACTTTGGAAAAAAAAATATTTTTTTTGTTTCTTTGGAAAAAAAAATATTTTTTTAGTTACTTTGGAAAAAAAATATTTTTTTAGTTACTTTGGAAAAAAAAATATTTTTTTAGTTACTTTGGAAAAAAAAATATTTTTTTAGTTACTTTGGAAAAAAAAATATTTTTTTTTGTTACTTTGGAAAAAAAAATATTTTTTTAGTTACTTTGGGAAAAAAAATATTTTTTTAGTTACTTTGGAAAAAAAAATTTTTTTTTAGTTTCTTTGGAAAAAAAAAATTTTTTTTAGTTACTTTGGGAAAAAAAATATTTTTTTAGTTACTTTGGAAAAAAAAAATTTTTTTTAGTTACTTTGGAAAAAAAAAAAATTTTTTAGTTACTTTGGAAAAAAAATATTTTTTTAGTTTCTTTGGAAAAAAATTTTTTTTTTTAGTTACTTTGGAAAAATATTTTTTTTTTTGTTACTTTGGAAAAAAAATATTTTTTTAGTTACTTTGGAAAAAAAAATATTTTTTTTGTTTCTTTGGAAAAAAAAATATTTTTTTAGTTACTTTGGGAAAAAAAATATTTTTTTAGTTACTTTGGAAAAAAAAATATTTTTTTAGTTACTTTGGAAAAAAAAATATTTTTTTAGTTACTTTGGAAAAAAAGTTACTTTTTTAGTTTCTTTGGAAAAAAATTTTTTTTTTTAGTTACTTTGGAAAAAAAAATATTTTTTTAGTTACTTTGGAAAAAAAAATATTTTTTTAGTTACTTTGGAAAAAAAAATATTTTTTTAGTTACTTTGGAAAAAAAAATATTTTTTTTGTTTCTTTGGAAAAAAAAATATTTTTTTAGTTACTTTGGAAAAAAAAATATTTTTTTAGTTACTTTGGAAAAAAAATATTTTTTTAGTTACTTTGGAAAAAAAATATTTTTTTAGTTACTTTGGAAAAAAAGTTACTTTTTTAGTTACTTTGGAAAAAAAAAATTTTTTTTAGTTTCTTTGGAAAATATTTTTTTTTTTTAGTTACTTTGGAAAAAAAAATATTTTTTTAGTTACTTTGGAAAAAAAAATATTTTTTTAGTTACTTTGGAAAAAAAAATATTTTTTTAGTTACTTTGGAAAAAAAGTTACTTTTTTAGTTACTTTGGAAAAAAAGTTACTTTTTTAGTTACTTTGGAAAAAAAAAATTTTTTTAGTTACTTTGGAAAAAAAAATATTTTTTTAGTTACTTTGGGAAAAAAATTTTTTTTTTAGTTTCTTTGGAAAAAAAAATAATTTTTTAGTTACTTTGGAAAAAAAAAATTTTTTTTAGTTACTTTGGAAAAAAAAAAATTTTTTTAGTTTCTTTGGAAATTTTTTTTTTTTTTTAGTTACTTTGGAAAAAAAAATATTTTTTTAGTTACTTTGGAAAAAAAAATATTTTTTTAGTTACTTTGGAAAAAAAAATATTTTTTTAGTTACTTTGGAAAAAAAATATTTTTTTAGTTTCTTTGGAAAAAAAATATTTTTTTAGTTAGTTTGGAAAAAAAAATATTTTTTTAGTTACTTTGGAAAAAAAAATATTTTTTTAGTTACTTTGGAAAAAAAATATTTTTTTAGTTACTTTGGAAAAAAAAATATTTTTTTAGTTACTTTGGAAAAAAAAATATTTTTTTAGTTACTTTGGAAAAAAAGTTACTTTTTTAGTTACTTTGGAAAAAAAAATATTTTTTTAGTTACTTTGGAAAAAAAAATATTTTTTTTGTTACTTTGGAAAAAAAATATTTTTTTAGTTACTTTGGAAAAAAAATATTTTTTTTAGTTACTTTGGAAAAAAAAATATTTTTTTAGTTACTTTGGAAAAAAAGTTACTTTTTTAGTTACTTTGGAAAAAAAAAATTTTTTTAGTTACTTTGGAAAAAAAAATATTTTTTTAGTTACTTTGGGAAAAAATTTTTTTTTTTAGTTTCTTTGGAAAAAAAAATAATTTTTTAGTTACTTTGGAAAAAAAAAAATTTTTTTAGTTACTTTGGAAAAAAAATTTTTTTTTTAGTTTCTTTGGAAATTTTTTTTTTTTTTTTAGTTACTTTGGAAAAAAAAATATTTTTTTAGTTACTTTGGAAAAAAAAATATTTTTTTAGTTACTTTGGAAAAAAAAATATTTTTTTAGTTACTTTGGAAAAAAATTTTTTTTTTTAGTTACTTTGGAAAAAAAAATATTTTTTTAGTTACTTTGGAAAAAAAAATATTTTTTTAGTTACTTTGGAAAAAAAAATATTTTTTTTGTTTCTTTGGAAAAAAAAATATTTTTTTAGTTACTTTGGAAAAAAAATATTTTTTTAGTTACTTTGGAAAAAAAAATATTTTTTTAGTTACTTTGGAAAAAAAAATATTTTTTTAGTTACTTTGGAAAAAAAAATATTTTTTTTTGTTACTTTGGAAAAAAAAATATTTTTTTAGTTACTTTGGGAAAAAAAATATTTTTTTAGTTACTTTGGAAAAAAAAATTTTTTTTTAGTTTCTTTGGAAAAAAAAAATTTTTTTTAGTTACTTTGGGAAAAAAAATATTTTTTTAGTTACTTTGGAAAAAAAAAATTTTTTTTAGTTACTTTGGAAAAAAAAAAAAATTTTTAGTTACTTTGGAAAAAAAATATTTTTTTAGTTTC
Source organism: Melanostigma gelatinosum (assembly GCF_949748355.1). NCBI lineage: Eukaryota > Metazoa > Chordata > Actinopteri > Perciformes > Zoarcidae > Melanostigma > Melanostigma gelatinosum. Next base: position 8,820,268 of record NC_136643.1, on the reverse strand, counting down.
TTTGGAAAAAAATTTTTTTTTTTAGTTACTTTGGAAAAATATTTTTTTTTTGTTACTTTGGAAAAAAAATATTTTTTTAGTTACTTTGGAAAAAAAAATATTTTTTTTGTTTCTTTGGGAAAAAAAATATTTTTTTAGTTACTTTGGGAAAAAAAATATTTTTTTAGTTACTTTGGAAAAAAAAATATTTTTTTAGTTACTTTGGAAAAAAAAATATTTTTTTAGTTACTTTGGAAAAAAAGTTACTTTTTTAGTTTCTTTGGAAAAAAATTTTTTTTTTTAGTTACTTTGGAAAAAAAAATATTTTTTTAGTTACTTTGGAAAAAAAAATATTTTTTTAGTTACTTTGGAAAAAAAAATATTTTTTTAGTTACTTTGGAAAAAAAAATATTTTTTTTGTTTCTTTGGAAAAAAAAATATTTTTTTAGTTACTTTGGAAAAAAAAATATTTTTTTAGTTACTTTGGAAAAAAAATATTTTTTTAGTTACTTTGGAAAAAAAATATTTTTTTAGTTACTTTGGAAAAAAAGTTACTTTTTTAGTTACTTTGGAAAAAAAAAATTTTTTTTAGTTTCTTTGGAAAATATTTTTTTTTTTTAGTTACTTTGGAAAAAAAAATATTTTTTTAGTTACTTTGGAAAAAAAAATATTTTTTTAGTTACTTTGGAAAAAAAAATATTTTTTTAGTTACTTTGGAAAAAAAGTTACTTTTTTAGTTACTTTGGAAAAAAAGTTACTTTTTTAGTTACTTTGGAAAAAAAAAAATTTTTTAGTTACTTTGGAAAAAAAAATATTTTTTTAGTTACTTTGGGAAAAAAAAATTTTTTTTAGTTTCTTTGGAAAAAAAAATAATTTTTTAGTTACTTTGGAAAAAAAAAATTTTTTTTAGTTACTTTGGAAAAAAAAATTTTTTTTTAGTTTCTTTGGAAATTTTTTTTTTTTTTTAGTTACTTTGGAAAAAAAAATATTTTTTTAGTTACTTTGGAAAAAAAAATATTTTTTTAGTTACTTTGGAAAAAAAAATATTTTTTTAGTTACTTTGGAAAAAAAATATTTTTTTAGTTTCTTTGGAAAAAAAATATTTTTTTAGTTAGTTTGGAAAAAAAAATATTTTTTTAGTTACTTTGGAAAAAAAAATATTTTTTTAGTTACTTTGGAAAAAAAATATTTTTTTAGTTACTTTGGAAAAAAAAATATTTTTTTAGTTACTTTGGAAAAAAAAATATTTTTTTAGTTACTTTGGAAAAAAAGTTACTTTTTTAGTTACTTTGGAAAAAAAAATATTTTTTTAGTTACTTTGGAAAAAAAAATATTTTTTTTGTTACTTTGGAAAAAAAATATTTTTTTAGTTACTTTGGAAAAAAAATATTTTTTTTAGTTACTTTGGAAAAAAAAATATTTTTTTAGTTTCTTTGGAAAAAAAAAATTTTTTTAGTTACTTTGGAAAAAAAAATATTTTTTTAGTTACTTTGGGGAAAAAAAAATTTTTTTAGTTACTTTGGAAAAAAAATATTTTTTTAGTTTCTTTGGAAAAAAATTTTTTTTTTTAGTTACTTTGGAAAAAAAAATATTTTTTTAGTTACTTTGGAAAAAAAAAATTTTTTTAGTTACTTTGGAAAAAAAAATTTTTTTTTTGTTTCTTTGGAAAAAAAAATATTTTTTTAGTTACTTTGGAAAAAAAAATATTTTTTTAGTTACTTTGGAAAAAAAAATATTTTTTTAGTTACTTTGGAAAAAAAAATATTTTTTTAGTTACTTTGGAAAAAAAATATTTTTTTAGTTACTTTGGAAAAAAAAATATTTTTTTAGTTACTTTGGAAAAAAAAATATTTTTTTAGTTACTTTGGAAAAAAAGTTACTTTTTTAGTTACTTTGGAAAAAAAAATATTTTTTTAGTTACTTTGGAAATTTTTTTTTTTTTTTAGTTTCTTTGGAAAATTTTTTTTTTTTTTAGTTACTTTGGAAAAAAAATATTTTTTTAGTTACTTTGGAAAAAAAAATATTTTTTTAGTTACTTTGGAAAAAAAAATATTTTTTTAGTTACTTTGGAAAAAAAAATATTTTTTTAGTTACTTTGGAAAAAAAAATATTTTTTTAGTTACTTTGGAAAAAAAGTTACTTTTTTAGTTACTTTGGAAAAAAAAATATTTTTTTAGTTACTTTGGAAAAAATTTTTTTTTTTTTGTTACTTTGGAAAAAAAAATATTTTTTTAGTTACTTTGGAAAAAAAAAAATTTTTTTAGTTACTTTGGAAAAAAAAATATTTTTTTAGTTACTTTGGAAAAAAAAATTTTTTTTTAGTTACTTTGGAAAAAAAGTTACTTTTTTAGTTACTTTGGAAAAAAATATATTTTTTTAGTTACTTTGGAAAAAAAAATATTTTTTTTGTTACTTTGGAAAAAAAAATATTTTTTTTGTTACTTTGGGAAAAAAAATATTTTTTTTGTTACTTTGGAAAAAAAAAAATTTTTTTAGTTTCTTTGGAAAATTTTTTTTTTTTTTAGTTACTTTGGAAAAGAAAATATTTTTTTAGTTACTTTGGAAAAAAAAATATTTTTTTAGTTACTTTGGAAAAAAAAATATTTTTTTAGTTACTTTGGAAAAAAAGTTACTTTTTTAGTTACTTTGGAAAAAAAAATATTTTTTTAGTTACTTTGGGAAAAAAAATATTTTTTTAGTTACTTTGGAAAAAAAGTTACTTTTTTAGTTACTTTGGAAAAAAAAATATTTTTTTAGTTACTTTGGAAAAAAAAATATTTTTTTAGTTACTTTGGAAAAAAAAATATTTTTTTAGTTACTTTGGAAAAAAAAATATTTTTTTAGTTACTTTGGAAAAAAAAATATTTTTTTAGTTACTTTGGAAAAAAAAATATTTTTTTACTTACTTTGGAAAAAAAAATATTTTTTTAGTTACTTTGGAAAAAAAGTTACTTTTTTAGTTACTTTGGAAAAAAAAATATTTTTTTAGTTACTTTGGAAAAAAAAATATTTTTTTTGTTACTTTGGAAAAAAATATATTATTTTAGTTACTTTGGGAAAAAAAAATTTTTTAGTTACTTTGGAAAAAAAAAAATGTTTTTAGTTTCTTTGGAAAAAAAAATTTTTTTTTAGTTACTTTGGAAAAAAAAATATTTTTTTAGTTACTTTGGAAAAAAAAATATTTTTTTAGTTACTTTGGAAAAAAAAATATTTTTTGAGTTACTTTGGAAAAAAAATATTTTTTTAGTTTCTTTGGAAAAACATATTTTTTTTTAGTTTCTTTGGAAAAAAAAATTTTTTTTAGTTACTTTGGAAAAAAAAATATTTTTTTAGTTACTTTGGAAAAAAAAATATTTTTTTTGTTTCTTTGGAAAAAAATATATTTTTTTAGTTACTTTGGAAAAAAAAATATTTTTTTAGTTACTTTGGAAAAAAAAATATTTTTTTAGTTACTTTGGAAAAAAAAATATTTTTTTAGTTACTTTGGAAAAAAAGTTACTTTTTTAGTTTCTTTGGAAAAAAAAAAAATTTTTTAGCTACTTTGGAAAAAAAATTTTTTTTTTAGTTACTTTGGAAAAAAAAATATTTTTTTAGTTACTTTGGAAAAAAAAAAAAATTTTTAGTTACTTTGGAAAAAAAAAAAATTTTTTTGTTTCTTTGGAAAAAAAAAAAATTTTTTAGTTACTTTGGAAAAAAATAATTTTTTTTAGTTACTTTGGAAAAAAAAAATTTTTTTAGTTACTTTGGAAAAAAAAATATTTTTTTAGTTACTTTGGAAAAAAAATATTTTTTTAGTTTCTTTGGAAAAAAAATATTTTTTTAGTTACTTTGGAAAAAAAAATATTTTTTTAGTTACTTTGGAAAAAAAAATATTTTTTTAGTTTCTTTGGAAAAAAAAATATTTTTTTAGTTACTTTGGAAAAAAAAATATTTTTTTAGTTACTTTGGAAAAAAAAATATTTTTTTAGTTTCTTTGGAAAAAAAAATATTTTTTTTGTTTCTTTGGAAAAAAAAATATTTTTTTAGTTACTTTGGAAAAAAAATATTTTTTTAGTTTCTTTGGAAAAAAAAATATTTTTTTAGTTACTTTGGGAAAAAAAATATTTTTTTAGTTACTTTGGAAAAAAAAATATTTTTTTAGTTACTTTGGAAAAAAAAATATTTTTTTAGTTACTTTGGAAAAAAAAATATTTTTTTAGTTACTTTGGAAAAATTTTTTTTTTTTTTTGTTACTTTGGAAAAAAAAATATTTTTTTAGTTACTTTGGAAAAAAAAAATTTTTTTTAGTTACTTTGGAAAAAAAAATATTTTTTTAGTTACTTTGGGAAAAAAAAATGTTTTTTAGTTACTTTGGAAAAAAAGTTACTTTTTTAGTTACTTTGGAAAAAAATATATTTTTTTAGTTACTTTGGAAAAAAAAATATTTTTTTTGTTACTTTGGAAAAAAAAATATTTTTTTAGTTACTTTGGAAAAAAAATATTTTTTTAGTTTCTTTGGAAAAAAAATATTTTTTTAGTTACTTTGGAAAAAAAAAATTTTTTTAGTTACTTTGGAAAAAAAAATATTTTTTTAGTTACTTTGGAAAAAAAATATTTTTTTAGTTACTTTGGAAAAAAAAATATTTTTTTAGTTACTTTGGAAAAAAAAATATTTTTTTAGTTACTTTGGAAAAAAAGTTACTTTTTTAGTTACTTTGGAAAAAAAAATATTTTTTTTGTTACTTTGGAAAAAAAAATATTTTTTTTGTTACTTTGGAAAAAAAAATATTTTTTTAGTTACTTTGGAAAAAAAAATATTTTTTTAGTTACTTTGGAAAAAAAAATATTTTTTTAGTTTCTTTGGAAAAAAAAATATTTTTTTAGTTACTTTGGAAAAAAAAATATTTTTTTAGTTACTTTGGGAAAAAAAATATTTTTTTAGTTACTTTGGAAAAAAAATATTTTTTTAGTTTCTTTGGAAATTTTTTTTTTTTTTAGTTACTTTGGGAAAAAAAATATTTTTTTAGTTACTTTGGAAAAATATATATTTTTTTAGTTACTTTGGAAAAAAAAATATTTTTTTAGTTACTTTGGAAAAAAAATATTTTTTTAGTTTCTTTGGAAAAAAAAATATTTTTTTAGTTACTTTGGAAAAAAAATATTTTTTTAGTTACTTTGGAAAAAAAAATATTTTTTTAGTTACTTTGGAAAAAAAATATTTTTTTAGTTACTTTGGAAAAAAAAAAATTTTTTTAGTTACTTTGGAAAAAAAAATATTTTTTTAGTTACTTTGGAAAAAAAGTTACTTTTTTAGTTACTTTGGAAAAAAAAATATTTTTTTAGTTACTTTGGGAAAAAAAATATTTTTTTTGTTACTTTGGAAAAAAAAAAATTTTTTTAGTTACTTTGGAAAAAAAAATGTTTTTAGTTACTTTGGAAAAAAAAATATTTTTTTAGTTTCTTTGGAAAAAAAAATATTTTTTTAGTTACTTTGGAAAAAAAAATATTTTTTTAGTTACTTTGGAAAAAAAAATATTTTTTTACTTACTTTGGCAAAAAAAATATTTTTTTAGTTACTTTGGAAAAAAAGTTACTTTTTTAGTTACTTTGGAAAAAAATATATTTTTTTACTTACTTTGGAAAAAAAAATATTTTTTTTGTTACTTTGGAAAAAAAAAAATTTTTTAGTTACTTTGGAAAAAAAAAAATTTTTTTAGTTACTTTGGAAAAAATTTTTTTTTTTAGTTTCTTTGGAAAATTTTTTTTTTTTTTAGTTACTTTGGAAAAAAAAATATTTTTTTAGTTACTTTGGAAAAAAAAATATTTTTTTAGTTACTTTGGAAAAAAAAATATTTTTTTAGTTACTTTGGAAAAAAAATATTTTTTTAGTTTCTTTGGAAAAAAAAATTTTTTTTTAGTTACTTTGGAAAATTTTTTTTTTTTTATTTACTTTGGAAAAAAAATATTTTTTTAGTTTCTTTGGAAAAAAATATATTTTTTTAGTTACTTTGGAAAAAAATAAATTTTTTTAGTTACTTTGGAAAAAAAAATATTTTTTTAGTTACTTTGGAAAAAAAAATATTTTTTTAGTTACTTTGGAAAAAAAATATTTTTTTAGTTTCTTTGGAAAAAAAAATATTTTTTTAGTTACTTTGGAAAAAAAATATTTTTTTAGTTACTTTGGAAAAAAAATATTTTTTTAGTGTCTTTGGAAAAAAAAATATTTTTTTAGTTACTTTGGAAAAAAAAATATTTTTTTAGTTACTTTGGAAAAAAAAATATTTTTTTAGTTTCTTTGGAAAAAAAATATTTTTTTACTTACTTTGGAAAAAAAAATATTTTTTTAGTTACTTTGGAAAAAAATATATTTTTTTAGTTACTTTGGAAAAAAAGTTACTTTTTTAGTTACTTTGGAAAAAAAAATATTTTTTTAGTTTCTTTGGAAAAAAAAATATTTTTTTTGTTACTTTGGAAAAAAAAATATTTTTTTAGTTACTTTGGAAAAAAAAATATTTTTTTAGTTACTTTGGAAAAAAAATATTTTTTTAGTTACTTTGGAAAAAAATATATTTTTTTAGTTACTTTGGAAAAAAAAATATTTTTTTAGTTACTTTGGAAAAAAAGTTACTTTTTTAGTTACTTTGGAAAAAAAGTTACTTTTTTAGTTACTTTGGAAAAAAAAATATTTTTTTAGTTACTTTGGAAAACTTTTTTTTTTTTTGTTACTTTGGAAAAAAAAATATTTTTTTAGTTACTTTGGAAAAAAAAATATTTTTTTAGTTACTTTGGAAAAAAAAATATTTTTTTAGTTACTTTGGAAAAAAAAATATTTTTTTAGTTACTTTGGAAAAAAAGTTACTTTTTTAGTTACTTTGGAAAAAAAAATATTTTTTTAGTTACTTTGGAAAAAAAAATATTTTTTTTGTTACTTTGGAAAAAAAAATATTTTTTTTGTTACTTTGGAAAAAAAAATATTTTTTTAGTTACTTTGGAAAAAAAGTTACTTTTTTAGTTACTTTGGAAAAAAAAAAATTTTTTTAGTTACTTTGGAAAAAAAAATATTTTTTTTGTTACTTTGGAAAAAAAAATATTTTTTTAGTTACTTTGGAAAAAAAATATTTTTTTTAGTTACTTTGGAAAAAAAAATATTTTTTTAGTTTCTTTGGAAAAAAAAATATTTTTTTAGTTACTTTGGAAAAAAAAATATTTTTTTAGTTACTTTGGGAAAAAAAATATTTTTTTAGTTACTTTGGAAAAAAAATATTTTTTTAGTTTCTTTGGAAAAAAATTTTTTTTTTTAGTTACTTTGGAAAAAAAAATATTTTTTTAGTTACTTTGGAAAAAAAAATATTTTTTTAGTTACTTTGGAAAAAAAAATATTTTTTTTGTTTCTTTGGAAAAAAAAATATTTTTTTAGTTACTTTGGAAAAAAAAATATTTTTTTAGTTACTTTGGAAAAAAAAATATTTTTTTAGTTACTTTGGAAAAAAATATATTTTTTTAGTTACTTTGGAAAAAAATATATTTTTTTAGTTACTTTGGAAAATTTTTTTTTTTTTTAGTTTCTTTGGAAATTTTTTTTTTTTTTAGTTACTTTGGAAAAAAATATATTTTTTTAGTTACTTTGGAAAAAAAAATATTTTTTTAGTTACTTTGGAAAAAAAAATATTTTTTTAGTTACTTTGGAAAAAAAATATTTTTTTAGTTTCTTTGGAAAAAAATATATATTTTTAGTTACTTTGGAAAAAAAAATATTTTTTTAGTTACTTTGGAAAAAAAAATATTTTTTTAGTTACTTTGGAAAAAAAGTTACTTTTTTAGTTACTTTGGAAAAAAAAATATTTTTTTTGTTACTTTGGAAAAAAAATATTTTTTTAGTTACTTTGGAAAAAAAAAAATTTTTTTAGTTACTTTGGAAGAAAAAAATATTTTTTTAGTTTCTTTGGAAAAAAAATATTTTTTTAGTTACTTTGGAAAAAAAAATATTTTTTTAGTTACTTTGGGAAAAAAGTTACTTTTTTAGTTACTTTGGAAAAAAAAATATTTTTTTAGTTACTTTGGAAAAAAAAATATTTTTTTTGTTACTTTGGAAAAAAAAATATTTTTTTAGTTACTTTGGAAAAAAAAAAAATTTTTAGTTACTTTGGAAAAAAAAATATTTTTTTAGTTTCTTTGGAAAAAAAAATATTTTTTTAGTTACTTTGGAAAAAAAAATATTTTTTTAGTTACTTTGGGAAAAAAAATATTTTTTTAGTTACTTTGGAAAAAAAATATTTTTTTAGTTTCTTTGGAAATTTTTTTTTTTTTTTAGTTACTTTGGAAAAAAAAATATTTTTTTATTTACTTTGGAAAAAAAAATATTTTTTTAGTTACTTTGGAAAAAAATTTTTTTTTTTTGTTTCTTTGGAAAAAAAAATATTTTTTTAGTTACTTTGGAAAAAAAAATATTTTTTTAGTTACTTTGGAAAAAAAATATATTTTTTTAGTTACTTTGGAAAAAAAAATATTTTTTTAGTTACTTTGGAAAAAAAGTTACTTTTTTAGTTACTTTGGAAAAAAAAATATTTTTTTAGTTACTTTGGAAAAAAAGTTACTTTTTTAGTTACTTTGGAAAAAAAAATATTTTTTTAGTTACTTTGGAAAAAAAAAATTTTTTTTTGTTACTTTGGAAAAAAAATATTTTTTTTGTTACTTTGGAAAAAAAAATATTTTTTTAGTTACTTTGGAAAAAAAAATTTTTTTTTAGTTTCTTTGGAAATTTTTTTTTTTTTTTAGTTACTTTGGAAAAAAAATATTTTTTTAGTTTCTTTGGAAAAAAAATATTTTTTTAGTTACTTTGGAAAAAAAAATATTTTTTTAGTTACTTTGGAAAAAAAAATATTTTTTTAGTTACTTTGGAAAAAAAATATTTTTTTAGTTACTTTGGAAAAAAAATAATTTTTTTAGTTACTTTGGAAAAAAAAATATTTTTTTAGTTACTTTGGAAAAAAAGTTACTTTTTTAGTTACTTTGGAAAAAAAAAAAATTTTTTAGTTACTTTGGAAAAAAAAATATTTTTTTTGTTACTTTGGAAAAAAAAATATTTTTTTAGTTACTTTGGAAAAAAAATATTTTTTTTAGTTACTTTGGAAAAAAAAATATTTTTTTAGTTTCTTTGGAAAAAAAAATATTTTTTTAGTTACTTTGGAAAAAAAAATATTTTTTTAGTTACTTTGGGAAAAAAAATATTTTTTTAGTTACTTTGGAAAAAAAATATTTTTTTAGTTTCTTTGGAAAAAAATTTTTTTTTTTAGTTACTTTGGAAAAAAAAATATTTTTTTAGTTACTTTGGAAAAAAAAATATTTTTTTAGTTACTTTGGAAAAAAAAATATTTTTTTTGTTTCTTTGGAAAAAAAAATATTTTTTTAGTTACTTTGGAAAAAAAAATATTTTTTTAGTTACTTTGGAAAAAAAAATATTTTTTTAGTTACTTTGGAAAAAAATATATTTTTTTAGTTACTTTGGAAAAAAATATATTTTTTTAGTTACTTTGGAAAATTTTTTTTTTTTTAGTTTCTTTGGAATTTTTTTTTTTTTTTTAGTTACTTTGGAAAAAAATATATTTTTTTAGTTACTTTGGAAAAAAAAATATTTTTTTAGTTACTTTGGAAAAAAAAATATTTTTTTAGTTACTTTGGAAAAAAAATATTTTTTTAGTTTCTTTGGAAAAAAATATATATTTTTAGTTACTTTGGAAAAAAATATATTTTTTTAGTTACTTTGGAAAAAAAAATATTTTTTTAGTTACTTTGGAAAAAAAATATTTTTTTAGTTACTTTGGAAAAAAAAATATTTTTTTAGTTACTTTGGAAAAAAAAATATTTTTTTAGTTACTTTGGAAAAAAAGTTACTTTTTTAGTTACTTTGGAAAAAAAATATTTTTTTTGTTACTTTGGAAAAAAAATATTTTTTTAGTTACTTTGGAAAAAAAAAAAATTTTTTAGTTACTTTGGAAGAAAAAAATATTTTTTTAGTTTCTTTGGAAAAAAAAATATTTTTTTAGTTACTTTGGAAAAAAAAATATTTTTTTAGTTACTTTGGGAAAAAAGTTACTTTTTTAGTTACTTTGGAAAAAAAAATATTTTTTTAGTTACTTTGGAAAAAAAAATATTTTTTTTGTTACTTTGGAAAAAAAAATATTTTTTTAGTTACTTTGGAAAAAAAAAAATTTTTTTAGTTACTTTGGAAAAAAAAATATTTTTTTAGTTTCTTTGGAAAAAAAAATATTTTTTTAGTTACTTTGGAAAAAAAAATATTTTTTTAGTTACTTTGGGAAAAAAAATATTTTTTTAGTTACTTTGGAAAAAAAATATTTTTTTAGTTTCTTTGGAAATTTTTTTTTTTTTTTTAGTTACTTTGGAAAAAAAAATATTTTTTTATTTACTTTGGAAAAAAAAATATTTTTTTAGTTACTTTGGAAAAAAATTATTTTTTTTTGTTTCTTTGGAAAAAAAAATATTTTTTTAGTTACTTTGGAAAAAAAAATATTTTTTTAGTTACTTTGGAAAAAAAAATATTTTTTTAGTTACTTTGGAAAAAAATATATTTTTTTAGTTACTTTGGAAAAAAAGTTACTTTTTTAGTTACTTTGGAAAAAAAAATATTTTTTTAGTTACTTTGGAAAAAAAATATTTTTTTTGTTACTTTGGAAAAAAAAATATTTTTTTTGTTACTTTGGAAAAAGAAATATTTTTTTAGTTACTTTGGAAAAAAAAATTTTTTTTTAGTTTCTTTGGAAATTTTTTTTTTTTTTTAGTTACTTTGGAAAAAAAAATATTTTTTTAGTTACTTTGGAAAAAAAAATATTTTTTTAGTTACTTTGGAAAAAAAAATATTTTTTTAGTTACTTTGGAAAAAAAATATTTTTTTAGTTTCTTTGGAAAAAAATATATTTTTTTAGTTACTTTGGAAAAAAAAATATTTTTTTAGTTACTTTGGGAAAAAAAAATTTTTTTTAGTTACTTTGGAAAAAAAAAATTTTTTTAGTTACTTTGGAAAAAAAAAAATTTTTTTAGTTACTTTGGAAAAAAAAATATTTTTTTAGTTACTTTGGAAAAAAAAATATTTTTTTTGTTACTTTGGAAAAAAAAATATTTTTTTAGTTACTTTGGAAAAAAAAATATTTTTTTAGTTACTTTGGAAAAAAAATATTTTTTTAGTTTCTTTGGAAAAAAATATATTTTTTTAGTTACTTTGGAAAAAAAAATATTTTTTTAGTTACTTTGGGAAAAAAAAAAATTTTTTAGTTACTTTGGAAAAAAAAAAATTTTTTTAGTTACTTTGGAAAAAAAAAAATTTTTTTAGTTACTTTGGAAAAAAAAATATTTTTTTAGTTACTTTGGAAAAAAAAATATTTTTTTTGTTACTTTGGAAAAAAAAATATTTTTTTAGTTACTTTGGAAAAAAAAAATTTTTTTTAGTTACTTTGGAAAAAAAAATATTTTTTTAGTTTCTTTGGAAAAAAAAATATTTTTTTAGTTACTTTGGAAAAAAATATATTTTTTTAGTTACTTTGGAAAAAAAATATTTTTTTACTTACTTTGGGAAAAAAAATATTTTTTTAGTTACTTTGGAAAAAAAAATATTTTTTTAGTTACTTTGGAAAAAAAAATTTTTTTTTTGTTTCTTTGGAAAAAAAAATATTTTTTTAGTTACTTTGGAAAAAAAAATATTTTTTTAGTTACTTTGGAAAAAAAAATATTTTTTTTAGTTACTTTGGAAAAAAAAATATTTTTTTAGTTACTTTGGAAAAAAAGTTACTTTTTTAGTTACTTTGGAAAAAAAAATATTTTTTTAGTTACTTTGGAAAAAAAATATTTTTTTTGTTACTTTGGAAAAAAAAATATTTTTTTTGTTACTTTGGAAAAAGAAATATTTTTTTAGTTACTTTGGAAAAAAAATTTTTTTTTTAGTTTCTTTGGAAATTTTTTTTTTTTTTTAGTTACTTTGGAAAAAAATATATTTTTTTAGTTACTTTGGAAAAAAAAATATTTTTTTAGTTACTTTGGAAAAAAAAATATTTTTTTAGTTACTTTGGAAAAAAAATATTTTTTTAGTTTCTTTGGAAAAAAATATATTTTTTTAGTTACTTTGGAAAAAAAAATATTTTTTTAGTTACTTTGGGAAAAAAAATATTTTTTTAGTTACTTTGGAAAAAAAAAATTTTTTTAGTTACTTTGGAAAAAAAAAATTTTTTTAGTTACTTTGGAAAAAAAAATATTTTTTTAGTTACTTTGGAAAAAAAGTTACTTTTTTAGTTACTTTGGAAAAAAAAATATTTTTTTAGTTACTTTGGAAAAAAAAATATTTTTTTTGTTACTTTGGAAAAAAAAATATTTTTTTAGTTACTTTGGAAAAAAAAAATTTTTTTTAGTTACTTTGGAAAAAAAAATATTTTTTTAGTTTCTTTGGAAAAAAAAAATTTTTTTTAGTTACTTTGGAAAAAAATATATTTTTTTAGTTACTTTGGAAAAAAAAATATTTTTTTACTTACTTTGGGAAAAAAAATATTTTTTTAGTTACTTTGGAAACAAAGTTACTTTTTTAGTTACTTTGGAAAAAAAAAATATTTTTTTAGTTACTTTGGAAAAAAATATATTTTTTTTGTTACTTTGGAAAAAAAAAATTTTTTTAGTTACTTTGGAAAAAAAAAAATTTTTTTAGTTACTTTGGAAAAAAAAATTTTTTTTAGTTTCTTTGGAAAAAAAAAATTTTTTTAGTTACTTTGGAAAAAAAAATTTTTTTTAGTTTCTTTGGAAAAAAAATTTTTTTTTTAGTTACTTTGGAAAAAAAATATTTTTTTATTTACTTTGGAAAAAAAAATATTTTTTTAGTTTCTTTGGAAAAAAAAATATTTTTTTAGTTACTTTGGAAAAAAATAATTTTTTTTAGTTACTTTGGAAAAAAAAATATTTTTTTAGTTACTTTGGAAAAAAAAATATTTTTTTAGTTACTTTGGAAAAAAAATATTTTTTTAGTTTCTTTGGAAAAAAAATATTTTTTTAGTTACTTTGGAAAAAAAAATATTTTTTTAGTTACTTTGGAAAAAAAAATATTTTTTTAGTTTCTTTGGAAAAAAAAATATTTTTTTAGTTACTTTGGAAAAAAAAATATTTTTTTAGTTACTTTGGAAAAAAAAATATTTTTTTAGTTTCTTTGGAAAAAAAAATATTTTTTTAGTTTCTTTGGAAAAAAAAATATTTTTTTACTTTGGAAAAAAAAATATTTTTTTACTTACTTTGGAAAAAAAAAAAATTTTTTAGTTACTTTGGAAAAAAAGTTACTTTTTTAGTTACTTTGGAAAAAAAAATTTTTTTTTAGTTACTTTGGAAAAAAAAATATTTTTTTTGTTACTTTGGAAAAAAAAATATTTTTTTTGTTACTTTGGAAAAAAAAATATTTTTTTAGTTACTTTGGAAAAAAAAAATTTTTTTTAGTTTCTTTGGAAATTTTTTTTTTTTTTTAGTTACTTTGGAAAAAAAATATTTTTTTAGTTACTTTGGAAAAAAAAATATTTTTTTAGTTACTTTGGAAAAAAAATATTTTTTTAGTTTCTTTGGAAAAAAAAATATTTTTTTAGTTACTTTGGAAAAAAAAATATTTTTTTAGTTACTTTGGAAAAAAATATATATTTTTTAGTTACTTTGGAAAAAAAAATATTTTTTTAGTTACTTTGGAAAAAAAAATATTTTTTTAGTTTCTTTGGAAAAAAAAATATTTTTTTAGTTACTTTGGAAAAAAAAATATTTTTTTAGTTACTTTGGAAAAAAAAATATTTTTTTAGTTTCTTTGGAAAAAAAAATATTTTTTTAGTTTCTTTGGAAAAAAAAATATTTTTTTAGTTACTTTGGAAAAAAAGTTACTTTTTTAGTTACTTTGGAAAAAAAAATATTTTTTTAGTTACTTTGGAAAAAAAAATATTTTTTTTGTTACTTTGGAAAAAAAAATATTTTTTTAGTTACTTTGGAAAAAAAAAATTTTTTTTTAGTTACTTTGGAAAAAAAAATATTTTTTTAGTTTCTTTGGAAAAAAAAATATTTTTTTAGTTACTTTGGAAAAAAATATATTTTTTTAGTTACTTTGGAAAAAAAAATATTTTTTTACTTACTTTGGGAAAAAAAATATTTTTTTAGTTACTTTGGAAACAAAGTTACTTTTTTAGTTACTTTGGAAAAAAATATTTTTTTTTAGTTACTTTGGAAAAAAATATATTTTTTTTGTTACTTTGGAAAAAAAAATATTTTTTTTGTTACTTTGGAAAAAAAAATATTTTTTTAGTTACTTTGGAAAAAAAAATTTTTTTTTAGTTTCTTTGGAAAAAATTTTTTTTTTTTAGTTACTTTGGAAAAAAAAAAATTTTTTAGTTACTTTGGAAAAAAAAATATTTTTTTAGTTACTTTGGAAAAAAAATATTTTTTTAGTTACTTTGGAAAAAAAATATTTTTTTAGTTTCTTTGGAAAAAAAATATTTTTTTAGTTACTTTGGAAAAAAAAATATTTTTTTTGTTACTTTGGAAAAAAATTTTTTTTTTAGTTACTTTGGAAAAAAATTTTTTTTTTTAGTTACTTTGGAAAAAAAAATATTTTTTTAGTTTCTTTGGAAAAAAATATATTTTTTTAGTTACTTTGGAAAAAAAAATATTTTTTTAGTTACTTTGGGAAAAAAAATATTTTTTTAGTTACTTTGGAAAAAAAATATTTTTTTTAGTTTCTTTGGAAAAAAAAATATTTTTTTAGTTACTTTGGGAAAAAAAATATTTTTTTAGTTACTTTGGAAAAAAAAATATTTTTTTTGTTACTTTGGAAAAAAAAATATTTTTTTTGTTTCTTTGGAAAAAAAAATATTTTTTTAGTTACTTTGGAAAAAAAAATATTTTTTTAGTTTCTTTGGAAATTTTTTTTTTTTTTTAGTTACTTTGGAAAAAAAATATTTTTTTAGTTACTTTGGAAAAAAAAAAATTTTTTTAGTTACTTTGGAAAAAAAATATTTTTTTAGTTTCTTTGGAAAAAAAATTATTTTTTTAGTTACTTTGGAAAAAAAAATATTTTTTTAGTTACTTTGGAAAAAAATTATTTTTTTAGTTACTTTGGAAAAAAAATATTTTTTTAGTTACTTTGGAAAAAAAAATATTTTTTTAGTTACTTTGGAAAAAAATATATTTTTTTAGTTACTTTGGAAAAAAAGTTACTTTTTTAGTTACTTTGGGAAAAAAAATATTTTTTTAGTTACTTTGGAAAAAAAAATATTTTTTTGTTACTTTGGAAAAAAAAATATTTTTTTAGTTACTTTGGAAAAAAAAAATTTTTTTTAGTTACTTTGGAAAAAAATATATTTTTTTAGTTACTTTGGAAAAAAAAAATATTTTTTTAGTTTCTTTGGAAAAAAAATATTTTTTTAGTTACTTTGGAAAAAAAAATATTTTTTTTAGTTTCTTTGGAAAAAAAAATATTTTTTTAGTTACTTTGGGAAAAAAAATATTTTTTTAGTTACTTTGGAAAAAAAAATATTTTTTTAGTTACTTTGGAAAAAAAAATATTTTTTTTGTTTCTTTGGAAAAAAAAATATTTTTTTAGTTACTTTGGAAAAAAAATATTTTTTTAGTTACTTTGGAAAAAAAAATATTTTTTTAGTTACTTTGGAAAAAAAAATATTTTTTTAGTTACTTTGGAAAAAAAGTTACTTTTTTAGTTACTTTGGAAAAAAAAATATTTTTTTAGTTACTTTGGAAAAAAAAATATTTTTTTTGTTACTTTGGAAAAAAAAATATTTTTTTTGTTACTTTGGAAAAAAAAATATTTTTTTAGTTACTTTGGAAAAAAAATATTTTTTTAGTTTCTTTGGAAAATTTTTTTTTTTTTTAGTTACTTTGGAAAAAAAAATATTTTTTTAGTTACTTTGGAAAAAAAAATATTTTTTTAGTTACTTTGGAAAAAAAAATATTTTTTTAGTTACTTTGGAAAAAAAAATATTTTTTTAGTTACTTTGGAAAAAAAATATTTTTTTAGTTACTTTGGAAAAAAAAATATTTTTTAGTTACTTTGGAAAAAAAAATATTTTTTTAGTTACTTTGGGAAAAAAGTTACTTTTTTAGTTACTTTGGAAAAAAAAATATTTTTTTAGTTACTTTGGAAAAAAAAATATTTTTTTTGTTACTTTGGAAAAAAATATATTTTTTTAGTTACTTTGGAAAAAAAAATTTTTTTTTAGTTACTTTGGAAAAAAAAATATTTTTTTAGCTTCTTTGGAAAAAAAAATATTTTTTTAGTTACTTTGGAAAAAAAAATATTTTTTTAGTTACTTTGGAAAAAAAAATATTTTTTTACTTACTTTGGAAAAAAAAATATTTTTTTAGTTACTTTGGAAAAAAAGTTACTTTTTTAGTTACTTTGGAAAAAAATAATATTTTTTTAGTTACTTTGGAAAAAAAAATATTTTTTTTGTTACTTTGGAAAAAAAAAATTTTTTTAGTTACTTTGGAAAAAAAATAAAATTTTTAGTTACTTTGGAAAAAAAAATTTTTTTTAGTTTCTTTGGAAAAAAAATATTTTTTTTAGTTACTTTGGAAAAAAAAATATTTTTTTAGTTACTTTGGAAAAAAAAATATTTTTTTAGTTACTTTGGAAAAAAAAATTTTTTTTTAGTTACTTTGGAAAAAACAATTTTTTTTAGTTACTTTGGAAAAAAAAATTTTTTTTTAGTTACTTTGGAAAAAAAAATATTTTTTTAGTTACTTTGGAAAAAAAAATATTTTTTTAGTTACTTTGGAAAAAAAATATTTTTTTTGTTTCTTTGGAAAAAAAAATATTTTTTTAGTTACTTTGGAAAAAAAAATATTTTTTTAGTTACTTTGGAAAAAAAAATATTTTTTTAGTTACTTTGGAAAAAAAAATATTTTTTTAGTTACTTTGGAAAAAAAAATATTTTTTTAGTTACTTTGGAAAAAAAAATATTTTTTTAGTTACTTTGGAAAAAAAATATTTTTTTAGTTACTTTGGAAAAAAAATATTTTTTTAGTTACTTTGGAAAAAAAAATATTTTTTTAGTTACTTTGGAAAAAAAGTTACTTTTTTAGTTACTTTGGAAAAAAAAATATTTTTTTAGTTACTTTGGAAAAAAAAATATTTTTTTTGTTACTTTGGAAAAAAAAATATTTTTTTAGTTACTTTGGAAAAAAAAATTTTTTTTAGTTACTTTGGAAAAAAAAATTTTTTTTAGTTACTTTGGAAAAAAAAATATTTTTTTAGTTACTTTGGAAAAAAAGTTACTTTTTTAGTTACTTTGGAAAAAAAAATATTTTTTTAGTTACTTTGGAAAAAAAAAATTTTTTTTTGTTACTTTGGAAAAAAATAATTTTTTTTAGTTACTTTGGAAAAAAAAAAATTTTTTTTAGTTACTTTGGGAAAAAAATATTTTTTTAGTTTCTTTGGAAAAAGAAATATTTTTTTAGTTACTTTGGAAAAAAAAATATTTTTTTAGTTACTTTGGAAAAAAAAATATTTTTTTAGTTACTTTGGAAAAAAAAATATTTTTTTAGTTACTTTGGAAAAAAAGTTACTTTTTTAGTTACTTTGGAAAAAAAAATATTTTTTTAGTTACTTTGGAAAAAAAGTTACTTTTTTAGTTACTTTGGAAAAAAAAATATTTTTTTAGTTTCTTTGGAAAAAAAAATATTTTTTTAGTTACTTTGGAAAAAAAATATTTTTTTAGTTACTTTGGAAAAAAAATATATTTTTTAGTTACTTTGGAAAAAAAATATTTTTTTTAGTTACTTTGGAAAAAAAAATATTTTTTTAGTTTCTTTGGAAAAAAAAATATTTTTTTAGTTACTTTGGAAAAAAAAATATTTTTTTAGTTACTTTGGAAAAAAATATATTTTTTTAGTTACTTTGGAAAAAAATATATTTTTTTAGTTACTTTGGAAAAAAAGTTACTTTTTTAGTTACTTTGGGAAAAAAAATATTTTTTTAGTTACTTTGGAAAAAAAAATATTTTTTTGTTACTTTGGAAAAAAAAATATTTTTTTAGTTACTTTGGAAAAAAAAAATTTTTTTTAGTTACTTTGGAAAAAAAATATTTTTTTTGTTTCTTTGGAAAAAAAAATATTTTTTTAGTTACTTTGGAAAAAAAAAAATTTTTTTAGTTAATTTGGAAAAAATATATATTTTTAGTTTCTTTGGAAAATTTTTTTTTTTTTTAGTTACTTTGGAAAAAAAAATATTTTTTTAGTTACTTTGGAAAAAAAAATATTTTTTTAGTTACTTTGGAAAAAAAAATATTTTTTTAGTTACTTTGGAAAAAAAATATTTTTTTAGTTACTTTGGAAAAAAAAATATTTTTTTAGTTACTTTGGAAAAAAACTATTTTTTTAGTTTCTTTGGAAAAAAAAATATTTTTTTAGTTACTTTGGAAAAAAAAAATATTTTTTTAGTTACTTTGGAAAAAAATATATTTTTTTAGTTACTTTGGAAAAAAAAATATTTTTTTTGTTTCTTTGGAAAAAAAAATATTTTTTTAGTTACTTTGGAAAAAAAAATATTTTTTTTGTTTCTTTGGAAAAAAAAATATTTTTTTAGTTACTTTGGAAAAAAAAATATTTTTTTAGTTACTTTGGAAAAAAAGTTACTTTTTTAGTTACTTTGGAAAAAAAAAATTTTTTTTAGTTACTTTGGAAAAAAAAATATTTTTTTTGTTACTTTGGAAAAAAAAAAATTTTTTTAGTTACTTTGGAAAAAAAAAAATTTTTTAGTTTCTTTGGAAAAAAAAATATTTTTTTAGTTACTTTGGAAAAAAAAATATTTTTTTAGTTACTTTGGAAAAAAAAATATTTTTTTAGTTACTTTGGAAAAAAAAATATTTTTTTAGTTACTTTGGAAAAAAAGTTACTTTTTTAGTTACTTTGGGAAAAAAAATATTTTTTTAGTTACTTTGGAAAAAAAATATTTTTTTTGTTACTTTGGAAAAAAAAATATTTTTTTAGTTACTTTGGAAAAAAAAATATTTTTTTAGTTACTTTGGAAAAAAATATATTTTTTTTGTTACTTTGGAAAAAAAAATATTTTTTTTGTTTCTTTGGAAAAAAAAATATTTTTTTAGTTACTTTGGAAAAAAATATATTTTTTTAGTTACTTTGGAAAAAAAAATATTTTTTTTGTTACTTTGGAAAAAAAAATATTTTTTTAGTTACTTTGGAAAAAAAAATATTTTTTTAGTTACTTTGGAAAAAAAAATATTTTTTTAGTTACTTTGGAAAAAAATATATTTTTTTAGTTACTTTGGAAAAAAAAATATTTTTTTAGTTACTTTGGAAAAAAAATATTTTTTTAGTTACTTTGGAAAAAAAGTTACTTTTTTAGTTACTTTGGAAAAAAAAATATTTTTTTTGTTTCTTTGGAAAAAAAAATATTTTTTTAGTTACTTTGGAAAAAAAAATATTTTTTTAGTTACTTTGGAAAAAAAAATATTTTTTTTGTTACTTTGGAAAAAAAAATATTTTTTTAGTTACTTTGGAAAAAAAAATATTTTTTTAGTTACTTTGGAAAAAAAAAAATTTTTTTAGTTACTTTGGAAAAAAAAATATTTTTTTAGTTACTTTGGAAAAAAAAATATTTTTTTAGTTACTTTGGAAAAAAAAATATTTTTTTTGTTACTTTGGAAAAAAAATTATTTTTTTAGTTACTTTGGAAAAAAAAATATTTTTTTAGTTACTTTGGAAAAAAAAATATTTTTTTAGTTACTTTGGAAAAAAAATATTTTTTTAGTTACTTTGGAAAAAAATATATTTTTTTAGTTACTTTGGAAAAAAAAATATTTTTTTAGTTACTTTGGAAAAAAAAATATTTTTTTAGTTACTTTGGAAAAAAAGTTACTTTTTTAGTTACTTTGGAAAAAAAAATATTTTTTTTGTTTCTTTGGAAAACAAAATATTTTTTTAGTTACTTTGGAAAAAAAAAAATTTTTTTAGTTACTTTGGAAAAAAAAATATTTTTTAGTTACTTTGGAAAAAAAAATATTTTTTTAGTTTCTTTGGAAAAAAAAATATTTTTTTAGTTACTTTGGAAAAAAAAATATTTTTTTAGTTACTTTGGAAAAAAAAATATTTTGTTAGTTACTTTGGAAAAAAAAATATTTTTTTAGTTTCTTTGGAAAAAAAAATATTTTTTTAGTTTCTTTGGAAAAAAAAATATTTTTTTAGTTACTTTGGAAAAAAAAATATTTTTTTAGTTACTTTGGAAAAAAAAATATTTTTTTAGTTACTTTGGAAAAAAAAAAAAATTTTTAGTTACTTTGGAAAAAAAAATTTTTTTTAGTTACTTTGGAAAAAAAAATATATTTTTAGTTACTTTGGAAAAAAAATTTTTTTTTTAGTTACTTTGGAAAAAAAAATATTTTTTTAGTTACTTTGGAAAAAAAAATATTTTTTTAGTTACTTTGGAAAAAAAAATATTTTTTTAGTTACTTTGGAAAAAAAAATATTTTTTTTGTTACTTTGGAAAAAAAATTATTTTTTTAGTTACTTTGGAAAAAAAAATATTTTTTTAGTTACTTTGGAAAAAAAAATATTTTTTTAGTTACTTTGGAAAAAAAATATTTTTTTAGTTACTTTGGAAAAAAATATATTTTTTTAGTTACTTTGGAAAAAAAAATATTTTTTTAGTTACTTTGGAAAAAAAAATATTTTTTTAGTTACTTTGGAAAAAAAGTTACTTTTTTAGTTACTTTGGAAAAAAAAATATTTTTTTTGTTTCTTTGGAAAACAAAATATTTTTTTAGTTACTTTGGAAAAAAAAAAATTTTTTTAGTTACTTTGGAAAAAAAAATATTTTTTAGTTACTTTGGAAAAAAAAATATTTTTTTAGTTTCTTTGGAAAAAAAAATATTTTTTTAGTTACTTTGGAAAAAAAAATATTTTTTTAGTTACTTTGGAAAAAAAAATATTTTGTTAGTTACTTTGGAAAAAAAAATATTTTTTTAGTTTCTTTGGAAAAAAAAATATTTTTTTAGTTTCTTTGGAAAAAAAAATATTTTTTTAGTTACTTTGGAAAAAAAAATATTTTTTTAGTTACTTTGGAAAAAAAAATATTTTTTTAGTTACTTTGGAAAAAAAAAAAAATTTTTAGTTACTTTGGAAAAAAAAATTTTTTTTAGTTACTTTGGAAAAAAAAATATTTTTTTAGTTACTTTGGAAAAAAAAATTTTTTTTTAGTTACTTTGGAAAAAAAAATATTTTTTTAGTTACTTTGGAAAAAAAAATATTTTTTTAGTTACTTTGGAAAAAATTTTTTTTTTTTAATTACTTTGGAAAAAAAAAATTTTTTTAGTTACTATGGAAAAAAAATAATTTTTTTAGTTACTTTGGAAAAAAAAAATTTTTTTTAGTTACTTTGGAAAAAAATATATTTTTTTAGTTACTTTGGAAAAAAAAAAATTTTTTTAGTTACTTTGGAAAAAAAATATTTTTTTAGTTACTTTGGAAAAAAAAATAATTTTTTAGTTACTTTGGAAAAAAAAATATTTTTTTAGTTACTTTGGAAAAAAAAATATTTTTTTAGTTACTTTGGAAAAAAAATATTTTTTAGTTACTTTGCAAAAAAAATATTTTTTTAGTTTCTTTGGAAAAAAAAATATTTTTTTAGTTACTTTGGAAAAAAAAATATTTTTTTAGTTACTTTGGAAAAAAAAATATTTTTTTAGTTACTTTGGAAAAAAAAATATTTTTTTAGTTACTTTGGAAAAAAAATATTTTTTTAGTTACTTTGGAAAAAAAAGTATTTTTTTAGTTACTTTGGAAAAAAAAATATTTTTTTAGTTACTTTGGAAAAAAAAATATTTTTTTAGTTACTTTGGAAAAAAATATATATTTTTAGTTACTTTGGAAAAAAAAATATTTTTTTAGTTACTTTGGAAAAAAAAATATTTTTTTAGTTACTTTGGAAAAAAAAATATTTTTTTAGTTACTTTGGAAAAAAAAATATTTTTTTAGTTACTTTGGAAAAAAAAAATTTTTTTAGTTACTTTGGAAAAAGAAATATTTTTTTAGTTACTTTGGAAAAAAAAATATTTTTTTAGTTACTTTGGAAAAAAAAATATTTTTTTAGTTACTTTGGAAAAAAAAATATTTTTTTAGTTTCTTTGGAAAACAAATATTTTTTTAGTTACTTTGGAAAAAAAATATTTTTTAGTTACTTTGGAAAAAAAATATATTTTTTTAGTTACTTTGGAAAAAAAAATATTTTTTTAGTTTCTTTGGAAAAAAAATATTTTTTTAGTTACTTTGGAAAAAAAAATATTTTTTTAGTTACTTTGGAAAAAAAATATTTTTTTAGTTACTTTGGAAAAAAAAATATTTTTTTAGTTACTTTGGAAAAAAAAATATTTTTTTAGTTTCTTTGGAAAAAAAAATATTTTTTTAGTTACTTTGGAAAAAAAAATATTTTTTTAGTTACTTTGGAAAAAAAAATATTTTTTTAGTTACTTTGGAAAAAAAATATTTTTTTAGTTACTTTGGAAAAAAAAATATTTTTTTAGTTACTTTGGAAAAAAAAATATTTTTTTAGTTTCTTTGGAAAAAAAATATTTTTTTAGTTACTTTGGAAAAAAAAATATTTTTTTAGTTACTTTGGAAAAAAAATATTTTTTTAGTTACTTTGGAAAAAAAAATATTTTTTTAGTTACTTTGGAAAAAAAAATATTTTTTTAGTTACTTTGGAAAAAAAAATATTTTTTTAGTTACTTTGGAAAAAAAATATTTTTTAGTTACTTTGCAAAAAAAATATTTTTTTAGTTTCTTTGGAAAAAAAAATATTTTTTTAGTTACTTTGGAAAAAAAAATATTTTTTTAGTTACTTTGGAAAAAAAAATATTTTTTTAGTTACTTTGGAAAAAAAAATATTTTTTTAGTTACTTTGGAAAAAAAATATTTTTTTAGTTACTTTGGAAAAAAAAGTATTTTTTTAGTTACTTTGGAAAAAAAAATATTTTTTTAGTTACTTTGGAAAAAAAAATATTTTTTTAGTTACTTTGGAAAAAAATATATATTTTTAGTTACTTTGGAAAAAAAAATATTTTTTTAGTTACTTTGGAAAAAAAAATATTTTTTTAGTTACTTTGGAAAAAAAAATATTTTTTTAGTTACTTTGGAAAAAAAAATATTTTTTTAGTTACTTTGGAAAAAAAAAATTTTTTTAGTTACTTTGGAAAAAGAAATATTTTTTTAGTTACTTTGGAAAAAAAAATATTTTTTTAGTTACTTTGGAAAAAAAAATATTTTTTTAGTTACTTTGGAAAAAAAAATATTTTTTTAGTTTCTTTGGAAAACAAATATTTTTTTAGTTACTTTGGAAAAAAAATATTTTTTAGTTACTTTGGAAAAAAAATATATTTTTTTAGTTACTTTGGAAAAAAAAATATTTTTTTAGTTTCTTTGGAAAAAAAATATTTTTTTAGTTACTTTGGAAAAAAAAATATTTTTTTAGTTACTTTGGAAAAAAAATATTTTTTTAGTTACTTTGGAAAAAAAAATATTTTTTTAGTTACTTTGGAAAAAAAAATATTTTTTTAGTTTCTTTGGAAAAAAAAATATTTTTTTAGTTACTTTGGAAAAAAAAATATTTTTTTAGTTACTTTGGAAAAAAAAATATTTTTTTAGTTACTTTGGAAAAAAAATATTTTTTTAGTTACTTTGGAAAAAAAAATATTTTTTTAGTTACTTTGGAAAAAAAAATTTTTTTTAGTTACTTTGGAAAAAAAAATATTTTTTTAGTTACTTTGGAAAAAAAATATTTTTTTAGTTACTTTGGAAAAAAAAATATTTTTTTAGTTACTTTGGAAAAAAATTTTTTTTTTAGTTACTTTGGAAAAAAAAAATATTTTTTAGTTACTTTGGAAAAAAAAAATTTTTTTTAGTTACTTTGGAAAAAAAAATTTTTTTTAGTTTCTTTGGGAAAAAAAATATTTTTTTAGTTACTTTGGAAAAAAAAAAATTTTTTAGTTACTTTGGAAAAAAAAAATTTTTTTTAGTTACTTTGGAAAAAAAAATATTTTTTTAGTTTCTTTGGAAAAAAAAAAAAATTTTTAGTTACTTTGGAAAAAAAAATATTTTTTTAGTTTCTTTGGAAAAAAAAAAAAAATTTTAGTTACTTTGGAAAAAATTTTTTTTTTTAGTTACTTTGGAAAAAAAATTTTTTTTTTAGTTACTTTGGAAAAAAAAATATTTTTTTAGTTACTTTGGAAAAAAAAATATTTTTTTAGTTACTTTGGAAAAAAAATAAAATTTTTTAGTTACTTTGGAAAAAAAAATATTTTTTTAGTTTCTTTGGAAAAAAAATATTTTTTTTAGTTACTTTGGAAAAAAAATATTTTTTTAGTTACTTTGGAAAAAAAAATTTTTTTTAGTTACTTTGGAAAAAAATATATTTTTTTATTTTCTTTGGAAAATTTTTTTTTTTTTTAGTTACTTTGGAAAAAAAAATATTTTTTTAGTTACTTTGGGAAAAAAAATATTTTTTTAGTTACTTTGGAAAAAAAAATATTTTTTTAGTTACTTTGGAAAAAAAATATTTTTTTAGTTACTTTGGAAAAAAAAATATTTTTTTAGTTACTTTGGAAAAAAAATATTTTTTTAGTTACTTTGGAAAAAAATATATTTTTTTAGTTACTTTGGGAAAAAAAATATTTTTTTAGTTACTTTGGAAAAACAAATATTTTTTTAGTTACTTTGGAAAAAAAAATATTTTTTTAGTTACTTTGGAAAAAAAAAATTTTTTTTAGTTACTTTGGAAAAAAAAATATTTTTTTAGTTACTTTGGAAAAAAAATATTTTTTAGTTACTTTGGAAAAAAAAATATTTTTTTAGTTACTTTGGAAAAAAAAATATTTTTTTAGTTACTTTGGAAAAAAAAATATTTTTTTAGTTACTTTGGAAAAAAAAATATTTTTTTAGTTACTTTGGAAAAAAAAATATTTTTTTAGTTACTTTGGAAAAAAAAATATTTTTTTAGTTACTTTGGAAAAAAAATATTTTTTTAGTTACTTTGGAAAAAAAAATATTTTTTTAGTTACTTTGGAAAAAAAAATATTTTTTTAGTTACTTTGGAAAAAAAAATATTTTTTTAGTTACTTTGGAAAAAAAAATATTTTTTTAGTTACTTTGGAAAAAAAAATATTTTTTTAGTTACTTTGGAAAAAAAAATATTTTTTTAGTTACTTAGGAAAAAAAAATATTTTTTTAGTTACTTTGGAAAAAAAAATATTTTTTTAGTTACTTTGGAAAAAAAAATATTTTTTTAGTTACTTTGGGAAAAAAAAATTTTTTTAGTTACTTTGGAAAAAAAAAATTTTTTTAGTTACTTTGGAAAAAAAAATATTTTTTAGTTTCTTTGGAAAAAAAATATTTTTTTAGTTACTTTGGAAAAAAAAATATTTTTTTAGTTACTTTGGAAAAAAAATATATTTTTTTAGTTACTTTGGAAAAAAAAATATTTTTTTAGTTACTTTGGAAAAAAAATATCTTTTTAGTTACTTTGGAAAAAAAAATATTTTTTTAGTTACTTTGGAAAAAAAATTATTTTTTTTGTTACTTTGGAAAAAAAATTATTTTTTTTAATTACTTTGGAAAAAAAATATTTTTTTAGTTACTTTGGAAAAAAAAATATTTTTTTAGTTACTTTGGAAAAAAAATAATTTTTTTAGTTACTTTGGAAAAAAAATAATTTTTTTAGTTACTTTGGAAAAAAAAATTTTTTTTTAGTTACTTTGGAAAAAAAAAAAAATTTTAGTTACTTTGGAAAAAAAATTTTTTTTTTAGTTACTTTGGAAAAAAAAATATTTTTTTAGTTTCTTTGGAAAAATTTTTTTTTTTTTAGTTACTTTGGAAAAAAAAAATATTTTTTAGTTACTTTGGAAAAAAAAATATTTTTTTAGTTACTTTGGAAAAAAAATATTTTTTTAGTTACTTTGGAAAAAAAAATATTTTTTTAGTTACTTTGGAAAAAAAAATATTTTTTTAGTTACTTTGGAAAAAAAGTTACTTTTTTAGTTACTTTGGAAAAAAAAATATTTTTTTAGTTACTTTGGAAAAAAAAATATTTTTTTTGTTACTTTGGAAAAAAAAATATTTTTTTAGTTACTTTGGAAAAAAAAATTTTTTTTAGTTACTTTGGAAAAAAAAATATTTTTTTAGTTTCTTTGGAAAAAAAAATATTTTTTTAGTTACTTTGGAAAAAAAAATATTTTTTTAGTTACTTTGGGAAAAAAAATATTTTTTTAGTTACTTTGGAAAAAAAATATTTTTTTAGTTTCTTTGGAAATTTTTTTTTTTTTTTAGTTACTTTGGAAAAAAAAATATTTTTTTAGTACTTTGGAAAAAAAAATATTTTTTTAGTTACTTTGGAAAAAAAAATATTTTTTTTGTTTCTTTGGAAAAAAAAATATTTTTTTAGTTACTTTGGAAAAAAAAGTTACTTTTTTAGTTACTTTGGAAAAAAAAATATTTTTTTAGTTACTTTGGAAAAAAAAATATTTTTTTTGTTACTTTGGAAAAAAAAATATTTTTTTAGTTACTTTGGAAAAAAAAATATTTTTTTAGTTACTTTGGAAAAAAAATTTTTTTTTTAGTTTCTTTGGAATTTTTTTTTTTTTTTTAGTTACTTTGGAAAAAAAAATATTTTTTTAGTTACTTTGGAAAAAAAATATTTTTTTAGTTACTTTGGAAAAAAAATATTTTTTTAGTTACTTTGGAAAAAAAATATTTTTTTAGTTTCTTTGGAAAAAAATATATATTTTTAGTTACTTTGGAAAAAAAAATATTTTTTTAGTTACTTTGGAAAAAAAATAATTTTTTTAGTTACTTTGGAAAAAAAATAATTTTTTTAGTTACTTTGGAAAAAAAAAATTTTTTTTAGTTACTTTGGAAAAAAAAAAAAAATTTTAGTTACTTTGGAAAAAAAATTTTTTTTTTAGTTACTTTGGAAAAAAAAATATTTTTTTAGTTTCTTTGGAAAAAATTTTTTTTTTTTAGTTACTTTGGAAAAAAAAAAATTTTTTAGTTACTTTGGAAAAAAAAATATTTTTTTAGTTACTTTGGAAAAAAAATATTTTTTTAGTTACTTTGGAAAAAAAAATATTTTTTTAGTTACTTTGGAAAAAAAAATATTTTTTTAGTTACTTTGGAAAAAAAGTTACTTTTTTAGTTACTTTGGAAAAAAAAATATTTTTTTAGTTACTTTGGAAAAAAAAATATTTTTTTTGTTACTTTGGAAAAAAAAATATTTTTTTAGTTACTTTGGAAAAAAAAATTTTTTTTAGTTACTTTGGAAAAAAAAATATTTTTTTAGTTTCTTTGGAAAAAAAAATATTTTTTTAGTTACTTTGGAAAAAAAAATATTTTTTTAGTTACTTTGGGAAAAAAAATATTTTTTTAGTTACTTTGGAAAAAAAATATTTTTTTAGTACTTTGGAAAAAAAAATATTTTTTTAGTTACTTTGGAAAAAAAAATATTTTTTTTGTTTCTTTGGAAAAAAAAATATTTTTTTAGTTACTTTGGAAAAAAAAATATTTTTTTAGTTACTTTGGAAAAAAATATATTTTTTTAGTTACTTTGGAAAAAAAATTATTTTTTTAGTTACTTTGGAAAAAAAAGTTACTTTTTTAGTTACTTTGGAAAAAAAAATATTTTTTTAGTTACTTTGGAAAAAAAAATATTTTTTTTGTTACTTTGGAAAAAAAAATATTTTTTTAGTTACTTTGGAAAAAAAAATATTTTTTTAGTTACTTTGGAAAAAAAATTTTTTTTTTAGTTTCTTTGGAATTTTTTTTTTTTTTTTTAGTTACTTTGGAAAAAAAAATATTTTTTTAGTTACTTTGGAAAAAAAATATTTTTTTAGTTACTTTGGAAAAAAAATATTTTTTTAGTTACTTTGGAAAAAAAATATTTTTTTAGTTTCTTTGGAAAAAAATATATTTTTTTAGTTACTTTGGAGAAAAAAAATATTTTTTTAGTTACTTTGGAAAAAAAAATATTTTTTTAGTTACTTTGGAAAAAAAATATTTTTTTAGTTACTTTGGAAAAAAAAATGTTTTAGTTACTTTGGAAAAAAAAATATTTTTTTAGTTACTTTGGAAAAAAAAATATTTTTTTAGTTACTTAGGAAAAAAAAATATTTTTTTAGTTACTTTGGAAAAAAAAATATTTTTTTAGTTACTTTGGAAAAAAAAATATTTTTTTAGTTACTTTGGGAAAAAAAAAATTTTTTAGTTACTTTGGAAAAAAAAAAATTTTTTAGTTACTTTGGAAAAAAAAATATTTTTTAGTTTCTTTGGAAAAAAAATATTTTTTTAGTTACTTTGGAAAAAAAAATATTTTTTTAGTTAGTTTGGAAAAAAAATATATTTTTTTAGTTACTTTGGAAAAAAAAATATTTTTTTAGTTACTTTGGAAAAAAAATATCTTTTTAGTTACTTTGGAAAAAAAAAAATTTTTTTAGTTACTTTGGAAAAAAAATTATTTTTTTTGTTACTTTGGAAAAAAAAAATTTTTTTTTAATTACTTTGGAAAAAAAATATTTTTTTAGTTACTTTGGAAAAAAAAATATTTTTTTAGTTACTTTGGAAAAAAAATAATTTTTTTAGTTACTTTGGAAAAAAAATAATTTTTTTAGTTACTTTGGAAAAAAAAAATTTTTTTTTAGTTACTTTGGAAAAAAAAAAAAAATTTTAGTTACTTTGGAAAAAAAAAATTTTTTTTAGTTACTTTGGAAAAAAAAATATTTTTTTAGTTTCTTTGGAAAAAAAAAAATTTTTTTAGTTACTTTGGAAAAAAAAAAATTTTTTTAGTTACTTTGGAAAAAAAAATATTTTTTTAGTTACTTTGGAAAAAAAATATTTTTTTAGTTACTTTGGAAAAAAAAATATTTTTTTAGTTACTTTGGAAAAAAAATATTTTTTTAGTTACTTTGGAAAAAAAGTTACTTTTTTAGTTACTTTGGAAAAAAAAATATTTTTTTAGTTAC
This sequence comes from Melanostigma gelatinosum, assembly GCF_949748355.1. NCBI lineage: Eukaryota > Metazoa > Chordata > Actinopteri > Perciformes > Zoarcidae > Melanostigma > Melanostigma gelatinosum. The sequence continues at coordinate 8,791,265 of NC_136643.1, read as the reverse complement.
TTTGGAAAAAAAAATATTTTTTTTGTTACTTTGGAAAAAAAAATATTTTTTTAGTTACTTTGGAAAAAAAAATTTTTTTTAGTTACTTTGGAAAAAAAAATATTTTTTTAGTTTCTTTGGAAAAAAAATATTTTTTTAGTTACTTTGGAAAAAAAAATATTTTTTTAGTTACTTTGGGAAAAAAAATATTTTTTTAGTTACTTTGGAAAAAAAATATTTTTTTAGTTTCTTTGGAATTTTTTTTTTTTTTTTAGTTACTTTGGAAAAAAAAATATTTTTTTAGTACTTTGGAAAAAAAAATATTTTTTTAGTTACTTTGGAAAAAAAAATATTTTTTTTGTTTCTTTGGAAAAAAAAATATTTTTTTAGTTACTTTGGAAAAAAAAATATTTTTTTAGTTACTTTGGAAAAAAATATATTTTTTTAGTTACTTTGGAAAAAAAAATATTTTTTTAGTTACTTTGGAAAAAAAAGTTACTTTTTTAGTTACTTTGGAAAAAAAAATATTTTTTTAGTTACTTTGGAAAAAAAAATATTTTTTTTGTTACTTTGGAAAAAAAAATATTTTTTTAGTTACTTTGGAAAAAAAAATATTTTTTTAGTTACTTTGGAAAAAAAAAATTTTTTTTAGTTTCTTTGGAATTTTTTTTTTTTTTTAGTTACTTTGGAAAAAAAAATATTTTTTTAGTTACTTTGGAAAAAAAATATTTTTTTAGTTACTTTGGAAAAAAAAATATTTTTTTAGTTACTTTGGAAAAAAAATATTTTTTTAGTTTCTTTGGAAAAAAATATATTTTTTTAGTTACTTTGGAAAAAAAAATATTTTTTTAGTTACTTTGGAAAAAAAAATATTTTTTTAGTTACTTTGGAAAAAAAATATTTTTTTAGTTACTTTGGAAAAAAAAATATTTTTTTAGTTACTTTGGAAAAAAAATATTTTTTTAGTTACTTTGGAAAAAAAAATGTTTTAGTTACTTTGGAAAAAAAAATATTTTTTTAGTTACTTTGGAAAAAAAGTTACTTTTTTAGTTACTTTGGAAAAAAAAATATTTTTTTAGTTACTTTGGAAAAAAAAATATTTTTTTTGTTACTTTGGAAAAAAAAAAATTTTTTTAGTTACTTTGGAAAAAAAAATTTTTTTTTAGTTACTTTGGAAAAAAAAATATTTTTTTAGTTTCTTTGGAAAAAAAAATATTTTTTTAGTTACTTTGGAAAAAAAAATATTTTTTTAGTTACTTTGGAAAAAAAAATATTTTTTTACTTACTTTGGAAAAAAAAATATTTTTTTAGTTACTTTGGAAAAAAAGTTACTTTTTTAGTTACTTTGGAAAAAAAATAATATTTTTTTAGTTACTTTGGAAAAAAAAATATTTTTTTTGTTACTTTGGAAAAAAAAAAATTTTTTAGTTACTTTGGAAAAAAAAAATTTTTTTTAGTTACTTTGGAAAAAAATTTTTTTTTTAGTTTCTTTGGAAAAAAAATTTTTTTTTTAGTTACTTTGGAAAAAAAAATATTTTTTTAGTTACTTTGGAAAAAAAAATATTTTTTTAGTTACTTTGGAAAAAAAAATATTTTTTTTGTTACTTTGGAAAAAAAAATATTTTTTTTGTTACTTTGGAAAAAAAAATATTTTTTTTGTTACTTTGGAAAAAAAAATATTTTTTTTGTTACTTTGGAAAAAAAATATTTTTTTAGTTACTTTGGAAAAAAAAAAGAATTTTAGTTTCTTTGGAAAATTTTTTTTTTTTTTAGTTACTTTGGAAAAAAAAAAAATTTTTTAGTTACTTTGGAAAAAAAAAAATTTTTTTAGTTACTTTGGAAAAAAAAATTTTTTTTAGTTTCTTTGGAAAAAAAAAAATTTTTTTAGTTACTTTGGAAAAAAAAATATTTTTTTAGTTTCTTTGGAAAAAAAAATATTTTTTTAGTTACTTTGGAAAAAAAATATTTTTTTAGTTACTTTGGAAAAAAAATATTTTTTTAGTTACTTTGGAAAAAAAAATATTTTTTTAGTTACTTTGGAAAAAAAAATATTTTTTTAGTTACTTTGGAAAAAAAAATATTTTTTTAGTTACTTTGGAAAAAAAGTTACTTTTTTAGTTACTTTGGAAAAAAAAATATTTTTTTAGTTACTTTGGAAAAAAAAATATTTTTTTAGTTACTTTGGAAAAAAAAATATTTTTTTTGTTACTTTGGAAAAAAAAATATTTTTTTAGTTACTTTGGAAAAAAAAATATTTTTTTTGTTACTTTGGAAAAAAAAATTTTTTTTTAGTTACTTTGGAAAAAAAATTTTTTTTTAGTTACTTTGGAAAAAAAAATATTTTTTTTGTTTCTTTGGAAAAAAAAATATTTTTTTAGTTACTTTGGAAAAAAAAATATTTTTTTAGTTACTTTGGAAAAAAAAATATTTTTTTAGTTACTTTGGAAAAAAAATATATTTTTTTACTTACTTTGGAAAAAAAAATATTTTTTTAGTTACTTTGGAAAAAAAGTTACTTTTTTAGTTACTTTGGAAAAAAAATAATATTTTTTTAGTGACTTTGGAAAAAAAAATATTTTTTTTGTTACTTTGGAAAAAAAAAAATTTTTTAGTTACTTTGGAAAAAAAAATTTTTTTTAGTTTCTTTGGAAATTTTTTTTTTTTTTTAGTTACTTTGGAAAAAAAAATATTTTTTTAGTTACTTTGGAAAAAAAAATATTTTTTTAGTTACTTTGGAAAAAAAATAATTTTTTTAGTTACTTTGGAAAAAAAATATTTTTTTAGTTACTTTGGAAAAAAAATATTTTTTTAGTTACTTTGGAAAAAAAAATTTTTTTTTTGTTTCTTTGGAAAAAAAAATATTTTTTTAGTTACTTTGGAAAAAAAATAATATTTTTTTAGTGACTTTGGAAAAAAAAATATTTTTTTTGTTACTTTGGAAAAAAAAAAATTTTTTAGTTACTTTGGAAAAAAAAAATTTTTTTAGTTTCTTTGGAAATTTTTTTTTTTTTTTAGTTACTTTGGAAAAAAAAATATTTTTTTAGTTACTTTGGAAAAAAAAATATTTTTTTAGTTACTTTGGAAAAAAAATATTTTTTTTAGTTACTTTGGAAAAAAAATATTTTTTTAGTTACTTTGGAAAAAAAATATTTTTTTTAGTTACTTTGGAAAAAAAAATTTTTTTTTAGTTACTTTGGAAAAAAAAATATTTTTTTAGTTACTTTGGAAAAAAAAATTTTTTTTTTGTTTCTTTGGAAAAAAAAATATTTTTTTAGTTACTTTGGAAAAAAAAATATTTTTTTAGTTACTTTGGAAAAAAAAATATTTTTTTTGTTACTTTGGAAAAAAAAATATTTTTTTTGTTACTTTGGAAAAAAAAATATTTTTTTTGTTACTTTGGAAAAAAAAATGTTTTTTTTGTTACTTTGGAAAAAAAAAAAAAATTTTTGTTACTTTGGAAAAAAAAAAATTTTGTAGTTACTTTGGAAAAAAAAATATTTTTTTAGTTACTTTGGAAAAAAAAAAATTTTTTTAGTTACTTTGGAAAAAAAAAAATTTTTTTAGTTACTTTGGAAAAAAAAATTTTTTTTAGTTACTTTGGAAAAAAAAAAATTTTTTTAGTTACTTTGGAAAAAAAAATTTTTTTTTAGTTACTTTGGAAAAAAAATATTTTTTTAGTTACTTTGGGGAAAAAAAAAAATTTTTAGTTACTTTGGAAAAAAAAATTTTTTTTTAGTTACTTTGGAAAAAAAATATATTTTTTTAGTTACTTTGGAAAAAAAAATATTTTTTTAGTTACTTTGGAAAATTTTTTTTTTTTTTTTTTTAGTTACTTTGGAAAAAAAAATATTTTTTTAGTTTCTTTGGAAAAAAAATATTTTTTTAGTTACTTTGGAAAAAAAAATATTTTTTTAGTTACTTTGGAAAAAAAAATATTTTTTTAGTTACTTTGGAAAAAAAAATATTTTTTTAGTTTCTTTGGAAAAAAAAATTTTTTTTTAGTTACTTTGGAAAAAAAAATATTTTTTTAGTTTCTTTGGAAAAAAAAATATTTTTTTAGTTACTTTGGAAAAAAAAATATTTTTTTAGTTACTTTGGAATTTTTTTTTTTTTTTTTTTTTAGTTACTTTGGAAAAAAAAAATTTTTTTAGTTTCTTTGGAAAAAAAAATATATTTTTAGTTACTTTGGAAAAAAAAAATTTTTTTTAGTTACTTTGGAAAAAAAAAAAAAATTTTAGTTTCTTTGGAAAAAAAAATATTTTTTTAGTTAGTTTGGAAAAAAAATATTTTTTTTTAGTTACTTTGGAAAAAAAAATATTTTTTTAGTTACTTTGGAAAAAAAATATCTTTTTAGTTACTTTGGAAAAAAAAAAAATTTTTTAGTTACTTTGGAAAAAAAATTATTTTTTTTGTTACTTTGGAAAAAAAAAAAATTTTTTTAATTACTTTGGAAAAAAAATATTTTTTTAGTTACTTTGGAAAAAAAAATATTTTTTTAGTTACTTTGGAAAAAAAATAATTTTTTTAGTTACTTTGGAAAAAAAATAATTTTTTTAGTTACTTTGGAAAAAAAAAATTTTTTTTTAGTTACTTTGGAAAAAAAAAAAAAATTTTAGTTACTTTGGAAAAAAAAATTTTTTTTTAGTTACTTTGGAAAAAAAAATATTTTTTTAGTTTCTTTGGAAAAAAAAAATTTTTTTTAGTTACTTTGGAAAAAAAAAAATTTTTTTAGTTACTTTGGAAAAAAAAATATTTTTTTAGTTACTTTGGAAAAAAAATATTTTTTTAGTTACTTTGGAAAAAAAAATATTTTTTTAGTTACTTTGGAAAAAAAAATATTTTTTTAGTTACTTTGGAAAAAAAGTTACTTTTTTAGTTACTTTGGAAAAAAAAATATTTTTTTAGTTACTTTGGAAAAAAAAATATTTTTTTAGTTTCTTTGGAAAAAAAATATTTTTTTAGTTACTTTGGAAAAAAAAATATTTTTTTAGTTACTTTGGAAAAAAAAATATATTTTTTAGTTACTTTGGAAAAAAAAATATTTTTTTAGTTACTTTGGAAAAAAAAATATTTTTTTAGTTTCTTTGGAAAATTTTTTTTTTTTTTAGTTACTTTGGAAAAAAAATATTTTTTTAGTTTCTTTGGAAAAAAAAATATTTTTTTAGTTACTTTGGAAAAAAAAAATATTTTTTTAGTTTCTTTGGAAAAAAAAATATTTTTTTAGTTATTTTGAAAAAAAAAATTGTTTTAGTTACTTTGGAAAAAAAATATTTTTTTAGTTTCTTTGGAAAAAAAAATATTTTTTTAGTTACTTTGGAAAAAAAAATATTTTTTTAGTTTCTTTGGAAAAAAAAATATTTTTTTAGTTACTTTGGAAAAAAAAATATTTTTTTAGTTACTTTGGAAAAAAAATATTTTTTTAGTTACTTTGGAAAAAAAATTATTTTTTTAGTTACTTTGGAAAAAAAAATATTTTTTTAGTTACTTTGGAAAAAAAATATTTTTTTAGTTACTTTGGAAAAAAAAATATTTTTTAGTTACTTTGGAAAAAAAATATTTTTTTAGTTACTTTGGAAAAAAAAATATTTTTTTAGTTACTTTGGAAAAAAAAATATTTTTTTAGTTACTTTGGAAAAAAAAATATTTTTTTAGTTACTTTGGAAAAAAAAATTTTTTTTAGTTACTTTGGAAAAAAAAATATTTTTTAGTTACTTTGGAAAAAAATATATTTTTTTAGTTACTTTGGAAAAAAAAATATTTTTTTAGTTACTTTGGAAAAAAAATATTTTTTTAGTTACTTTGGAAAAGAAAATATTTTTTTAGTTACTTTGGAAAAAAAAATATTTTTTTAGTTACTTTGGAAAAAAAAATATTTTTTTAGTTACTTTGGAAAAAAAAATATTTTTTTAGTTTCTTTGGAAAAAAAAATAATTTTTTAGTTACTTTGGAAAAAAAAATATTTTTTTAGTTTCTTTGGAAAAAAAAATTTTTTTTAGTTACTTTGGAAAAAAAAAAAAATTTTTAGTTACTTTGGAAAAAAAATATTTTTTTTAGTTACTTTGGAAAAAAATTTTTTTTTTTAGTTACTTTGGAAAAAAAAATATTTTTTTAGTTTCTTTGGAAAAAAAAATAATTTTTTAGTTACTTTGGAAAAAAAAATATTTTTTTAGTTTCTTTGGAAAAAAAAAATTTTTTTAGTTACTTTGGAAAAAAAAAAAATTTTTTAGTTACTTTGGAAAAAAAATATTTTTTTTAGTTACTTTGGAAAAAAAAATATTTTTTTAGTTTCTTTGGAAAAAAAAAAATTTTTTTAGTTACTTTGGAAAAAAAAAATATTTTTTTAGTTTCTTTGGAAAAAAAATATTTTTTTAGTTTCTTTGGAAAAAAAATTATTTTTTTAGTTACTTTGGAAAAAAAAATATTTTTTTAGTTTCTTTGGAAAAAAAAAAATTTTTTTAGTTACTTTGGAAAAAAAAAATATTTTTTTAGTTACTTTGGAAAAAAAATATTTTTTTAGTTACTTTGGAAAAAAAATTATTTTTTTAGTTACTTTGGAAAAAAAAATATTTTTTTAGTTACTTTGGAAAAAAAATATTTTTTTAGTTACTTTGGAAAAAAAAATATTTTTTAGTTACTTTGGAAAAAAAATATTTTTTTAGTTACTTTGGAAAAAAAAATATTTTTTTAGTTACTTTGGAAAAAAAAATATTTTTTTAGTTACTTTGGAAAAAAAAATATTTTTTTAGTTACTTTGGAAAAAAAAATTTTTTTTAGTTACTTTGGAAAAAAAAATATTTTTTAGTTACTTTGGAAAAAAATATATTTTTTTAGTTACTTTGGAAAAAAAAATATTTTTTTAGTTACTTTGGAAAAAAAATATTTTTTTAGTTACTTTGGAAAAGAAAATATTTTTTTAGTTACTTTGGAAAAAAAAATATTTTTTTAGTTACTTTGGAAAAAAAAATATTTTTTTAGTTACTTTGGAAAAAAAAATATTTTTTTAGTTTCTTTGGAAAAAAAAATAATTTTTTAGTTACTTTGGAAAAAAAAATATTTTTTTAGTTTCTTTGGAAAAAAAAAATTTTTTTAGTTACTTTGGAAAAAAAAAAAATTTTTTAGTTACTTTGGAAAAAAAATATTTTTTTTAGTTACTTTGGAAAAAAATTTTTTTTTTTAGTTACTTTGGAAAAAAAAATATTTTTTTAGTTTCTTTGGAAAAAAAAATAATTTTTTAGTTACTTTGGAAAAAAAAATATTTTTTTAGTTTCTTTGGAAAAAAAAATTTTTTTTAGTTACTTTGGAAAAAAAAAAATTTTTTTAGTTACTTTGGAAAAAAAATATTTTTTTTAGTTACTTTGGAAAAAAAAATATTTTTTTAGTTTCTTTGGAAAAAAAAAAAATTTTTTAGTTACTTTGGAAAAAAAAAATATTTTTTTAGTTTCTTTGGAAAAAAAATATTTTTTTAGTTTCTTTGGAAAAAAAAATATTTTTTTAGTTACTTTGGAAAAAAAATATTTTTTTAGTTACTTTGGAAAAAAAAATATTTTTTTAGTTACTTTGGAAAAAAAAATATTTTTTTAGTTACTTTGGAAAAAAAAATATTTTTTTAGTTTCTTTGGAAAAAAAAATATTTTTTTAGTTACTTTGGAAAAAAAAATATTTTTTGAGTTACTTTGGAAAAAAAAATATTTTTTTAGTTACTTTGGAAAAAAAAATATTTTTTTAGTTACTTTGGAAAAAAAATATTTTTTTAGTTACTTTGGAAAAAAATATATTTTTTTAGTTACTTTGGAAAAAAAAATATTTTTTTAGTTACTTTGGAAAAAAAATATTTTTTTAGTTACTTTGGAAAAGAAAATATTTTTTTAGTTACTTTGGAAAAAAAAATATTTTTTTAGTTACTTTGGAAAAAAAAATATTTTTTTAGTTACTTTGGAAAAAAAAATATTTTTTTAGTTTCTTTGGAAAAAAAAATAATTTTTTAGTTACTTTGGAAAAAAAAATATTTTTTTAGTTTCTTTGGAAAAAAAAAATTTTTTTAGTTACTTTGGAAAAAAAAAAAATTTTTTAGTTACTTTGGAAAAAAAATATTTTTTTTAGTTACTTTGGAAAAAAATTTTTTTTTTTAGTTACTTTGGAAAAAAAAATATTTTTTTAGTTTCTTTGGAAAAAAAAATAATTTTTTAGTTACTTTGGAAAAAAAAATATTTTTTTAGTTTCTTTGGAAAAAAAAAATTTTTTTAGTTACTTTGGAAAAAAAAAAAATTTTTTAGTTACTTTGGAAAAAAAATATTTTTTTTAGTTACTTTGGAAAAAAAAATATTTTTTTAGTTTCTTTGGAAAAAAAAAATATTTTTTAGTTACTTTGGAAAAAAAAAATATTTTTTTAGTTTCTTTGGAAAAAAAATATTTTTTTAGTTTCTTTGGAAAAAAAATTATTTTTTTAGTTACTTTGGAAAAAAAAATATTTTTTTAGTTTCTTTGGAAAAAAAAAAAATTTTTTAGTTACTTTGGAAAAAAAAAATATTTTTTTAGTTACTTTGGAAAAAAAATATTTTTTTAGTTACTTTGGAAAAAAAATTATTTTTTTAGTTACTTTGGAAAAAAAAATATTTTTTTAGTTACTTTGGAAAAAAAATATTTTTTTAGTTACTTTGGAAAAAAAAATATTTTTTAGTTACTTTGGAAAAAAAATATTTTTTTAGTTACTTTGGAAAAAAAAATATTTTTTTAGTTACTTTGGAAAAAAAATTATTTTTTTTGTTACTTTGGAAAAAAAAATTTTTTTTTTAATTACTTTGGAAAAAAAATATTTTTTTAGTTACTTTGGAAAAAAAAATATTTTTTTAGTTACTTTGGAAAAAAAATAATTTTTTTAGTTACTTTGGAAAAAAAATAATTTTTTTAGTTACTTTGGAAAAAAAAAATTTTTTTTTAGTTACTTTGGAAAAAAAAAAAAATTTTAGTTACTTTGGAAAAAAAAATTTTTTTTTAGTTACTTTGGAAAAAAAAATATTTTTTTAGTTTCTTTGGAAAAAAAAAATTTTTTTTAGTTACTTTGGAAAAAAAAAATTTTTTTTAGTTACTTTGGAAAAAAAAATATTTTTTTAGTTACTTTGGAAAAAAAATATTTTTTTAGTTACTTTGGAAAAAAAAATATTTTTTTAGTTACTTTGGAAAAAAAAATATTTTTTTAGTTACTTTGGAAAAAAAGTTACTTTTTTAGTTACTTTGGAAAAAAAAATATTTTTTTAGTTACTTTGGAAAAAAAAATATTTTTTTTGTTACTTTGGAAAAAAAAATATTTTTTTAGTTACTTTGGAAAAAAAAAATTTTTTTAGTTACTTTGGAAAAAAAAATATTTTTTTAGTTTCTTTGGAAAAAAAATATTTTTTTAGTTACTTTGGAAAAAAAAATATTTTTTTAGTTACTTTGGGAAAAAAAATATTTTTTTAGTTACTTTGGAAAAAAAATATTTTTTTAGTTTCTTTGGAAATTTTTTTTTTTTTTTAGTTACTTTGGAAAAAAAAATATTTTTTTAGTACTTTGGAAAAAAAAATATTTTTTTAGTTACTTTGGAAAAAAAAATATTTTTTTTGTTTCTTTGGAAAAAAAAATATTTTTTTAGTTACTTTGGAAAAAAAAATATTTTTTTAGTTACTTTGGAAAAAAATATATTTTTTTAGTTACTTTGGAAAAAAAAATATTTTTTTAGTTACTTTGGAAAAAAAAGTTACTTTTTTAGTTACTTTGGAAAAAAAAATATTTTTTTAGTTACTTTGGAAAAAAAAATATTTTTTTTGTTACTTTGGAAAAAAAAATATTTTTTTAGTTACTTTGGAAAAAAAAATATTTTTTTAGTTACTTTGGAAAAAAAAAATTTTTTTTAGTTTCTTTGGAATTTTTTTTTTTTTTAGTTACTTTGGAAAAAAAAATATTTTTTTAGTTACTTTGGAAAAAAAATATTTTTTTAGTTACTTTGGAAAAAAAAATATTTTTTTAGTTACTTTGGAAAAAAAATATTTTTTTAGTTTCTTTGGAAAAAAATATATTTTTTTAGTTACTTTGGAAAAAAAAATATTTTTTTAGTTACTTTGGAAAAAAAAATATTTTTTTAGTTACTTTGGAAAAAAAATATTTTTTTAGTTACTTTGGAAAAAAAAATATTTTTTTAGTTACTTTGGAAAAAAAATATTTTTTTAGTTACTTTGGAAAAAAAAAATGTTTTAGTTACTTTGGAAAAAAAAATATTTTTTTAGTTACTTTGGAAAAAAAGTTACTTTTTTAGTTACTTTGGAAAAAAAAAAAAAAAATATTTTTTTAGTTACTTTGGAAAAAAAATATTTTTTTAGTTACTTTGGAAAAAAAAATATTTTTTTAGTTACTTTGGAAAAAAAAATATTTTTTTAGTTACTTTGGAAAAAAAATATTTTTTTAGTTACTTTGGAAAAAAAAATATTTTTTTAGTTACTTTGGAAAAAAAATATTTTTTTAGTTACTTTGGAAAAAAAAATATTTTTTTAGTTACTTTGGAAAAAAAAATATTTTTTTAGTTACTTTGGAAAAAAAATATTTTTTTAGTTACTTTGGAAAAAAAAATATTTTTTTAGTTACTTTGGAAAAAAAAATATTTTTTTAGTTACTTTGGAAAAAAAAATATTTTTTTAGTTTCTTTGGAAAAAAAAATTTTTTTTTAGTTACTTTGGAAAAAAAAATATTTTTTTAGTTTCTTTGGAAAAAAAAAAAATTTTTAGTTACTTTGGAAAAAAAAAAATTTTTTAGTTACTTTGGAAAAAAAATTTTTTTTTAGTTTCTTTGGAAAAAAAAATTTTTTTTTAGTTACTTTGGAAAAAAAAATATTTTTTTAGTTACTTTGGAAAAAAAAATATTTTTTTAGTTACTTTGGAAAAAAAAAAATTTTTTTAGTTACTTTGGAAAAAAAATATTTTTTTAGTTACTTTGGAAAAAAAAATATTTTTTTTGTTTCTTTGGAAAAAAAAATATTTTTTTAGTTACTTTGGAAAAAAAATTATTTTTTTAGTTACTTTGGAAAAAAAAATATTTTTTTTGTTACTTTGGAAAAAAAAATATTTTTTTTGTTACTTTGGAAAAAAAAATATTTTTTTTGTTACTTTGGAAAAAAAAATATTTTTTTTGTTACTTTGGAAAAAAAATATTTTTTTAGTTACTTTGGAAAAAAAAAAGAATTTTAGTTTCTTTGGAAAATTTTTTTTTTTTTTAGTTACTTTGGAAAAAAAATATTTTTTTAGTTACTTTGGAAAAAAAAAAAAAATTTTTAGTTACTTTGGAAAAAAAATATTTTTTTAGTTTCTTTGGAAAAAAAAATATTTTTTTAGTTACTTTGGAAAAAAAAATATTTTTTTAGTTTCTTTGGAAAAAAAAATATTTTTTTAGTTACTTTGGAAAAAAAATATTTTTTTAGTTACTTTGGAAAAAAAATATTTTTTTAGTTACTTTGGAAAAAAAAATATTTTTTTAGTTACTTTGGAAAAAAAAATATTTTTTTAGTTACTTTGGAAAAAAAAATATTTTTTTAGTTACTTTGGAAAAAAAGTTACTTTTTTAGTTACTTTGGAAAAAAAAATATTTTTTTAGTTACTTTGGAAAAAAAAATATTTTTTTAGTTACTTTGGAAAAAAAAATATTTTTTTTGTTACTTTGGAAAAAAAAATATTTTTTTAGTTACTTTGGAAAAAAAAATATTTTTTTTGTTACTTTGGAAAAAAAAATTTTTTTTTAGTTACTTTGGAAAAAAAATATTTTTTTAGTTACTTTGGAAAAAAAAATATTTTTTTTGTTTCTTTGGAAAAAAAAATATTTTTTTAGTTACTTTGGAAAAAAAAATATTTTTTTAGTTACTTTGGAAAAAAAATATATTTTTTTACTTACTTTGGAAAAAAAAATATTTTTTTAGTTACTTTGGAAAAAAAGTTACTTTTTTAGTTACTTTGGAAAAAAAATAATATTTTTTTAGTTACTTTGGAAAAAAAAATATTTTTTTTGTTACTTTGGAAAAAAAAATTTTTTTTAGTTACTTTGGAAAAAAAAAAATTTTTTAGTTACTTTGGAAAAAAAATATTTTTTTAGTTACTTTGGAAAAAAAAAATTTTTTTAGTTACTTTGGAAAAAAAAAAAATGTTTTAGTTACTTTGGAAAAAAAATTTTTTTTTAGTTTCTTTGGAAATTTTTTTTTTTTTTTAGTTACTTTGGAAAAAAAAATATTTTTTTAGTTACTTTGGAAAAAAAAATATTTTTTTAGTTACTTTGGAAAAAAAATAATTTTTTTAGTTACTTTGGAAAAAAAATATTTTTTTAGTTACTTTGGAAAAAAAATATTTTTTTTAGTTACTTTGGAAAAAAAAAATTTTTTTTAGTTACTTTGGAAAAAAAAATATTTTTTTAGTTACTTTGGAAAAAAAAATATTTTTTTTGTTTCTTTGGAAAAAAATATATTTTTTTAGTTACTTTGGAAAAAAAAATATTTTTTTAGTTACTTTGGAAAAAAAAATATTTTTTTTGTTACTTTGGAAAAAAAAATATTTTTTTTGTTACTTTGGAAAAAAAAATATTTTTTTTGTTACTTTGGAAAAAAAAATATTTTTTTTGTTACTTTGGAAAAAAAAAAATTTTTTTGTTACTTTGGAAAAAAAAAAATTTTTGTAGTTACTTTGGAAAAAAAAATATTTTTTTAGTTACTTTGGAAAAAAAAATATTTTTTTAGTTACTTTGGAAAAAAAAATATTTTTTTAGTTACTTTGGAAAAAAATTTTTTTTTTAGTTACTTTGGAAAAAAAAATTTTTTTTTAGTTACTTTGGAAAAAAAAAAATTTTTTTAGTTACTTTGGAAAAAAAAATATTTTTTTAGTTACTTTGGGAAAAAAAAAAATTTTTTAGTTACTTTGGAAAAAAAATTTTTTTTTTAGTTACTTTGGAAAAAAAATATATTTTTTTAGTTACTTTGGAAAAAAAAATATTTTTTTAGTTACTTTGGAAATTTTTTTTTTTTTTTTTTTTAGTTACTTTGGGAAAAAAAATATTTTTTTAGTTTCTTTGGAAAAAAAATATTTTTTTAGTTACTTTGGAAAAAAAAATATTTTTTTAGTTACTTTGGAAAAAAAAATATTTTTTTAGTTACTTTGGAAAAAAAAATATTTTTTTAGTTTCTTTGGGAAAAAAAAATTTTTTTTAGTTACTTTGGAAAAAAAAATATTTTTTTAGTTTCTTTGGAAAAAAAAATATTTTTTTAGTTACTTTGGAAAAAAAAATATTTTTTTAGTTACTTTGGAAATTTTTTTTTTTTTTTTTTTTAGTTACTTTGGAAAAAAAAATATTTTTTTAGTTTCTTTGGAAAAAAAAAAATTTTTTTAGTTACTTTGGAAAAAAAAATATTTTTTTAGTTACTTTGGAAAAAAAATATTTTTTTAGTTACTTTGGAAAAAAAAATATTTTTTTAGTTACTTTGGAAAAAAATATATATTTTTAGTTACTTTGGAAAAAAAAATTTTTTTTTAGTTACTTTGGAAAAAAAAAAAATTTTTAGTTTCTTTGGAAAAAAAAAAAATTTTTTAGTTACTTTGGAAAAAAAAATATTTTTTTAGTTTCTTTGGAAAAAAAAATATTTTTTTAGTTACTTTGGAAAAAAAAAAATTTTTTAGTTACTTTGGAAAAAAAAAATTTTTTTAGTTACTTTGGAAAAAAAAATATTTTTTTAGTTTCTTTGGAAAAAAAAATATTTTTTTAGTTACTTTGGAAAAAAAAAAATTTTTTAGTTACTTTGGAAAAAAAAAATTTTTTTAGTTACTTTGGAAAAAAAAATATTTTTTTAGTTACTTTGGAAAAAAAATATTTTTTTAGTTACTTTGGAAAAAAAAATATTTTTTTAGTTACTTTGGAAAAAAAAATATTTTTTTAGTTACTTTGGAAAAAAAAATTTTTTTTAGTTACTTTGGAAAAAAAAATTTTTTTTTAGTTACTTTGGAAAAAAAAATATTTTTTTAGTTACTTTGGAAAAAAAAATATTTTTTTAGTTACTTTGGAAAAAAAATATTTTTTTAGTTACTTTGGAAAAAAAAAATTTTTTTTAGTTACTTTGGAAAAAAAAATATTTTTTTAGTTACTTTGGAAAAAAAAAATTTTTTTAGTTACTTTGGAAAAAAAAATTTTTTTTTAGTTACTTTGGAAAAAAAAATATGTTTTTAGTTACTTTGGAAAAAAAATATTTTTTTAGTTACTTTGGAAAAAAAAATATTTTTTTAGTTACTTTGGAAAAAAAAATATTTTTTTAGTTACTTTGGAAAAAAAAATATTTTTTTAGTTTCTTTGGAAAAAAAAATATTTTTTTAGTTACTTTGGAAAAAAAAATATTTTTTTAGTTACTTTGGAAAAAAAAATATTTTTTTAGTTACTTTGGAAAAAAAAATATTTTTTTAGTTACTTTGGAAAAAAAAATATTTTTTTAGTTACTTTGGAAAAAAAAATATTTTTTTAGTTACTTTGGAAAAAAAAATATTTTTTTAGTTACTTTGGAAAAAAAATATTTTTTTAGTTACTTTGGAAAAAAAAATATTTTTTTAGTTACTTTGGAAAAAAAAATATTTTTTTACTTACTTTGGAAAAAAAAATATTTTTTTACTTACTTTGGAAAAAAAAATATTTTTTTAGTTTCTTTGGAAAAAAAAATAATTTTTTAGTTACTTTGGAAAAAAATATATTTTTTTAGTTTCTTTGGAAAAAAAAATATTTTTTTAGTTACTTTGGAAAAAAAAATATTTTTGTAGTTACTTTGGAAAAAAAAATATTTTTTTAGTTACTTTGGAAAAAAAATATTTTTTTAGTTACTTTGGAAAAAAAAATATTTTTTTAGTTACTTTGGAAAAAAAAATATTTTTTTAGTTACTTTGGAAAAAAAAATTTTTTTTAGTTACTTTGGAAAAAAAATATTTTTTTTAGTTACTTTGGAAAAAAAAATATTTTTTTAGTTACTTTGGAAAAAAAAATATTTTTTTAGTTACTTTGGGAAAAAAAATAATTTTTTAGTTACTTTGGAAATTTTTTTTTTTTTTTAGTTACTTTGGAAAAAAAATATATTTTTTTAGTTACTTTGGAAAAAAAAATATTTTTTTAGTTACTTTGGAAAATTTTTTTTTTTTTTTTTTTAGTTACTTTGGAAAAAAAAATATTTTTTTAGTTACTTTGGAAAAAAAAAATTTTTTTTAGTTACTTTGGGAAAAAAAAGTATTTTTTTAGTTTCTTTGGAAAAAAATTTTTTTTTTTAGTTACTTTGGAAAAAAAAATATTTTTTTAGTTTATTTGGAAAAAAAAATTTTTTTTTAGTTACTTTGGAAAAAAAAATATTTTTTTAGTTACTTTGGAAATTTTTTTTTTTTTTTTTTTAGTTACTTTGGAAAAAAAATATTTTTTTAGTTTCTTTGGAAAAAAAAAATTTTTTTTAGTTACTTTGGAAAAAAAAATATTTTTTTAGTTTCTTTGGAAAAAAAAATATTTTTTTAGTTACTTTGGAAAAAAAAATATTTTTTTAGTTACTTTGGAAAAAAAAAAAATTTTTTAGTTTCTTTGGAAAAAAATTTTTTTTTTTAGTTACTTTGGAAAAAAAAAATTTTTTTTAGTTACTTTGGAAAAAAAAAAAAAAAAATTGTTTTTTTGGAAAAAAATTTTTTTTTTTAGTTACTTTGGGAAAAAAAATTTTTTTTAGTTTCTTTGGAAAAAAAAAAATTTTTTTAGTTACTTTGGAAAAAAAAATTTTTTTAGTTACTTTGGAAAAAAAATATTTTTTTAGTTACTTTGGAAAAAAAAAATTTTTTTAGTTACTTTGGAAAAAAAAAATTTTTTTTAGTTACTTTGGAAAAAAAAATTTTTTTTTAGTTACTTTGGAAAAAAAAATATTTTTTTAGTTACTTTGGGAAAAAAAATATTTTTTTAGTTACTTTGGAAAAAAAAATATTTTTTTAGTTTCTTTGGAAAAAAAAATATTTTTTTAGTTACTTTGGAAAAAAAAATATTTTTTTAGTTACTTTGGAAAAAAAAATATTTTTTTAGTTACTTTGGAAAAAAAAATATTTTTTTAGTTACTTTGGAAAAAAAAATATTTTTTTAGTTTCTTTGGAAAAAAAAATAATTTTTTAGTTACTTTGGAAAAAAAAATATTTTTTTAGTTACTTTGGAAAAAAAAATATTTTTTTAGTTACTTTGGAAAAAAAAATATTTTTTTAGTTACTTTGGAAAAAAAATATTTTTTTAGTTACTTTGGAAAAAAAAATATTTTTTTAGTTACTTTGGAAAAAAAAATATTTTTTTAGTTACTTTGGAAAAAAAAATATTTTTTTAGTTACTTTGGGAAAAAAAATATTTTTTTAGTTACTTTGGAAAAAAAAATATTTTTTTAGTTACTTTGGAAAAAAAAAATATTTTTTTAATTACTTTGGAAAAAAAATATTTTTTTAGTTACTTTGGAAAAAAAAATATTTTTTTAGTTACTTTGGAAAAAAAAATATTTTTTTAGTTACTTTGGAAAAAAAATATTTTTTTTAGTTACTTTGGAAAAAAAAAAAAAATTTTAGTTACTTTGGAAAAAAAAAATTTTTTTTAGTTTCTTTGGAAATAAATTTTTTTTTTTAGTTACTTTGGAAAAAAAAATTTTTTTTAGTTACTTTGGAAAAAAAAATATTTTTTTAGTTTCTTTGGAAAAAAAAAATATTTTTTTAGTTACTTTGGAAAAAAAAATATTTTTTTAGTTACTTTGGAAAAAAAAATATTTTTTTAGTTACTTTGGAAAAAAAAATATTTTTTTAGTTACTTTGGAAAAAAAAATATCTTTTTAGTTACTTTGGAAAAAAAAATATTTTTTAGTTACTTTGGAAAAAAAAATATTTTTTTAGTTACTTTGGAAAAAAATATATTTTTTTAGTTACTTTGGAAAAAAAAATATTTTTTTAGTTACTTTGGAAAAAAAAATATTTTTTTAGTTACTTTGGAAAAAAAATATTTTTTTAGTTACTTTGGAAAAAAAAATATTTTTTTAGTTACTTTGGAAAAAAAAATATTTTTTTAGTTACTTTGGAAAAAAAAATATTTTTTTAGTTACTTTGGGAAAAAAAAATTTTTTTTAGTTACTTTGGAAAAAAAAAATTTTTTTTAGTTACTTTGGAAAAAAAAATATTTTTTTAGTTTCTTTGGAAAAAAAAATATTTTTTTAGTTACTTTGGAAAAAAAATGTTTTTTTAGTTACTTTGGAAAAAAAATATTTTTTTAGTTTCTTTGGAAAAAAAATATTTTTTTTAGTTACTTTGGAAAAAAAAATATTTTTTTAGTTTCTTTGGAAAAAAAAATATTTTTTTAGTTACTTTCGAAAAAAAAATGTTTTTTTAGTTACTTTGGAAAAAAAAATATTTTTTTAGTTACTTTGGAAAAAAAAATATTTTTTTAGTTACTTTGGAAAAAAAATATTTTTTTAGTTACTTTGGAAAAAAAAATATTTTTTTAGTTACTTTGGAAAAAAAAATATATTTTTAGTTACTTTGGAAAAAAAAATATTTTTTTAGTTACTTTGGAAAAAATAATATTTTTTTAGTTTCTTTGGAAAAAAAAAATTTTTTTTAGTTACTTTGGAAAAAAAAATATTTTTTTAGTTTCTTTGGAAAAAAAAATATTTTTTTAGTTACTTTGGAAAAAAATATATTTTTTTAGTTACTTTGGAAAAAAAAATTTTTTTTTAGTTACTTTGGAAAAAAAAATATTTTTTTAGTTTCTTTGGAAAAAAAAATATTTTTTTAGTTACTTTGGAAAAAAAATTTTTTTTTAGTTACTTTGGAAAAAAAATATTTTTTTAGTTACTTTGGAAAAAAAAATATTTTTTTAGTTACTTTGGAAAAAAAAATATTTTTTTAGTTACTTTGGAAAAAAAATTTTTTTTTAGTTACTTTGGAAAAAAAAAAAAATTTTTAGTTACTTTGGAAAAAAAAAAATTTTTTAGTTACTTTGGAAAAAAAAATATTTTTTTAGTTACTTTGGAAAAAAAATTTTTTTTTAGTTACTTTGGAAAAAAAAAAAATTTTTTAGTTACTTTGGAAAAAAAAAAATTTTTTAGTTACTTTGGAAAAAAAAATATTTTTTTAGTTACTTTGGAAAAAAAAATATTTTTTTAGTTACTTTGGAAAAAAAAATATTTTTTTAGTTACTTTGGAAAAAAAAATATTTTTTTAGTTACTTTGGAAAAAAAAATATTTTTTTAGTTACTTTGGGAAAAAAAATAATTTTTTAGTTACTTTGGAAAAAAAAAAATTTTTTTAGTTACTTTGGAAAAAAAAATATTTTTTTAGTTTCTTTGGAAAAAAAAATATTTTTTTAGTTACTTTGGAAAAAATTATTTTTTTTTTTTTTAGTTACTTTGGAAAAAAAAATATTTTTTTAGTTTCTTTGGAAAAAAAATATTTTTTTAGTTACTTTGGAAAAAAAAATATTTTTTTAGTTACTTTGGAAAACAAAATATTTTTTTAGTTACTTTGGAAAAAAAAATATTTTTTTAGTTACTTTGGAAAAAAAAATATTTTTTTAGTTACTTTGGAAAAAAAAATATTTTTTTAGTTACTTTGGAAAAAAAAATATTTTTTTAGTTACTTTGGGAAAAAAAAAATGTTTTAGTTACTTTGGAAAAAAAATATTTTTTTAGTTACTTTGGAAATTTTTTTTTTTTTTTTTTTAGTTACTTTGGAAAAAAAAATATTTTTTTAGTTTCTTTGGAAAAAAAATATTTTTTTAGTTACTTTGGAAAAAAAAATTTTTTTTTAGTTACTTTGGAAAAAAATATATTTTTTTAGTTACTTTGGGAAAAAAAATATTTTTTTAGTTACTTTGGAAAAAAATATATATTTTTAGTTACTTTGGAAAAAAAAATATTTTTTTAGTTTCTTTGGAAAAAAAAATATTTTTTTAGTTACTTTGGAAAAAAAATATTTTTTTAGTTACTTTGGAAAAAAAAATATTTTTTTAGTTACTTTGGAAAAAAAATATTTTTTTAGTTACTTTGGAAAAAAAAATATTTTTTTAGTTACTTTGGAAAAAAAAATATTTTTTTAGTTACTTTGGAAAAAAAAATATTTTTTTAGTTACTTTGGAAAAAAAAATATTTTTTTAGTTACTTTGGAAAAAAAAATATTTTTTTAGTTACTTTGGAAAAAAAAATATTTTTTTAGTTACTTTGGAAAAAAAAATATTTTTTTAGTTACTTTGGGAAAAAAAATATTTTTTTAGTTACTTTGGAAAAAAAAATATTTTTTTAGTTACTTTGGGAAAAAAAAAAATTTTTAGTTACTTTGGAAAAAAATTTTTTTTTTTAGTTACTTTGGAAAAAAAAATATTTTTTTAGTTTCTTTGGAAAAAAAATTTTTTTTTTAGTTACTTTGGAAAAAAAAAATTTTTTAGTTACTTTGGAAAAAAAAAATTTTTTTTAGTTACTTTGGAAAAAAAATATATTTTTTTAGTTTCTTTGGAAAAAAAAATATTTTTTTAGTTACTTTGGAAATTTTTTTTTTTTTTTTTTTTAGTTACTTTGGAAAAAAAAATATTTTTTTAGTTTCTTTGGAAAAAAAATATTTTTTTAGTTACTTTGGAAAAAAAAATATTTTTTTAGTTACTTTGGAAAAAAAAATATTTTTTTAGTTACTTTGGAAAAAAAAATATTTTTTTAGTTTCTTTGGAAAAAAAAATATTTTTTTAGTTACTTTGGAAAAAAAAAATTTTTTTTAGTTACTTTGGGGAAAAAAATATTTTTTTAGTTACTTTGGAAAAAAAAATATTTTTTTAGTTACTTTGGAAAAAAAATATTTTTTTAGTTACTTTGGAAAAAAAAATATTTTTTTAGTTACTTTGGAAAAAAAAATATTTTTTTAGTTACTTTGGAAAAAAATTTATTTTTTTAGTTACTTTGGAAAAAAAAATATTTTTTTAGTTACTTTGGAAAAAAAAATATTTTTTTAGTTACTTTGGAAAAAAAAATATTTTTTTAGTTACTTTGGAAAAAAAAATATTTTTTTAGTTACTTTGGAAAAAAAAATATTTTTTTAGTTACTTTGGAAAAAAAAAAATTTTTTTAGTTACTTTGGAAAAAAATATATTTTTTTAGTTACTTTGGGAAAAAAATATTTTTTTAGTTACTTTGGAAAAAAAATATTTTTTTAGTTACTTTGGAAAAAAAAATATTTTTTTAGTTACTTTGGGAAAAAAAAAAATTTTTTAGTTACTTTGGAAAAAATATATATTTTTTTAGTTTCTTTGGAAAAAAAAATATATTTTTAGTTACTTTGGAAAAAAAATTGTTTTTTTTTTTTAGTTACTTTGGAAAAAAAAATATTTTTTTAGTTTCTTTGGAAAAAAAATATTTTTTTAGTTACTTTGGAAAAAAAAATATTTTTTTAGTTTCTTTGGAAAAAAAAATATTTTTTTAGTTACTTTGGAAAAAAAAATATTTTTTTAGTTACTTTGGGGAAAAAAATATTTTTTTAGTTACTTTGGAAAAAAAAATATTTTTTTAGTTACTTTGGAAAAAAAAATTTTTTTTAGTTACTTTGGAAAAAAAAATATTTTTTTAGTTACTTTGGAAAAAAAAATATTTTTTTAGTTACTTTGGAAAAAAAAATATTTTTTTAGTTACTTTGGAAAAAAAATTATTTTTTTAGTTACTTTGGAAAAAAAAAAAAAAATTTTAGTTACTTTGGAAAAAATAATTTTTTTTTAGTTTCTTTGGAAATTTTTTTTTTTTTTTTAGTTACTTTGGAAAAAAAAAAAATTTTTAGTTACTTTGGAAAAAAAAATATTTTTTTAGTTTCTTTGGAAAAAAAAATATTTTTTTAGTTACTTTGGAAAAAAAAATATTTTTTTAGTTACTTTGGAAAAAAAAATATTTTTTTAGTTACTTTGGAAAAAAAAATATTTTTTTAGTTACTTTGGAAAAAAAATATTTTTTTAGTTACTTTGGAAAAAAAAATATTTTTTAGTTACTTTGGAAAAAAAAATATTTTTTTAGTTACTTTGGAAAAAAAAATATTTTTTTAGTTACTTTGGAAAAAAAAATATTTTTTTAGTTACTTTGGAAAAAAAAATATTTTTTTAGTTACTTTGGAAAAAAAAATATTTTTTTAGTTACTTTGGAAAAAAAAATATTTTTTTAGTTACTTTGGAAAAAAAAATATTTTTTTAGTTACTTTGGAAAAAAAAATATTTTTTTAGTTACTTTGGGAAAAAAAAAAATTTTTTAGTTACTTTGGAAAAAATTTTTTTTTTTTAGTTACTTTGGAAAAAAAAATATTTTTTTAGTTTCTTTGGAAAAAAAAATATTTTTTTAGTTACTTTGGAAAAAAAATGTTTTTTTAGTTACTTTGGAAAAAAAATGTTTTTTTAGTTACTTTGGAAAAAAAATATTTTTTTAGTTTCTTTGGAAAAAAAATATTTTTTTAGTTACTTTGGAAAAAAAAATATTTTTTTAGTTTCTTTGGAAAAAAAAATATTTTTTTAGTTACTTTGGAAAAAAAAATATTTTTTTAGTTACTTTGGAAAAAAAAATATTTTTTTAGTTACTTTGGAAAAAAAAATATTTTTTTAGTTACTTTGGAAAAAAAAATATTTTTTTAGTTTCTTTGGAAAAAAAAATATTTTTTTAGTTACTTTGGAAAAAAAATATTTTTTTAGTTACTTTGGAAAAAAATATATTTTTTTAGTTACTTTGGAAAAAAAAATATTTTTTTAGTTACTTTGGAAAAAAAAATATTTTTTTAGTTACTTTGGAAAAAAAAATTTTTTTTAGTTACTTTGGAAAAAAAAAATTTTTTTTAGTTACTTTGGAAAAAAAAATTTTTTTAGTTACTTTGGAAAAAAAAATATTTTTTTAGTTACTTTGGAAAAAAAATATTTTTTTAGTTACTTTGGAAAAAAAATATTTTTTTTAGTTACTTTGGAAAAAAAAATATTTTTTTAGTTACTTTGGAAAAAAATATTTTTTTTTAGTTACTTTGGAAAAAAAATATTTTTTTAGTTACTTTGGAAAAAAAAATATTTTTTTAGTTACTTTGGAAAAAAAAATATTTTTTTAGTTTCTTTGGAAAATTTTTTTTTTTTTTAGTTACTTTGGAAAAAAATATATTTTTTTAGTTACTTTGGAAAAAAAAATTTTTTTTTAGTTACTTTGGAAAAAAAAATATTTTTTTAGTTACTTTGGAAAAAAAAATATTTTTTTAGTTACTTTGGAAAAAAAAATATTTTTTTAGTTACTTTGGAAAAAAAAAATATTTTTTTAGTTTCTTTGGAAAAAATTTTTTTTTTTTAGTTACTGGAAAAAAAAATATTTTTTTAGTTTCTTTGGAAAAAAAAATATTTTTTTAGTTACTTTGGAAAAAAAAATATTTTTGTAGTTACTTTGGAAAAAAAAATATTTTTTTAGTTACTTTGGAAAAAAAAATATTTTTTTAGTTACTTTGGAAAAAAAAATATTTTTTTAGTTACTTTGGGAAAAAAAATATTTTTTTAGTTACTTTGGAAAAAAAAATATTTTTTTAGTTACTTTGGAAAAAAAAATATTTTTTTAGTTACTTTGGAAAAAAAAATATTTTTTTAGTTACTTTGGGAAAAAAAATAATTTTTTAGTTACTTTGGAAAAAAAAATTTTTTTTTAGTTACTTTGGAAAAAAAATATATTTTAGTTTCTTTGGAAAAAAAATATTTTTTTAGTTACTTTGGAAAAAAAAATATTTTTTTAGTTACTTTGGAAAAAAAAATATTTTTTTAGTTACTTTGGAAAAAAAAATATTTTTTTAGTTACTTTGGAAAAAAAAATATTTTTTTAGTTACTTTGGAAAAAAAAATATTTTTTTAGTTTCTTTGGAAAAAAAAATATTTTTTTAGTTACTTTGGAAAAAAAAATATTTTTTTAGTTACTTTGGGGAAAAAAATATTTTTTTAGTTACTTTGGAAAAAAAAATATTTTTTTAGTTACTTTGGAAAAAAAAATATTTTTTTAGTTACTTTGGAAAAAAAAATATTTTTTTAGTTACTTTGGAAAAAAAAATATTTTTTTAGTTACTTTGGAAAAAAAAATATTTTTTTAGTTACTTTGGAAAAAAAAATATTTTTTTAGTTACTTTGGGAAAAAAAAAATTTTTAGTTACTTTGGAAAAAAAAATATTTTTTTAGTTACTTTGGAAAAAAAAATATTTTTTTAGTTACTTTGGGAAAAAAAAAATTTTTTTAGTTACTTTGGAAAAAAAATTTTTTTTTTAGTTACTTTGGAAAAAAAAATATTTTTTTAGTTTCTTTGGAAAAAAAATTTTTTTTTTAGTTACTTTGGAAAAAAAAAATTTTTTAGTTACTTTGGAAAAAAAAAATTTTTTTTAGTTACTTTGGAAAAAATATATATTTTTTTAGTTTCTTTGGGAAAAAAAATATTTTTTTAGTTACTTTGGAAAATTTTTTTTTTTTTTTTTTTAGTTACTTTGGAAAAAAATATATTTTTTTAGTTTCTTTGGAAAAAAAATATTTTTTTAGTTACTTTGGACAAAAAAATATTTTTTTAGTTACTTTGGAAAAAAAAATATTTTTTTAGTTACTTTGGAAAAAAAAATATTTTTTTAGTTTCTTTGGAAAAAAAAATATTTTTTTAGTTACTTTGGAAAAAAAATTTTTTTTAGTTACTTTGGAAAAAAAAATTGTTTTAGTTACTTTGGAAAAAAAAATTTTTTTTTAGTTACTTTGGAAAAAAAATATATTTTTTTAGTTTCTTTGGAAAAAAAAATATTTTTTTAGTTACTTTGGAAAAAAAATTTTTTTTTTTTTTTAGTTACTTTGGAAAAAAAAATATTTTTTTAGTTTCTTTGGAAAAAAAATATTTTTTTAGTTACTTTGGAAAAAAAAATATTTTTTTAGTTACTTTGGAAAAAAAAATATTTTTTTAGTTACTTTGGAAAAAAAAATATTTTTTTAGTTTCTTTGGAAAAAAAAATATTTTTTTAGTTACTTTGGAAAAAAAAATATTTTTTTAGTTACTTTGGGGAAAAAAATATTTTTTAGTTACTTTGGAAAAAAAAATATTTTTTTAGTTACTTTGGAAAAAAAATATTTTTTTAGTTACTTTGGAAAAAAAATATTTTTTTAGTTACTTTGGAAAAAAAAATATTTTTTTAGTTACTTTGGAAAAAAAATTATTTTTTTAGTTACTTTGGAAAAAAAAATATTTTTTTAGTTACTTTGGGAAAAAAATATTTTTTTAGTTACTTTGGAAAAAAAAATATTTTTTTAGTTACTTTGGAAAAAAAAATATTTTTTTAGTTACTTTGGGAAAAAAAAAATTTTTTTAGTTACTTTGGAAAAAATATATATTTTTTTAGTTTCTTTGGAAAAAAAATATATATTTTTAGTTACTTTGGAAAAATTTTTTTTTTTTTTTTTAGTTACTTTGGAAAAAAAAATATTTTTTTAGTTTCTTTGGAAAAAAAATATTTTTTTAGTTACTTTGGAAAAAAAAATATTTTTTTAGTTTCTTTGGAAAAAAAAATATTTTTTTAGTTACTTTGGAAAAAAAAATATTTTTTTAGTTACTTTGGGGAAAAAAATATTTTTTTAGTTACTTTGGAAAAAAAAATATTTTTTTAGTTACTTTGGAAAAAAAATATTTTTTTAGTTACTTTGGGAAAAAAAATATTTTTTTAGTTACTTTGGAAAAAAAAATATTTTTTTAGTTACTTTGGAAAAAAAAATATTTTTTTAGTTACTTTGGAAAAAAAATAATTTTTTTAGTTACTTTGGAAAAAAAAAAAAAATTTTTAGTTACTTTGGAAAAAATAATTTTTTTTTAGTTTCTTTGGAAATTTTTTTTTTTTTTTAGTTACTTTGGAAAAAAAAAAAATTTTTAGTTACTTTGGAAAAAAAAATATTTTTTTAGTTTCTTTGGAAAAAAAAATATTTTTTTAGTTACTTTGGAAAAAAAAATATTTTTTTTAGTTACTTTGGAAAAAAAAATATTTTTTTAGTTACTTTGGAAAAAAAAATATTTTTTTAGTTACTTTGGAAAAAAAAATATTTTTTTAGTTACTTTGGAAAAAAAAATATTTTTTAGTTACTTTGGAAAAAAAAATATTTTTTTAGTTACTTTGGAAAAAAAAATATTTTTTTAGTTACTTTGGGAAAAAAAAATATTTTTTAGTTACTTTGGAAAAAAATTTTTTTTTTTAGTTACTTTGGAAAAAAAAATATTTTTTTAGTTTCTTTGGAAAAAAAAATATTTTTTTAGTTACTTTGGAAAAAAAATGTTTTTTTAGTTACTTTGGAAAAAAAATATTTTTTTAGTTTCTTTGGAAAAAAAATATTTTTTTAGTTACTTTGGAAAAAAAAATATTTTTTTAGTTTCTTTGGAAAAAAAAATATTTTTTTAGTTACTTTGGAAAAAAAAATATTTTTTTAGTTACTTTGGAAAAAAAAATATTTTTTTAGTTACTTTGGAAAAAAAAAAATTTTTTTAGTTACTTTGGAAAAAAAAATATTTTTTTAGTTTCTTTGGGAAAAAAAATATTTTTTTAGTTACTTTGGAAAAAAAATATTTTTTTAGTTACTTTGGAAAAAAAATATTTTTTTAGTTACTTTGGAAAAAAAAATATTTTTTTAGTTACTTTGGAAAAAAAATATTTTTTTAGTTACTTTGGAAAAAAAAATATTTTTTTAGTTACTTTGGAAAAAAAAATTTTTTTTAGTTACTTTGGAAAAAAAAAAATTTTTTTAGTTACTTTGGAAAAAAAAATATTTTTAGTTACTTTGGAAAAAAAAATATTTTTTTAGTTACTTTGGAAAAAAAAAATTTTTTTAGTTACTTTGGAAAAAAAAAATTTTTTTTAGTTACTTTGGAAAAAAAAATATTTTTTTAGTTACTTTGGAAAAAAAAAATTTTTTTTAGTTACTTTGGAAAAAAAAATATTTTTTTAGTTACTTTGGAAAAAAAAATATTTTTTTAGTTACTTTGGGAAAAAAAATATTTTTTTAGTTACTTTGGGAAAAAAAATATTTTTTTAGTTACTTTGGAAAAAAAAATATTTTTTTAGTTACTTTGGAAAAAAAAATATTTTTTTAGTTTCTTTGGAAAAATTTTTTTTTTTTTAGTTACTTTGGAAAAAAATATATTTTTTTAGTTACTTTGGAAAAAAAATTTTTTTTTTAGTTACTTTGGAAAAAAAATTTTTTTTTAGTTACTTTGGAAAAAAAAATATTTTTTTAGTTACTTTGGAAAAAAAAATATTTTTTTAGTTACTTTGGAAAAAAAAATATTTTTTTAGTTTCTTTGGAAAAAAATTTTTTTTTTTAGTTACTTTGGAAAAAAAAATATTTTTTTAGTTTCTTTGGAAAAAAAAATATTTTTTTAGTTACTTTGGAAAAAAAAATATTTTTGTAGTTACTTTGGAAAAAAAAATATTTTTTTAGTTACTTTGGAAAAAAAAATATTTTTTTAGTTACTTTGGAAAAAAAAATATTTTTTTAGTTACTTTGGAAAAAAAAATATTTTTTTAGTTACTTTGGAAAAAAAAATATTTTTTTATTTACTTTGGAAAAAAAAATATTTTTTTAGTTACTTTGGAAAAAAAAATATTTTTTTAGTTACTTTGGGGAAAAAAATAATTTTTTAGTTACTTTGGAAAAAAAAATTTTTTTTTAGTTACTTTGGAAAAAAAATATATTTTAGTTTCTTTGGAAAAAAAATATTTTTTTAGTTACTTTGGAAAAAAAAATATTTTTTTAGTTACTTTGGAAAAAAAAATATTTTTTTAGTTACTTTGGAAAAAAAATATTTTTTTAGTTACTTTGGAAAAAAAAATATTTTTTTAGTTACTTTGGAAAAAAAAATATTTTTTTAGTTTCTTTGGAAAAAAAAATATTTTTTTAGTTACTTTGGAAAAAAAAATATTTTTTTAGTTACTTTGGGGAAAAAAATATTTTTTTAGTTACTTTGGAAAAAAAAATATTTTTTTAGTTACTTTGGAAAAAAAAATATTTTTTTAGTTACTTTGGAAAAAAAAATATTTTTTTAGTTACTTTGGAAAAAAAAATATTTTTTTAGTTACTTTGGAAAAAAAAATATTTTTTTAGTTACTTTGGAAAAAAAAAATTTTTTTTAGTTACTTTGGGAAAAAAAAAATTTTTTTAGTTACTTTGGAAAAAAAAATATTTTTTTAGTTACTTTGGAAAAAAAAATTTTTTTTTAGTTACTTTGGGAAAAAAAAAAATTTTTAGTTACTTTGGAAAAAAAAATTTTTTTTTAGTTACTTTGGAAAAAAAAATATTTTTTTAGTTTCTTTGGAAAAAAAAATTTTTTTTTAGTTACTTTGGAAAAAAAAAATTTTTTAGTTACTTTGGAAAAAAAAAATTTTTTTTAGTTACTTTGGAAAAAAAATATATTTTTTTAGTTTCTTTGGGAAAAAAAATATTTTTTTAGTTACTTTGGAAAAAAAATTTTTTTTTTTTTAGTTACTTTGGAAAAAAAAAATTTTTTTTAGTTTCTTTGGAAAAAAAATATTTTTTTAGTTACTTTGGACAAAAAAATATTTTTTTAGTTACTTTGGAAAAAAAAATATTTTTTTAGTTACTTTGGAAAAAAAAATATTTTTTTAGTTTCTTTGGAAAAAAAAATATTTTTTTAGTTACTTTGGAAAAAAAAATTTTTTTTTTAGTTACTTTGGGGAAAAAAATATTTTTTTAGTTACTTTGGAAAAAAAAATATTTTTTTAGTTACTTTGGAAAAAAAATATTTTTTTAGTTACTTTGGAAAAAAAAATATTTTTTTAGTTACTTTGGAAAAAAAAATATTTTTTTAGTTACTTTGGAAAAAAAAATATTTTTTTAGTTACTTTGGAAAAAAAAATATTTTTTTAGTTACTTTGGAAAAAAAAATATTTTTTTAGTTACTTTGGAAAAAAAAATATTTTTTTACTTTGGAAAAAAAAATTTTTTTTTAGTTACTTTGGAAAAAAAAATATTTTTTTAGTTACTTTGGAAAAAAAAATATTTTTTTAGTTACTTTGGGAAAAAAATATTTTTTTAGTTACTTTGGAAAAAAAAATATTTTTTTAGTTACTTTGGAAAAAAAAATATTTTTTTAGTTACTTTGGGAAAAAAAAAAAATTGTTA
Organism: Melanostigma gelatinosum; assembly: GCF_949748355.1. Taxonomy (NCBI): domain Eukaryota; kingdom Metazoa; phylum Chordata; class Actinopteri; order Perciformes; family Zoarcidae; genus Melanostigma; species Melanostigma gelatinosum. Next base: position 8,763,098 of record NC_136643.1, on the reverse strand, counting down.
GTTACTTTGGAAAATTTTTTTTTTTTTTAGTTACTTTGGAAAAAAAAATATTTTTTTAGTTTCTTTGGAAAAAAAAATATTTTTTTAGTTACTTTGGAAAAAAAAAAATTTTTTAGTTACTTTGGAAAAAAAAATATTTTTTTAGTTTCTTTGGAAAAAAAAACATTTTTTAGTTACTTTGGAAAAAAAAATATTTTTTTAGTTTCTTTGGAAAAAAAAATATTTTTTTAGTTACTTTGGAAAAAAAAATATTTTTTTAGTTACTTTGGGAAAAAAAAAATTTTTTTAGTTACTTTGGAAAAAATATATATTTTTTTAGTTTCTTTGGAAAAAAAAATATATTTTTAGTTACTTTGGAAAAAAAATTGTTTTTTTTTTTTAGTTACTTTGGAAAAAAAAATATTTTTTTAGTTTCTTTGGAAAAAAAATATTTTTTTAGTTACTTTGGAAAAAAAAATATTTTTTTAGTTTCTTTGGAAAAAAAAATATTTTTTTAGTTACTTTGGAAAAAAAAATATTTTTTTAGTTACTTTGGGGAAAAAAATATTTTTTTAGTTACTTTGGAAAAAAAAATATTTTTTTAGTTACTTTGGAAAAAAAAATTTTTTTTAGTTACTTTGGAAAAAAAAATATTTTTTTAGTTACTTTGGAAAAAAAAATATTTTTTTAGTTACTTTGGAAAAAAAAATATTTTTTTAGTTACTTTGGAAAAAAAATAATTTTTTTAGTTACTTTGGAAAAAAAAAAAAAAATTTTAGTTACTTTGGAAAAAATAATTTTTTTTTAGTTTCTTTGGAAATTTTTTTTTTTTTTTAGTTACTTTGGAAAAAAAAAAAATTTTTTAGTTACTTTGGAAAAAAAAATATTTTTTTAGTTTCTTTGGAAAAAAAATATTTTTTTAGTTACTTTGGGAAAAAAAAATATTTTTTTAGTTACTTTGGAAAAAAAATATTTTTTTAGTTACTTTGGAAAAAAAAATATTTTTTTAGTTACTTTGGAAAAAAAAATATTTTTTTAGTTACTTTGGAAAAAAAAATATTTTTTAGTTACTTTGGAAAAAAAAATATTTTTTTAGTTACTTTGGAAAAAAAAATATTTTTTTAGTTACTTTGGAAAAAAAAATATTTTTTTAGTTACTTTGGAAAAAAAAATATTTTTTTAGTTACTTTGGAAAAAAAAATATTTTTTTAGTTACTTTGGAAAAAAAAATATTTTTTTAGTTACTTTGGAAAAAAAAATATTTTTTTAGTTACTTTGGAAAAAAAAAAATTTTTTTAGTTACTTTGGGAAAAAAAAATTTTTTTTTAGTTACTTTGGAAAAAAATTTTTTTTTTTAGTTACTTTGGAAAAAAAAATATTTTTTTAGTTTCTTTGGAAAAAAAAATATTTTTTTAGTTACTTTGGAAAAAAAATGTTTTTTTAGTTACTTTGGAAAAAAAATATTTTTTTAGTTTCTTTGGAAAAAAAATATTTTTTTAGTTACTTTGGAAAAAAAAATATTTTTTTAGTTTCTTTGGAAAAAAAAATATTTTTTTAGTTACTTTGGAAAAAAAAATATTTTTTTAGTTACTTTGGAAAAAAAAATATTTTTTTAGTTACTTTGGAAAAAAAAATTTTTTTTTAGTTACTTTGGAAAAAAAAATATTTTTTTAGTTTCTTTGGAAAAAAAAATATTTTTTTAGTTACTTTGGAAAAAAAATATTTTTTTAGTTACTTTGGAAAAAAAATATTTTTTTAGTTACTTTGGAAAAAAATATATTTTTTTAGTTACTTTGGAAAAAAAAATATTTTTTTAGTTACTTTGGAAAAAAAAATATTTTTTTAGTTACTTTGGAAAAAAAAATTTTTTTTAGTTACTTTGGAAAAAAAAATTTTTTTTTAGTTACTTTGGAAAAAAAAATTTTTTTAGTTACTTTGGAAAAAAAAATATTTTTTTAGTTACTTTGGAAAAAAAATATTTTTTTAGTTACTTTGGAAAAAAAATATTTTTTTTAGTTACTTTGGAAAAAAAAAAATTTTTTTAGTTACTTTGGAAAAAAAAAATTTTTTTAGTTACTTTGGAAAAAAAAATATTTTTTTAGTTACTTTGGAAAAAAAAATATTTTTTTAGTTACTTTGGAAAAAAAAATATTTTTTTAGTTACTTTGGGAAAAAAAATATTTTTTTAGTTACTTTGGAAAAAAAAATATTTTTTTAGTTACTTTGGGAAAAAAAAAAATTTTTTAGTTACTTTGGAAAATTTTTTTTTTTTTTAGTTACTTTGGAAAAAAAAATATTTTTTTAGTTTCTTTGGAAAAAAAAAAATTTTTTTAGTTACTTTGGAAAAAAAAAATTTTTTTAGTTACTTTGGAAAAAAAAATATTTTTTTAGTTTCTTTGGAAAAAAAAACATTTTTTAGTTACTTTGGAAAAAAAAATATTTTTTTAGTTTCTTTGGAAAAAAAAATATTTTTTTAGTTACTTTGGAAAAAAAAATATTTTTTTAGTTACTTTGGGAAAAAAAAAAAATTTTTAGTTACTTTGGAAAAAATATATATTTTTTTAGTTTCTTTGGAAAAAAAAATATATTTTTAGTTACTTTGGAAAAAAAATTGTTTTTTTTTTTTAGTTACTTTGGAAAAAAAAATATTTTTTTAGTTTCTTTGGAAAAAAAATATTTTTTTAGTTACTTTGGAAAAAAAAATATTTTTTTAGTTTCTTTGGAAAAAAAAATATTTTTTTAGTTACTTTGGAAAAAAAAATATTTTTTTAGTTACTTTGGGGAAAAAAATATTTTTTTAGTTACTTTGGAAAAAAAAATATTTTTTTAGTTACTTTGGAAAAAAAAATTTTTTTTAGTTACTTTGGAAAAAAAAATATTTTTTTAGTTACTTTGGAAAAAAAAATATTTTTTTAGTTACTTTGGAAAAAAAAATATTTTTTTAGTTACTTTGGAAAAAAAATAATTTTTTTAGTTACTTTGGAAAAAAAAAAAAAAATTTTAGTTACTTTGGAAAAAATAATTTTTTTTTAGTTTCTTTGGAAATTTTTTTTTTTTTTTAGTTACTTTGGAAAAAAAAAAAATTTTTAGTTACTTTGGAAAAAAAAATATTTTTTTAGTTTCTTTGGAAAAAAAAATATTTTTTTAGTTACTTTGGGAAAAAAAAATATTTTTTTAGTTACTTTGGAAAAAAAATATTTTTTTAGTTACTTTGGAAAAAAAAATATTTTTTTAGTTACTTTGGAAAAAAAAATATTTTTTTAGTTACTTTGGAAAAAAAAATATTTTTTAGTTACTTTGGAAAAAAAAATATTTTTTTAGTTACTTTGGAAAAAAAAATATTTTTTTAGTTACTTTGGAAAAAAAAATATTTTTTTAGTTACTTTGGAAAAAAAAATATTTTTTTAGTTACTTTGGAAAAAAAAATATTTTTTTAGTTACTTTGGAAAAAAAAATATTTTTTTAGTTACTTTGGAAAAAAAAATATTTTTTTAGTTACTTTGGAAAAAAAAATATTTTTTTAGTTACTTTGGGAAAAAAAAAATTTTTTTTAGTTACTTTGGAAAAAAATTTTTTTTTTTAGTTACTTTGGAAAAAAAAATATTTTTTTAGTTTCTTTGGAAAAAAAAATATTTTTTTAGTTACTTTGGAAAAAAAATGTTTTTTTAGTTACTTTGGAAAAAAAATATTTTTTTAGTTTCTTTGGAAAAAAAATATTTTTTTAGTTACTTTGGAAAAAAAAATATTTTTTTAGTTTCTTTGGAAAAAAAAATATTTTTTTAGTTACTTTGGAAAAAAAAATATTTTTTTAGTTACTTTGGAAAAAAAAATATTTTTTTAGTTACTTTGGAAAAAAAAATTTTTTTTTAGTTACTTTGGAAAAAAAAATATTTTTTTAGTTTCTTTGGAAAAAAAAATATTTTTTTAGTTACTTTGGAAAAAAAATATTTTTTTAGTTACTTTGGAAAAAAAATATTTTTTTAGTTACTTTGGAAAAAAATATATTTTTTTAGTTACTTTGGAAAAAAAAATATTTTTTTAGTTACTTTGGAAAAAAAAATATTTTTTTAGTTACTTTGGAAAAAAAATTTTTTTTTAGTTACTTTGGAAAAAAAAATTTTTTTTTAGTTACTTTGGAAAAAAAAATTTTTTTAGTTACTTTGGAAAAAAAAAAATTTTTTTAGTTACTTTGGAAAAAAAATATTTTTTTAGTTACTTTGGAAAAAAAATATTTTTTTTAGTTACTTTGGAAAAAAAAATATTTTTTTAGTTACTTTGGAAAAAAAAAATTTTTTTTAGTTACTTTGGAAAAAAAAATATTTTTTTAGTTACTTTGGAAAAAAAAATATTTTTTTAGTTACTTTGGAAAAAAAAATATTTTTTTAGTTACTTTGGGAAAAAAAATATTTTTTTAGTTACTTTGGAAAAAAAAATATTTTTTTAGTTACTTTGGAAAAAAAAATATTTTTTTAGTTTCTTTGGAAAAAAAATTTTTTTTTTAGTTACTTTGGAAAAAAATATATTTTTTTAGTTACTTTGGAAAAAAAAATTTTTTTTTAGTTACTTTGGAAAAAAAAATATTTTTTTAGTTACTTTGGAAAAAAAAATATTTTTTTAGTTACTTTGGAAAAAAAAATATTTTTTTAGTTACTTTGGAAAAAAAAATATTTTTTTAGTTTCTTTGGAAAATTTTTTTTTTTTTTAGTTACTTTGGAAAAAAAAATATTTTTTTAGTTTCTTTGGAAAAAAAAATATTTTTTTAGTTACTTTGGAAAAAAAAATATTTTTGTAGTTACTTTGGAAAAAAAAATATTTTTTTAGTTACTTTGGAAAAAAAAATATTTTTTTAGTTACTTTGGAAAAAAAAATATTTTTTTAGTTACTTTGGAAAAAAAAATATTTTTTTAGTTACTTTGGAAAAAAAAATATTTTTTTAGTTACTTTGGGAAAAAAAATAATTTTTTAGTTACTTTGGAAAAAAAAATTTTTTTTTAGTTACTTTGGAAAAAAAATATATTTTAGTTTCTTTGGAAAAAAAATATTTTTTTAGTTACTTTGGAAAAAAAAATATTTTTTTAGTTACTTTGGAAAAAAAAATATTTTTTTAGTTACTTTGGAAAAAAAAATATTTTTTTAGTTACTTTGGAAAAAAAAATATTTTTTTAGTTACTTTGGAAAAAAAAATATTTTTTTAGTTACTTTGGAAAAAAAAATATTTTTTTAGTTACTTTGGGAAAAGAATTTTTTTTAGTTACTTTGGAAAAAAAAATATTTTTTTAGTTACTTTGGAAAAAAAAATATTTTTTTAGTTACTTTGGGAAAAAAAAAAAATTTTAGTTACTTTGGAAAAAAAATTTTTTTTTAGTTACTTTGGAAAAAAAAATATTTTTTTAGTTTCTTTGGAAAAAAATTTTTTTTTTTAGTTACTTTGGAAAAAAAAATTTTTTTAGTTACTTTGGAAAAAAAAAATTTTTTTTAGTTACTTTGGAAAAAATATATATTTTTTTAGTTTCTTTGGGAAAAAAAATATTTTTTTAGTTACTTTGGAAAAATTTTTTTTTTTTTTTTTTAGTTACTTTGGAAAAAAATATATTTTTTTAGTTTCTTTGGAAAAAAAATATTTTTTTAGTTACTTTGGACAAAAAAATATTTTTTTAGTTACTTTGGAAAAAAAAATATTTTTTTAGTTACTTTGGAAAAAAAAATATTTTTTTAGTTTCTTTGGAAAAAAAAATATTTTTTTAGTTACTTTGGAAAAAAAAATTTTTTTAGTTACTTTGGAAAAAAAAAAATTTTTAGTTACTTTGGAAAAAAAAATTTTTTTTTAGTTACTTTGGAAAAAAAATATATTTTTTTAGTTTCTTTGGAAAAAAAAATATTTTTTTAGTTACTTTGGAAATTTTTTTTTTTTTTTTTTTAGTTACTTTGGAAAAAAAAATATTTTTTTAGTTTCTTTGGAAAAAAAATATTTTTTTAGTTACTTTGGAAAAAAAAATATTTTTTTAGTTACTTTGGAAAAAAAAATATTTTTTTAGTTACTTTGGAAAAAAAAATATTTTTTTAGTTTCTTTGGAAAAAAAAATATTTTTTTAGTTACTTTGGAAAAAAAAATATTTTTTTAGTTACTTTGGGGAAAAAAATATTTTTTAGTTACTTTGGAAAAAAAAATATTTTTTTAGTTACTTTGGAAAAAAAATATTTTTTTAGTTACTTTGGAAAAAAAATATTTTTTTAGTTACTTTGGAAAAAAAAATATTTTTTTAGTTACTTTGGAAAAAAAATTATTTTTTTAGTTACTTTGGAAAAAAAAATATTTTTTTAGTTACTTTGGAAAAAAAAATATTTTTTTAGTTACTTTGAAAAAAAAAATATTTTTTTAGTTACTTTGGAAAAAAAAATATTTTTTTAGTTACTTTGGGAAAAAAAATATTTTTTTAGTTACTTTGGAAAAAATTTTTTTTTTTTAGTTACTTTGGAAAAAAAAATATTTTTTTAGTTACTTTGGGAAAAAAATATTTTTTTAGTTACTTTGGAAAAAAAAATATTTTTTTAGTTACTTTGGAAAAAAAAATATTTTTTTAGTTACTTTGGGAAAAAAAAAATTTTTTTAGTTACTTTGGAAAAAATATATATTTTTTTAGTTTCTTTGGAAAAAAAATATATATTTTTAGTTACTTTGGAAAAAATTTTTTTTTTTTTTTTTAGTTACTTTGGAAAAAAAAATATTTTTTTAGTTTCTTTGGAAAAAAAATATTTTTTTAGTTACTTTGGAAAAAAAATATTTTTTTAGTTACTTTGGGGAAAAAAATATTTTTTTAGTTACTTTGGAAAAAAAAATATTTTTTTAGTTACTTTGGAAAAAAAATATTTTTTTAGTTACTTTGGAAAAAAAAATATTTTTTTAGTTACTTTGGAAAAAAATATATTTTTTTAGTTACTTTGGAAAAAAAAATATTTTTTTAGTTACTTTGGAAAAAAAATAATTTTTTTAGTTACTTTGGAAAAAAAAAAAAAAATTTTAGTTACTTTGGAAAAAATAATTTTTTTTTAGTTTCTTTGGAAAATTTTTTTTTTTTTTAGTTACTTTGGAAAAAAAAAAAATTTTTTAGTTACTTTGGAAAAAAAAATATTTTTTTAGTTTCTTTGGAAAAAAAAATATTTTTTTAGTTACTTTGGAAAAAAAAATATTTTTTTTAGTTACTTTGGAAAAAAAAATATTTTTTTAGTTACTTTGGAAAAAAAAATATTTTTTTAGTTACTTTGGAAAAAAAAATATTTTTTTAGTTACTTTGGAAAAAAAAATATTTTTTAGTTACTTTGGAAAAAAAAATATTTTTTTAGTTACTTTGGAAAAAAAAATATTTTTTTAGTTACTTTGGGAAAAAAAATTTTTTTTTAGTTACTTTGGAAAAAAAATTTTTTTTTTAGTTACTTTGGAAAAAAAAATATTTTTTTAGTTTCTTTGGAAAAAAAAATATTTTTTTAGTTACTTTGGAAAAAAAATGTTTTTTTAGTTACTTTGGAAAAAAAATATTTTTTTAGTTTCTTTGGAAAAAAAATATTTTTTTAGTTACTTTGGAAAAAAAAATATTTTTTTAGTTTCTTTGGAAAAAAAAATATTTTTTTAGTTACTTTGGAAAAAAAAATATTTTTTTAGTTACTTTGGAAAAAAAAATATTTTTTTAGTTACTTTGGAAAAAAAAAATTTTTTTTAGTTACTTTGGAAAAAAAAATATTTTTTTAGTTTCTTTGGAAAAAAAAATATTTTTTTAGTTACTTTGGAAAAAAAATATTTTTTTAGTTACTTTGGAAAAAAAATATTTTTTTAGTTACTTTGGAAAAAAAAATATTTTTTTAGTTACTTTGGAAAAAAAAATATTTTTTTAGTTACTTTGGAAAAAAAAATATTTTTTTAGTTACTTTGGAAAAAAAAATTTTTTTTAGTTACTTTGGAAAAAAAAATTTTTTTTTAGTTACTTTGGAAAAAAAAAATTTTTTAGTTACTTTGGAAAAAAAAATATTTTTTTAGTTACTTTGGAAAAAAAATATTTTTTTAGTTACTTTGGAAAAAAAAAATTTTTTTTAGTTACTTTGGAAAAAAAAATATTTTTTTAGTTACTTTGGAAAAAAAAAATTTTTTTTAGTTACTTTGGAAAAAAAATATTTTTTTAGTTACTTTGGAAAAAAAAAATATTTTTTTAGTTACTTTGGAAAAAAAAATATTTTTTTAGTTACTTTGGGAAAAAAAATATTTTTTTAGTTACTTTGGAAAAAAAAATATTTTTTTAGTTACTTTGGAAAAAAAAATATTTTTTTAGTTTCTTTGGAAAAAAATTTTTTTTTTTAGTTACTTTGGAAAAAAATATATTTTTTTAGTTACTTTGGAAAAAAAAAATTTTTTTTAGTTACTTTGGAAAAAAAAATATTTTTTTAGTTACTTTGGAAAAAAAAATATTTTTTTAGTTACTTTGGAAAAAAAAATATTTTTTTAGTTACTTTGGAAAAAAAAATATTTTTTTAGTTTCTTTGGAAAAATTTTTTTTTTTTTAGTTACTTTGGAAAAAAATATATTTTTTTAGTTTCTTTGGAAAAAAAAATATTTTTTTAGTTACTTTGGAAAAAAAAATATTTTTGTAGTTACTTTGGAAAAAAAAATATTTTTTTAGTTACTTTGGAAAAAAAAAAATTTTTTTAGTTACTTTGGAAAAAAAAAATTTTTTTTAGTTACTTTGGAAAAAAAAATATTTTTTTAGTTACTTTGGAAAAAAAAATATTTTTTTATTTACTTTGGAAAAAAAAATATTTTTTTAGTTACTTTGGAAAAAAAAATATTTTTTTAGTTACTTTGGGGAAAAAAATAATTTTTTAGTTACTTTGGAAAAAAAAATTTTTTTTTAGTTACTTTGGAAAAAAAATATATTTTAGTTTCTTTGGAAAAAAAATATTTTTTTAGTTACTTTGGAAAAAAAAATATTTTTTTAGTTACTTTGGAAAAAAAAATATTTTTTTAGTTACTTTGGAAAAAAAATATTTTTTTAGTTACTTTGGAAAAAAATTTTTTTTTTTAGTTACTTTGGAAAAAAAAATATTTTTTTAGTTTCTTTGGAAAAAAAAATATTTTTTTAGTTACTTTGGAAAAAAAAATATTTTTTTAGTTACTTTGGGGAAAAAAATATTTTTTTAGTTACTTTGGAAAAAAAAATATTTTTTTAGTTACTTTGGAAAAAAAAATATTTTTTTAGTTACTTTGGAAAAAAAAATATTTTTTTAGTTACTTTGGAAAAAAAAATATTTTTTTAGTTACTTTGGAAAAAAAAATATTTTTTTAGTTACTTTGGAAAAAAAAATATTTTTTTAGTTACTTTGGGAAAAAAAAAATTTTTTTAGTTACTTTGGAAAAAAAAATATTTTTTTAGTTACTTTGGAAAAAAAAATTTTTTTTTAGTTACTTTGGGAAAAAAAAAATTTTTTAGTTACTTTGGAAAAAAAAAATTTTTTTTAGTTACTTTGGAAAAAAAAATATTTTTTTAGTTTCTTTGGAAAAAAAAATTTTTTTTTAGTTACTTTGGAAAAAAAAAATGTTTTAGTTACTTTGGAAAAAAAAAATTTTTTTTAGTTACTTTGGAAAAAAAATATATTTTTTTAGTTTCTTTGGGAAAAAAAATATTTTTTTAGTTACTTTGGAAAATTTTTTTTTTTTTTTTTTTAGTTACTTTGGAAAAAAAAATTTTTTTTTAGTTTCTTTGGAAAAAAAATATTTTTTTAGTTACTTTGGACAAAAAAATATTTTTTTAGTTACTTTGGGAAAAAAAATATTTTTTTAGTTACTTTGGAAAAAAAAATATTTTTTTAGTTTCTTTGGAAAAAAAAATATTTTTTTAGTTACTTTGGAAAAAAAAAAAAATTTTTTAGTTACTTTGGGGAAAAAAATATTTTTTTAGTTACTTTGGAAAAAAAAATATTTTTTTAGTTACTTTGGAAAAAAAATATTTTTTTAGTTACTTTGGAAAAAAAAATATTTTTTTAGTTACTTTGGAAAAAAAAATATTTTTTTAGTTACTTTGGAAAAAAAAATATTTTTTTAGTTACTTTGGAAAAAAAAAATATTTTTTTAGTTACTTTGGAAAAAAAAATATTTTTTTAGTTACTTTGGAAAAAAAAATATTTTTTTAGTTACTTTGGGAAAAAAATATTTTTTTAGTTACTTTGGAAAAAAAATTTTTTTTTTAGTTACTTTGGAAAAAAAAATATTTTTTTAGTTTCTTTGGAAAAAAAAATATTTTTTTAGTTACTTTGGAAAAAAAAAAATTTTTTAGTTACTTTGGAAAAAAAAATATTTTTTTAGTTTCTTTGGAAAAAAAAAATTTTTTTAGTTACTTTGGAAAAAAAATATTTTTTTAGTTACTTTGGAAAAAAAAATATTTTTTTAGTTACTTTGGAAAAAAAATTATTTTTTTAGTTACTTTGGAAAAAAAAATATTTTTTTAGTTACTTTGGAAAAAAAAATATTTTTTTAGTTACTTTGAAAAAAAAAATATTTTTTTAGTTACTTTGGAAAAAAAAATATTTTTTTAGTTACTTTGGGAAAAAAAATATTTTTTTAGTTACTTTGGAAAAAAAAATTTTTTTTTAGTTACTTTGGAAAAAAAAATATTTTTTTAGTTACTTTGGGAAAAAAATATTTTTTTAGTTACTTTGGAAAAAAAAATATTTTTTTAGTTACTTTGGAAAAAAAATATTTTTTTAGTTACTTTGGGAAAAAAAATTTTTTTTTAGTTACTTTGGAAAAAATATATATTTTTTTAGTTTCTTTGGAAAAAAAATATATATTTTTAGTTACTTTGGAAAATTTTTTTTTTTTTTTTTTAGTTACTTTGGAAAAAAAAATATTTTTTTAGTTTCTTTGGAAAAAAAAATTTTTTTTAGTTACTTTGGAAAAAAAAATATTTTTTTAGTTACTTTGGGGAAAAAAATATTTTTTTAGTTACTTTGGAAAAAAAAATATTTTTTTAGTTACTTTGGAAAAAAAATATTTTTTTAGTTACTTTGGAAAAAAAAATATTTTTTTAGTTACTTTGGAAAAAAATATATTTTTTTAGTTACTTTGGAAAAAAAAATATTTTTTTAGTTACTTTGGAAAAAAAATAATTTTTTTAGTTACTTTGGAAAAAAAAAAAAAATTTTAGTTACTTTGGAAAAAATAATTTTTTTTTAGTTTCTTTGGAAAAAAAAAATTTTTTTTAGTTACTTTGGAAAAAAAAATATTTTTTTAGTTTCTTTGGAAAAAAAAATATTTTTTTAGTTACTTTGGAAAAAAAAATATTTTTTTTAGTTACTTTGGAAAAAAAAATATTTTTTTAGTTACTTTGGAAAAAAAAATATTTTTTTAGTTACTTTGGAAAAAAAAATATTTTTTTAGTTACTTTGGAAAAAAAAATATTTTTTTAGTTACTTTGGAAAAAAAAAATTTTTTTTTAGTTACTTTGGGGAAAAAAATATTTTTTTAGTTACTTTGGAAAAAAAAATATTTTTTTAGTTACTTTGGAAAAAAAATATTTTTTTAGTTACTTTGGAAAAAAAAATATTTTTTTAGTTACTTTGGAAAAAAAAATATTTTTTTAGTTACTTTGGAAAAAAAAATATTTTTTTAGTTACTTTGGAAAAAAAAATATTTTTTTAGTTACTTTGGAAAAAAAAATATTTTTTTAGTTACTTTGGAAAAAAAAAAATTTTTTTAGTTACTTTGGAAAAAAAAAATTTTTTTTAGTTACTTTGGAAAAAAAAATATTTTTTTAGTTACTTTGGAAAAAAAAATATTTTTTTAGTTACTTTGGGAAAAAAATATTTTTTTAGTTACTTTGGAAAAAAAAATATTTTTTTAGTTACTTTGGAAAAAAAAATATTTTTTTAGTTACTTTGGGAAAAAAAAAAAAATTTTAGTTACTTTGGAAAAAAATTTTTTTTTTTAGTTACTTTGGAAAAAAAAATATTTTTTTAGTTTCTTTGGAAAAAAAAATATTTTTTTAGTTACTTTGGAAAAAAAAAAATTTTTTAGTTACTTTGGAAAAAAAAATATTTTTTTAGTTTCTTTGGAAAAAAAAAAATTTTTTAGTTACTTTGGAAAAAAAATATTTTTTTAGTTACTTTGGAAAAAAAAATATTTTTTTAGTTACTTTGGAAAAAAAATTATTTTTTTAGTTACTTTGGAAAAAAAAATATTTTTTTAGTTACTTTGGAAAAAAAAATATTTTTTTAGTTACTTTGAAAAAAAAAATATTTTTTTAGTTACTTTGGAAAAAAAAATATTTTTTTAGTTACTTTGGGAAAAAAAATATTTTTTTAGTTACTTTGGAAAAAAAAAATTTTTTTTAGTTACTTTGGAAAAAAAAATATTTTTTTAGTTACTTTGGAAAAAAAATATTTTTTTAGTTACTTTGGAAAAAAAATATTTTTTTAGTTACTTTGGGAAAAAAAAAAATTTTTTAGTTACTTTGGAAAAAATATATATTTTTTTAGTTTCTTTGGAAAAAAAATATATATTTTTAGTTACTTTGGAAAAAATTTTTTTTTTTTTTTTTAGTTACTTTGGAAAAAAAAATATTTTTTTAGTTTCTTTGGAAAAAAAAATATTTTTTTAGTTACTTTGGAAAAAAAAATATTTTTTTAGTTACTTTGGGGAAAAAAATATTTTTTTAGTTACTTTGGAAAAAAAAATATTTTTTTAGTTACTTTGGAAAAAAAATATTTTTTTAGTTACTTTGGAAAAAAAAATATTTTTTTAGTTACTTTGGAAAAAAATATATTTTTTTAGTTACTTTGGAAAAAAAAATATTTTTTTAGTTACTTTGGAAAAAAAATAATTTTTTTAGTTACTTTGGAAAAAAAAAAAAAATTTTAGTTACTTTGGAAAAAATAATTTTTTTTTAGTTTCTTTGGAAAATTTTTTTTTTTTTAGTTACTTTGGAAAAAAAAAAAAATTTTAGTTACTTTGGAAAAAAAAATATTTTTTTAGTTTCTTTGGAAAAAAAATATTTTTTTAGTTACTTTGGAAAAAAAAATATTTTTTTTAGTTACTTTGGAAAAAAAAATATTTTTTTAGTTACTTTGGAAAAAAAAATATTTTTTTAGTTACTTTGGAAAAAAAAATATTTTTTTAGTTACTTTGGAAAAAAAAATATTTTTTAGTTACTTTGGAAAAAAAAATATTTTTTTAGTTACTTTGGAAAAAAAAATATTTTTTTAGTTACTTTGGGAAAAAAAAATTTTTTTTAGTTACTTTGGAAAAAAATTTTTTTTTTTAGTTACTTTGGAAAAAAAAATATTTTTTTAGTTTCTTTGGAAAAAAAAATATTTTTTTAGTTACTTTGGAAAAAAAATGTTTTTTTAGTTACTTTGGAAAAAAAATATTTTTTTAGTTTCTTTGGAAAAAAAAATATTTTTTTTGTTACTTTGGAAAAAAAAATATTTTTTTAGTTACTTTGGGGAAAAAAATATTTTTTTAGTTACTTTGGAAAAAAAAATATTTTTTTAGTTACTTTGGAAAAAAAATATTTTTTTAGTTACTTTGGAAAAAAAATATTTTTTTAGTTACTTTGGAAAAAAATATATTTTTTTAGTTACTTTGGAAAAAAAAATATTTTTTTAGTTACTTTGGAAAAAAAATAATTTTTTTAGTTACTTTGGAAAAAAAAAAAAAATTTTAGTTACTTTGGAAAAAATAATTTTTTTTTAGTTTCTTTGGAAATTTTTTTTTTTTTTTAGTTACTTTGGAAAAAAAAAAAATTTTTTAGTTACTTTGGAAAAAAAAATATTTTTTTAGTTTCTTTGGAAAAAAAAATATTTTTTTAGTTACTTTGGAAAAAAAAATATTTTTTTTAGTTACTTTGGAAAAAAAAATATTTTTTTAGTTACTTTGGAAAAAAAAATATTTTTTTAGTTACTTTGGAAAAAAAAATATTTTTTTAGTTACTTTGGAAAAAAAAATATTTTTTAGTTACTTTGGAAAAAAAAATATTTTTTTAGTTACTTTGGAAAAAAAAATATTATTTTAGTTACTTTGGGAAAAAAAAATTTTTTTTAGTTACTTTGGAAAAAATTTTTTTTTTTTAGTTACTTTGGAAAAAAAAATATTTTTTTAGTTTCTTTGGAAAAAAAAATATTTTTTTAGTTACTTTGGAAAAAAAATGTTTTTTTAGTTACTTTGGAAAAAAAATATTTTTTTAGTTTCTTTGGAAAAAAAATATTTTTTTAGTTACTTTGGAAAAAAAAATATTTTTTTAGTTTCTTTGGAAAAAAAAATATTTTTTTAGTTACTTTGGAAAAAAAAATATTTTTTTAGTTACTTTGGAAAAAAAAATATTTTTTTAGTTACTTTGGAAAAAAAAAAATTTTTTTAGTTACTTTGGAAAAAAAAATATTTTTTTAGTTTCTTTGGAAAAAAAAATATTTTTTTAGTTACTTTGGAAAAAAAATATTTTTTTAGTTACTTTGGAAAAAAAATATTTTTTTAGTTACTTTGGAAAAAAAAATATTTTTTTAGTTACTTTGGAAAAAAAAAATATTTTTTTAGTTACTTTGGAAAAAAAAATATTTTTTTAGTTACTTTGGAAAAAAAAATTTTTTTTAGTTACTTTGGAAAAAAAAAATTTTTTTTAGTTACTTTGGAAAAAAAAAATTTTTTAGTTACTTTGGAAAAAAAAATATTTTTTTAGTTACTTTGGAAAAAAAATATTTTTTTAGTTACTTTGGAAAAAAAAAATTTTTTTTAGTTACTTTGGAAAAAAAAATATTTTTTTAGTTACTTTGGAAAAAAAAAATTTTTTTTAGTTACTTTGGAAAAAAAAATATTTTTTTAGTTACTTTGGAAAAAAAAATATTTTTTTAGTTACTTTGGAAAAAAAAATATTTTTTTAGTTACTTTGGGAAAAAAAATATTTTTTTAGTTACTTTGGAAAAAAAAATATTTTTTTAGTTACTTTGGAAAAAAAAATATTTTTTTAGTTTCTTTGGAAATTTTTTTTTTTTTTTAGTTACTTTGGAAAAAAATATATTTTTTTAGTTACTTTGGAAAAAAAATTTTTTTTTTAGTTACTTTGGAAAAAAAAATATTTTTTTAGTTACTTTGGAAAAAAAAATATTTTTTTAGTTACTTTGGAAAAAAAAATATTTTTTTAGTTACTTTGGAAAAAAAAATATTTTTTTAGTTTCTTTGGAAAAAATTTTTTTTTTTTAGTTACTTTGGAAAAAAAAATATTTTTTTAGTTTCTTTGGAAAAAAAAATATTTTTTTAGTTACTTTGGAAAAAAAAATATTTTTGTAGTTACTTTGGAAAAAAAAATATTTTTTTAGTTACTTTGGAAAAAAAAATATTTTTTTAGTTACTTTGGAAAAAAAAATATTTTTTTAGTTACTTTGGAAAAAAAAATATTTTTTTAGTTACTTTGGAAAAAAAAATATTTTTTTATTTACTTTGGAAAAAAAAATATTTTTTTAGTTACTTTGGAAAAAAAAATATTTTTTTAGTTACTTTGGGGAAAAAAATAATTTTTTAGTTACTTTGGAAAAAAAAATTTTTTTTTAGTTACTTTGGAAAAAAAATATATTTTAGTTTCTTTGGAAAAAAAATATTTTTTTAGTTACTTTGGAAAAAAAAATATTTTTTTAGTTACTTTGGAAAAAAAAATATTTTTTTAGTTACTTTGGAAAAAAAATATTTTTTTAGTTACTTTGGAAAAAAAAATTTTTTTTTAGTTACTTTGGAAAAAAAAATATTTTTTTAGTTTCTTTGGAAAAAAAAATATTTTTTTAGTTACTTTGGAAAAAAAAATATTTTTTTAGTTACTTTGGGGAAAAAAATATTTTTTTAGTTACTTTGGAAAAAAAAATATTTTTTTAGTTACTTTGGAAAAAAAAATATTTTTTTAGTTACTTTGGAAAAAAAAATATTTTTTTAGTTACTTTGGAAAAAAAAATATTTTTTTAGTTACTTTGGAAAAAAAAATATTTTTTTAGTTACTTTGGAAAAAAAAATATTTTTTTAGTTACTTTGGGAAAAAAAAAATTTTTTTAGTTACTTTGGAAAAAAAAATATTTTTTTAGTTACTTTGGAAAAAAAAATTTTTTTTTAGTTACTTTGGGAAAAAAAATAATTTTTAGTTACTTTGGAAAAAAAAAAATTTTTTTAGTTACTTTGGAAAAAAAAATATTTTTTTAGTTTCTTTGGAAAAAAATTTTTTTTTTTAGTTACTTTGGAAAAAAAAATTTTTTTAGTTACTTTGGAAAAAAAAAATTTTTTTTAGTTACTTTGGAAAAAAAATATATTTTTTTAGTTTCTTTGGGAAAAAAAATATTTTTTTAGTTACTTTGGAAAAAATTTTTTTTTTTTTTTTTAGTTACTTTGGAAAAAAAATTTTTTTTTTAGTTTCTTTGGAAAAAAAATATTTTTTTTAGTTACTTTGGACAAAAAAATATTTTTTTAGTTACTTTGGAAAAAAAAATATTTTTTTAGTTACTTTGGAAAAAAAAATATTTTTTTAGTTTCTTTGGAAAAAAAAATATTTTTTTAGTTACTTTGGAAAAAAAATATTTTTTTTTAGTTACTTTGGGGAAAAAAATATTTTTTTAGTTACTTTGGAAAAAAAAATATTTTTTTAGTTACTTTGGAAAAAAAATATTTTTTTAGTTACTTTGGAAAAAAAAATATTTTTTTAGTTACTTTGGAAAAAAAAATATTTTTTTAGTTACTTTGGAAAAAAAAATATTTTTTTAGTTACTTTGGAAAAAAAAATATTTTTTTAGTTACTTTGGAAAAAAAATATTTTTTTAGTTACTTTGGAAAAAAAAATATTTTTTTAGTTACTTTGGAAAAAAAATTTTTTTTTTAGTTACTTTGGAAAAAAAAATATTTTTTTAGTTACTTTGGAAAAAAAAATATTTTTTTAGTTACTTTGGGAAAAAAATATTTTTTTAGTTACTTTGGAAAAAAAAATATTTTTTTAGTTACTTTGGAAAAAAAAATATTTTTTTAGTTACTTTGGGAAAAAAAAAAAAAATTTAGTTACTTTGGAAAATTTTTTTTTTTTTTAGTTACTTTGGAAAAAAAAATATTTTTTTAGTTTCTTTGGAAAAAAAAATATTTTTTTAGTTACTTTGGAAAAAAAAAAATTTTTTAGTTACTTTGGAAAAAAAAATATTTTTTTAGTTTCTTTGGAAAAAAAAAATTTTTTTAGTTACTTTGGAAAAAAAAATATTTTTTTAGTTTCTTTGGAAAAAAAAATATTTTTTTAGTTACTTTGGAAAAAAAAAAAAATTTTAGTTACTTTGGAAAAAAAAAAATTTTTTTAGTTACTTTGGAAAAAAAATATTTTTTTAGTTTCTTTGGAAAAAAAAATATTTTTTTAGTTTCTTTGGAAAAAAAAATATTTTTTTAGTTACTTTGGAAAAAAAAATATTTTTTTAGTTACTTTGGAAAAAAAAATATTTTTTTAGTTACTTTGGGAAAAAAAATATTTTTTTAGTTACTTTGGGAAAAAAAATAATTTTTTAGTTACTTTGGAAAAAAAAAATATTTTTTTAGTTACTTTGGGAAAAATATATATTTTTTTAGTTTCTTTGGAAAAAAAAATATTTTTTTAGTTACTTTGGAAATTTTTTTTTTTTTTTTTTAGTTACTTTGGAAAAAGAAATTTTTTTTTAGTTACTTTGGAAAAAATTTTTTTTTTTTTTTAGTTACTTTGGAAAAAAAAATATTTTTTTAGTTACTTTGGAAAAAAAATATTTTTTTAGTTACTTTGGAAAAAAAAATATTTTTTTAGTTACTTTGGAAAAAAAAATATTTTTTTAGTTACTTTGGAAAAAAAAATATTTTTTTAGTTACTTTGGAAAAAAAAATATTTTTTTAGTTACTTTGGAAAAAAAAATATTTTTTTAGTTACTTTGGAAAAAATTTTTTTTTTTTAGTTACTTTGGAAAAAAAAATATTTTTTTAGTTACTTTGGAAAAAAAATATTTTTTTAGTTACTTTGGGAAAAAAATATTTTTTTAGTTACTTTGGAAAAAAAATATTTTTTTAGTTACTTTGGAAAAAAAAATATTTTTTTAGTTACTTTGGGAAAAAAAAAAATTTTAGTTACTTTGGAAAATTTTTTTTTTTTTTAGTTACTTTGGAAAAAAAAATATTTTTTTAGTTTCTTTGGAAAAAAAAATATTTTTTTAGTTACTTTGGAAAAAAAAAATTTTTTTAGTTACTTTGGAAAAAAAAAAAATTTTTTAGTTTCTTTGGAAAAAAAAATTTTTTTAGTTACTTTGGAAAAAAAATATTTTTTTAGTTTCTTTGGAAAAAAAAATATTTTTTTAGTTACTTTGGAAAAAAAAAAAAAATTTTAGTTACTTTGGAAAAAAAAAAAATTTTTTAGTTACTTTGGAAAAAAAAATATTTTTTTAGTTTCTTTGGAAAAAAAAATATTTTTTTAGTTTCTTTGGAAAAAAAAATATTTTTTTAGTTACTTTGGAAAAAAAAATATTTTTTTAGTTACTTTGGAAAAAAAAATATTTTTTTAGTTACTTTGGAAAAAAAAATATTTTTTTAGTTACTTTGGGAAAAAAAATAATTTTTTAGTTACTTTGGAAAAAAAAAATATTTTTTTAGTTACTTTGGGAAAAATATATATTTTTTTAGTTTCTTTGGAAAAAAAAATATTTTTTTAGTTACTTTGGAATTTTTTTTTTTTTTTTTTTTTAGTTACTTTGGAAAAAGAAATATTTTTTTAGTTACTTTGGAAAATTTTTTTTTTTTTTTTTAGTTACTTTGGAAAAAAAAATATTTTTTTAGTTACTTTGGAAAAAAAAATATTTTTTTAGTTTCTTTGGAAAAAAAAATATTTTTTTAGTTACTTTGGAAAAAAAATTTTTTTTTTAGTTACTTTGGGGAAAAAAATATTTTTTTAGTTACTTTGGAAAAAAAAATATTTTTTTAGTTACTTTGGAAAAAAAATATTTTTTTAGTTACTTTGGAAAAAAAAATATTTTTTTAGTTACTTTGGAAAAAAAAATATTTTTTTAGTTACTTTGGAAAAAAAAATATTTTTTTAGTTACTTTGGAAAAAAAAATATTTTTTTAGTTACTTTGGAAAAAAAAATATTTTTTTAGTTACTTTGGAAAAAAAAATATTTTTTTAGTTACTTTGGAAAAAAAAATATTTTTTTAGTTACTTTGGAAAAAAAAATATTTTTTTAGTTACTTTGGAAAAAAAAATATTTTTTTAGTTACTTTGGAAAAAAAAAAATTTTTTTAGTTACTTTGGGAAAAAAATATTTTTTTAGTTACTTTGGAAAAAAAAATATTTTTTTAGTTACTTTGGAAAAAAAATATTTTTTTAGTTACTTTGGGAAAAAAAAAAAATTTTAGTTACTTTGGAAAAAAAATTTTTTTTTTAGTTACTTTGGAAAAAAAAATATTTTTTTAGTTTCTTTGGAAAAAAAAATATTTTTTTAGTTACTTTGGAAAAAAAAAAATTTTTTTAGTTACTTTGGAAAAAAAAATATTTTTTTAGTTTCTTTGGAAAAAAAAAAAAATTTTTAGTTACTTTGGAAAAAAAAATATTTTTTTAGTTTCTTTGGAAAAAAAAATATTTTTTTAGTTACTTTGGAAAAAAAAAAAAATTTTTAGTTACTTTGGAAAAAAAAAAAATTTTTTAGTTACTTTGGAAAAAAAATATTTTTTTAGTTTCTTTGGAAAAAAAAATATTTTTTTAGTTTCTTTGGAAAAAAAAATATTTTTTTAGTTACTTTGGAAAAAAAAATATTTTTTTAGTTACTTTGGAAAAAAAAAAATTTTTTTAGTTACTTTGGAAAAAAAAATATTTTTTTAGTTACTTTGGGGAAAAAAATAATTTTTTAGTTACTTTGGAAAAAAAAAATATTTTTTTAGTTACTTTGGGAAAAATATATATTTTTTTAGTTTCTTTGGAAAAAAAAATATTTTTTTAGTTACTTTGGAAATTTTTTTTTTTTTTTTTTTTAGTTACTTTGGAAAAAGAAATATTTTTTTAGTTACTTTGGAAAATTTTTTTTTTTTTTTTTTTAGTTACTTTGGAAAAAAAAAAATTTTTTTAGTTTCTTTGGAAAAAAAATATTTTTTTAGTTACTTTGGAAAAAAAAATATTTTTTTAGTTACTTTGGAAAAAAAATATTTTTTTAGTTACTTTGGAAAAAAAAATATTTTTTTAGTTACTTTGGAAAAAAAAATATTTTTTTAGTTACTTTGGAAAAAAAAATATTTTTTTAGTTACTTTGGAAAAAAAAATATTTTTTTAGTTACTTTGGAAAAAAAATTTTTTTTTTAGTTACTTTGGGAAAAAAATATTTTTTTAGTTACTTTGGGAAAAAAAATAATTTTTTAGTTACTTTGGAAAAAAAAAAATTTTTTTAGTTACTTTGGAAAAAATATATATTTTTTTAGTTTCTTTGGAAAAAAAATATTTTTTTAGTTACTTTGGAAAAATTTTTTTTTTTTTTTTTAGTTACTTTGGAAAAAAAAATATTTTTTTAGTTTCTTTGGAAAAAAAATATTTTTTTAGTTACTTTGGAAAAAAAAATATTTTTTTAGTTTCTTTGGAAAAAAAAATATTTTTTTAGTTACTTTGGAAAAAAAAATATTTTTTTAGTTACTTTGGAAAAAAAATATTTTTTTAGTTACTTTGGAAAAAAAAATATTTTTTTAGTTACTTTGGAAAAAAAAATATTTTTTTAGTTACTTTGGAAAAAAAAATATTTTTTTAGTTACTTTGGAAAAAAAAATATTTTTTTAGTTACTTTGGAAAAAAAAATATTTTTTTAGTTACTTTGGAAAAAAAAATATTTTTTTAGTTACTTTGGAAAAAAAAATATTTTTTTAGTTACTTTGGAAAAAAAAATATTTTTTTAGTTACTTTGGAAAAAAAAATATTTTTTTAGTTACTTTGGAAAAAAAAAAATTTTTTTAGTTACTTTGGGAAAAAAATATTTTTTTAGTTACTTTGGAAAAAAAAATATTTTTTTAGTTACTTTGGAAAAAAAAAGATTTTTTTAGTTACTTTGGGAAAAAAAAAAATTTTTTAGTTACTTTGGAAAAAAAATTTTTTTTTTAGTTACTTTGGAAAAAAAAATATTTTTTTAGTTTCTTTGGAAAAAAAAATTTTTTTAGTTACTTTGGAAAAAAAATTTTTTTTTTAGTTACTTTGGAAAAAAAAATATTTTTTTAGTTTCTTTGGAAAAAAAAAAAATTTTGTTACTTTGGAAAAAAAAATATTTTTTTAGTTTCTTTGGAAAAAAAAATATTTTTTTAGTTACTTTGGAAAAAAAAAATTTTTTTTAGTTACTTTGGAAAAAAAAATATTTTTTTAGTTACTTTGGGAAAAAAAATATTTTTTTAGTTACTTTGGAAAAAAAAATATTTTTTTAGTTACTTTGGAAAAAAAAATATTTTTTTAGTTACTTTGGAAAAAAAAATATTTTTAGTTACTTTGGAAAAAAAAATATTGTTTTAGTTACTTTGGGAAAAAAAATATTTTTTTAGTTACTTTGGAAAAAAAAATATTTTTTTAGTTACTTTGGAAAAAAAAATATTTTTTTAGTTACTTTGGAAAAAAATATATTTTTTTAGTTTCTTTGGAAAAAAAAATATTTTTTTAGTTACTTTGGAAAAAAAAAAATTTTTTAGTTACTTTGGAAAAAAAATATTTTTTTAGTTACTTTGGAAAAAAAAATATTTTTTTAGTTACTTTGGAAAAAAAATATTTTTTTAGTTACTTTGGAAAAAAAATATTTTTTTAGTTACTTTGGAAAAAAAATATTTTTTTAGTTACTTTGGAAAAAAAAATATTTTTTTAGTTACTTTGGAAAACAAAATATTTTTTTAGTTACTTTGGAAAAAAAATATTTTTTTAGTTACTTTGGAAAAAAAAAATTTTTTTTAGTTACTTTGGAAAAAAAAATTTTTTTAGTTACTTTGGAAAAAAAAATATTTTTTTAGTTACTTTGGAAAAAAAATATTTTTTTAGTTACTTTGGAAAAAAAAATATTTTTTAGTTACTTTGGAAAAAAAATATTTTTTTAGTTACTTTGGAAAAAAAAATATTTTTTTAGTTACTTTGGAAAAAAAAATATTTTTTTAGTTTCTTTGGAAAAAAAAAAATTTTTTTAGTTACTTTGGAAAAAAAAAATTTTTTTAGTTACTTTGGAAAAAAAATATTTTTTTAGTTACTTTGGAAAAAAAAATATTTTTTTAGTTACTTTGGAAAAAAAAATATTTTTTTAGTTACTTTGGAAAAAAAATATTTTTTTAGTTACTTTGGAAAAAAAATTATTTTTTTAGTTTCTTTGGAAAATTTTTTTTTTTTTAGTTACTTTGGAAAAAAAAATATTTTTTTAGTTTCTTTGGAAAAAAAAATATTTTTTTAGTTACTTTGGAAAAAAAAATATTTTTGTAGTTACTTTGGAAAAAAAAATATTTTTTAGTTACTTTGGAAAAAAAAATATTTTTTTAGTTACTTTGGAAAAAAAAATATTTTTTTAGTTACTTTGGAAAAAAAAATATTTTTTTAGTTACTTTGGAAAAAAAAAAATTTTTTAGTTACTTTGGAAAAAAAAATATTTTTTTAGTTACTTTGGAAAAAAAAATTTTTTTTAGTTACTTTGGGAAAAAAAAAATTTTTTTAGTTACTTTGGAAAAAATTTTTTTTTTTTAGTTACTTTGGAAAAAAAATATATTTTTTTAGTTTCTTTGGAAAAAAAAATATTTTTTTAGTTACTTTGGAAAAAAAATATTTTTTTAGTTTCTTTGGAAAAAAAAATATTTTTTTAGTTACTTTGGAAAAAAAAAAAAATTTTAGTTACTTTGGAAAAAAAAAAATTTTTTAGTTACTTTGGAAAAAAAATATTTTTTTAGTTTCTTTGGAAAAAAAAATATTTTTTTAGTTTCTTTGGAAAAAAAAATATTTTTTTAGTTACTTTGGAAAAAAAAATATTTTTTTAGTTACTTTGGAAAAAAAAATATTTTTTTAGTTACTTTGGAAAAAAAAATATTTTTTTAGTTACTTTGGGAAAAAAAATAATTTTTTAGTTACTTTGGAAAAAAAAATATTTTTTTAGTTACTTTGGGAAAAATATATATTTTTTTAGTTTCTTTGGAAAAAAAAATATTTTTTTAGTTACTTTGGAATTTTTTTTTTTTTTTTTTTTTAGTTACTTTGGAAAAAGAAATATTTTTTTAGTTACTTTGGAAAATTTTTTTTTTTTTTTTTAGTTACTTTGGAAAAAAAAATATTTTTTTAGTTACTTTGGAAAAAAAAATATTTTTTTAGTTTCTTTGGAAAAAAAAATATTTTTTTAGTTACTTTGGAAAAAAAATTTTTTTTTAGTTACTTTGGGGAAAAAAAATATTTTTTTAGTTACTTTGGAAAAAAAATATTTTTTTAGTTACTTTGGAAAAAAAATATTTTTTTAGTTACTTTGGAAAAAAAAATATTTTTTTAGTTACTTTGGAAAAAAAAATATTTTTTTAGTTACTTTGGAAAAAAAAATATTTTTTTAGTTACTTTGGAAAAAAAAATATTTTTTTAGTTACTTTGGAAAAAAAAATATTTTTTTAGTTACTTTGGAAAAAAAATATTTTTTTAGTTACTTTGGAAAAAAAAATATTTTTTTAGTTACTTTGGAAAAAAAAATATTTTTTTAGTTACTTTGGAAAAAAAAATATTTTTTTAGTTACTTTGGAAAAAAAAAAATTTTTTTAGTTACTTTGGGAAAAAAATATTTTTTTAGTTACTTTGGAAAAAAAAATATTTTTTTAGTTACTTTGGAAAAAAAATATTTTTTTAGTTACTTTGGGAAAAAAAAAAATTTTAGTTACTTTGGAAAAAAAATTTTTTTTTTAGTTACTTTGGAAAAAAAAATATTTTTTTAGTTTCTTTGGAAAAAAAATATTTTTTTAGTTACTTTGGAAAAAAAAAATTTTTTTAGTTACTTTGGAAAAAAAATATTTTTTAGTTTCTTTGGAAAAAAAAAAAATTTTTAGTTACTTTGGAAAAAAAAATATTTTTTTAGTTTCTTTGGAAAAAAAATATTTTTTTAGTTACTTTGGAAAAAAAAAAAATTTTTAGTTACTTTGGAAAAAAAAAAAATTTTTTAGTTACTTTGGAAAAAAAATATTTTTTTAGTTTCTTTGGAAAAAAAAATATTTTTTTAGTTTCTTTGGAAAAAAAAATATTTTTTTAGTTACTTTGGAAAAAAAAATATTTTTTAGTTACTTTGGAAAAAAAAAAATTTTTTTAGTTACTTTGGAAAAAAAAATATTTTTTTAGTTACTTTGGGGAAAAAAATAATTTTTAGTTACTTTGGAAAAAAAAAATATTTTTTAGTTACTTTGGGAAAAATATATATTTTTTTTAGTTTCTTTGGAAAAAAAATATTTTTTTAGTTACTTTGGAAATTTTTTTTTTTTTTTTTTTTAGTTACTTTGGAAAAAGAAATATTTTTTTAGTTACTTTGGAAAATTTTTTTTTTTTTTTTTTAGTTACTTTGGAAAAAAAAAAATTTTTTTAGTTTCTTTGGAAAAAAATATTTTTTTAGTTACTTTGGAAAAAAAATATTTTTTTAGTTACTTTGGAAAAAAAATATTTTTTTAGTTACTTTGGAAAAAAAAATATTTTTTTAGTTACTTTGGAAAAAAAAATATTTT
This sequence comes from Melanostigma gelatinosum, assembly GCF_949748355.1. NCBI lineage: Eukaryota > Metazoa > Chordata > Actinopteri > Perciformes > Zoarcidae > Melanostigma > Melanostigma gelatinosum. The sequence goes on along the minus strand of NC_136643.1, from coordinate 8,738,404 downwards.
TTTAGTTACTTTGGAAAAAAAAATATTTTTTTAGTTACTTTGGAAAAAAAATATTTTTTTAGTTACTTTGGAAAAAAATTTTTTTTTTAGTTACTTTGGGAAAAAATATTTTTTTAGTTACTTTGGGAAAAAAAATAATTTTTTAGTTACTTTGGAAAAAAAAAAATTTTTTTAGTTACTTTGGAAAAAATATATATTTTTTTTAGTTTCTTTGGAAAAAAAATATTTTTTTAGTTACTTTGGAAAAATTTTTTTTTTTTTTTTTTAGTTACTTTGGAAAAAAAAATATTTTTTTAGTTTCTTTGGAAAAAAAATATTTTTTTAGTTACTTTGGAAAAAAAATATTTTTTTAGTTTCTTTGGAAAAAAAATATTTTTTTAGTTACTTTGGAAAAAAAAATATTTTTTTAGTTACTTTGGAAAAAAAATATTTTTTTTAGTTACTTTGGAAAAAAAAATATTTTTTTAGTTACTTTGGAAAAAAAAATATTTTTTTAGTTACTTTGGAAAAAAAAATATTTTTTTAGTTACTTTGGAAAAAAAAATATTTTTTTTAGTTACTTTGGAAAAAAAAATATTTTTTTAGTTACTTTGGAAAAAAAATATTTTTTTAGTTACTTTGGAAAAAAAAATATTTTTTTAGTTACTTTGGAAAAAAAAATATTTTTTTAGTTACTTTGGAAAAAAAAAATATTTTTTTAGTTACTTTGGAAAAAAAAAAATTTTTTTAGTTACTTTGGGAAAAAAATATTTTTTAGTTACTTTGGAAAAAAAAATATTTTTTTAGTTACTTTGGAAAAAAAAAGATTTTTTTAGTTACTTTGGGAAAAAAAAAAATTTTTTAGTTACTTTGGAAAAAAATTTTTTTTTTAGTTACTTTGGAAAAAAAAATATTTTTTTAGTTTCTTTGGAAAAAAAAAATTTTTTAGTTACTTTGGAAAAAAAATTTTTTTTTTAGTTACTTTGGAAAAAAAAATATTTTTTTAGTTTCTTTGGAAAAAAAAAAAATTTTGTTACTTTGGAAAAAAAAATATTTTTTTAGTTTCTTTGGAAAAAAAATATTTTTTTAGTTACTTTGGAAAAAAAAAATTTTTTTTAGTTACTTTGGAAAAAAAAATATTTTTTTAGTTACTTTGGAAAAAAAAATATTTTTTTAGTTACTTTGGAAAAAAAAATATTTTTTTAGTTACTTTGGAAAAAAAAATATTTTTTAGTTACTTTGGAAAAAAAAATATTGTTTTAGTTACTTTGGGAAAAAAAATATTTTTTTAGTTACTTTGGAAAAAAAAATATTTTTTTAGTTACTTTGGAAAAAAAAATATTTTTTAGTTACTTTGGAAAAAAATATATTTTTTTAGTTTCTTTGGAAAAAAAAATATTTTTTTTAGTTACTTTGGAAAAAAAAAAAATTTTTTAGTTACTTTGGAAAAAAAAATATTTTTTTAGTTACTTTGGAAAAAAAAATATTTTTTTAGTTACTTTGGAAAAAAAATATTTTTTTAGTTACTTTGGAAAAAAAATATTTTTTTAGTTACTTTGGAAAAAAAATATTTTTTTAGTTACTTTGGAAAAAAAAATATTTTTTTAGTTACTTTGGAAAACAAAATATTTTTTTAGTTACTTTGGAAAAAAAATATTTTTTTAGTTACTTTGGAAAAAAAAATTTTTTTTAGTTACTTGGAAAAAAAAATTTTTTTAGTTACTTTGGAAAAAAAAATATTTTTTTTAGTTACTTTGGAAAAAAAATATTTTTTTAGTTACTTTGGAAAAAAAAATATTTTTTTAGTTACTTTGGAAAAAAAAATATTTTTTTAGTTACTTTGGAAAAAAAAATATTTTTTTAGTTACTTTGGAAAAAAAATATTTTTTTAGTTTCTTTGGAAAAAAAAAATTTTTTTAGTTACTTTGGAAAAAAAAAATTTTTTTAGTTACTTTGGAAAAAAAATATTTTTTTAGTTACTTTGGAAAAAAAATATTTTTTTTAGTTACTTTGGAAAAAAAAATATTTTTTTAGTTACTTTGGAAAAAAAATATTTTTTAGTTACTTTGGAAAAAAAATTATTTTTTTAGTTTCTTTGGAAAATTTTTTTTTTTTTTAGTTACTTTGGAAAAAAAAATATTTTTTTAGTTTCTTTGGAAAAAAAATATTTTTTTAGTTACTTTGGAAAAAAAAATATTTTTGTAGTTACTTTGGAAAAAAAAATATTTTTTTAGTTACTTTGGAAAAAAAAATATTTTTTTAGTTACTTTGGAAAAAAAAATATTTTTTTAGTTACTTTGGAAAAAAAAATATTTTTTTAGTTACTTTGGAAAAAAAAAAAATTTTTTAGTTACTTTGGAAAAAAAAATATTTTTGAAAAAAAAATTTTTTTTAGTTACTTTGGGAAAAAAAAAATTTTTTTAGTTACTTTGGAAAAATTTTTTTTTTTTTAGTTACTTTGGAAAAAAAATATATTTTTTTAGTTTCTTTGGAAAAAAAAATATTTTTTTAGTTACTTTGGAAAAAAATTTTTTTTTTTTTTTTAGTTACTTTGGAAAAAAAAATATTTTTTTAGTTTCTTTGGAAAAAAAATATTTTTTTAGTTACTTTGGAAAAAAAAATATTTTTTTAGTTACTTTGGAAAAAAAAAAATTTTTTTAGTTACTTTGGAAAAAAAAATATTTTTTTAGTTACTTTGGAAAAAAAAAATTTTTTTAGTTACTTTGGAAAAAAAAATATTTTTTTAGTTTCTTTGGAAAAAAAAATATTTTTTTAGTTACTTTGGAAAAAAAATATTTTTTTAGTTACTTTGGGGAAAAAAATATTTTTTTAGTTACTTTGGAAAAAAATATATTTTTTTAGTTACTTTGGAAAAAAAAATATTTTTTTAGTTACTTTGGAAAAAAAAATATTTTTTTAGTTACTTTGGAAAAAAAAATATTTTTTTAGTTACTTTGGAAAAAAAATATTTTTTTAGTTACTTTGGAAAAAAAAATATTTTTTTAGTTACTTTGGAAAAAAAAATATTTTTTTAGTTACTTTGGAAAAAAAAATATTTTTTTAGTTACTTTGGAAAAAAAAATATTTTTTTAGTTACTTTGGGAAAAAAAAAATTTTTTTAGTTACTTTGGAAAAAAAAATATTTTTTTAGTTACTTTGGAAAAAAAAAAAATTTTTTAGTTACTTTGGGAAAAAAAAAAATTTTTTAGTTACTTTGGAAAAAAAAAATTTTTTTTAGTTACTTTGGAAAAAAAAATATTTTTTTAGTTTCTTTGGAAAAAAAATTTTTTTTTAGTTACTTTGGAAAAAAAAATTTTTTTAGTTACTTTGGAAATTTTTTTTTTTTTTTAGTTACTTTGGAAAAAAAATATATTTTTTTAGTTTCTTTGGAAAAAAAAATATTTTTTTAGTTACTTTGGAAAAATTTTTTTTTTTTTTTTTAGTTACTTTGGAAAAAAAAATATTTTTTTAGTTTCTTTGGAAAAAAAATATTTTTTTAGTTACTTTGGAAAAAAAAATATTTTTTTAGTTTCTTTGGAAAAAAAAATATTTTTTTAGTTACTTTGGAAAAAAAAATATTTTTTTAGTTACTTTGGGGAAAAAAATATTTTTTTAGTTACTTTGGAAAAAAAAATATTTTTTTAGTTACTTTGGAAAAAAAATATTTTTTTAGTTACTTTGGAAAAAAAAATATTTTTTTAGTTACTTTGGAAAAAAAAATATTTTTTTAGTTACTTTGGAAAAAAAAATATTTTTTTAGTTACTTTGGAAAAAAAAATATTTTTTTAGTTACTTTGGAAAAAAAATATTTTTTTAGTTACTTTGGAAAAAAAAATATTTTTTTAGTTACTTTGGAAAAAAAAATATTTTTTTAGTTACTTTGGAAAAAAAAATATTTTTTTAGTTACTTTGGAAAAAAAAATATTTTTTTAGTTACTTTGGAAAAAAAAATATTTTTTTAGTTACTTTGGAAAAAAAAATATTTTTTTAGTTACTTTGGAAAAAAAAATATTTTTTTAGTTACTTTGGGAAAAAAATATTTTTTTAGTTACTTTGGAAAAAAAAATATTTTTTTAGTTACTTCGGAAAAAAAAATATTTTTTTAGTTACTTTGGGAAAAAAAAAAATTTTTTAGTTACTTTGGAAATTTTTTTTTTTTTTTAGTTACTTTGGAAAAAAAAATATTTTTTTAGTTTCTTTGGAAAAAAAAATATTTTTTTAGTTACTTTGGAAAAAAAAAAAAATTTTTAGTTACTTTGGAAAAAAAATTTTTTTTTAGTTTCTTTGGAAAAAAATATATTTTTTTAGTTACTTTGGAAAAAAAAAATTTTTTTTAGTTTCTTTGGAAAAAAAAATATTTTTTTAGTTACTTTGGAAAAAAAATATTTTTTTAGTTACTTTGGAAAAAAAAATATTTTTTTAGTTACTTTGGAAAAAAAAATATTTTTTTAGTTACTTTGGAAAAAAAAATATTTTTTTAGTTACTTTGGAAAAAAAAAATTTTTTTTAGTTACTTTGGGAAAAAAAATAATTTTTTAGTTACTTTGGAAAAAAAAATTTTTTTTTAGTTACTTTGGAAAAAATATATATTTTTTTAGTTTCTTTGGAAAAAAAAAAATTTTTAGTTACTTTGGAAAAATTTTTTTTTTTTTTTTTAGTTACTTTGGAAAAAAAATTTTTTTTTTAGTTACTTTGGAAAAAAAAATATTTTTTTAGTTACTTTGGAAAAAAAAATATTTTTTTAGTTACTTTGGAAAAAAAAATATTTTTTTAGTTACTTTGGAAAAAAAAATATTTTTTTAGTTACTTTGGAAAAAAAAATATTTTTTTAGTTACTTTGGAAAAAAAAATATTTTTTTAGTTACTTTGGAAAAAAAAATATTTTTTTAGTTACTTTGGGAAAAAAAATATTTTTTTAGTTACTTTGGGAAAAAAAATAATTTTTTAGTTACTTTGGAAAAAAAAATGTTTTTTTAGTTACTTTGGAAAAAATATATATTTTTTTAGTTTCTTTGGAAAAAAAAAAATTTTTTAGTTACTTTGGAAAATTTTTTTTTTTTTTTTTTTAGTTACTTTGGAAAAAAAAATATTTTTTTAGTTTCTTTGGAAAAAAAATATTTTTTTAGTTACTTTGGAAAAAAAAATATTTTTTTAGTTACTTTGGAAAAAAAAATATTTTTTTAGTTACTTTGGAAAAAAAATATTTTTTTAGTTACTTTGGAAAAAAAAATATTTTTTTAGTTACTTTGGAAAAAAAAATATTTTTTTAGTTTCTTTGGAAAAAAAAATATTTTTTTAGTTACTTTGGAAAAAAAAATATTTTTTTAGTTACTTTGGGGAAAAAAATATTTTTTTAGTTACTTTGGAAAAAAAAATATTTTTTTAGTTACTTTGGAAAAAAAATATTTTTTTAGTTACTTTGGAAAAAAAAATATTTTTTTAGTTACTTTGGAAAAAAAAATATTTTTTTAGTTACTTTGGAAAAAAAAATATTTTTTTAGTTACTTTGGAAAAAAAAAATTTTTTTTAGTTTCTTTGGAAAAAAAAATATTTTTTTAGTTACTTTGGAAAAAAAAATATTTTTTTAGTTACTTTGGAAAAAAAAATATTTTTTTAGTTACTTTGGAAAAAAAAATATTTTTTTAGTTACTTTGGAAAAAAAAATATTTTTTTAGTTACTTTGGAAAAAAAAATTTTTTTTAGTTACTTTGGGAAAAAAAATAATTTTTTAGTTACTTTGGAAAAAAAAATTTTTTTTTAGTTACTTTGGAAAAAATATATATTTTTTTAGTTTCTTTGGAAAAAAAAAAATTTTTAGTTACTTTGGAAAAATTTTTTTTTTTTTTTTTTAGTTACTTTGGAAAAAAATTTTTTTTTTAGTTACTTTGGAAAAAAAAATATTTTTTTAGTTACTTTGGAAAAAAAAATATTTTTTTAGTTACTTTGGAAAAAAAAATATTTTTTTAGTTACTTTGGAAAAAAAAATATTTTTTTAGTTACTTTGGAAAAAAAAATATTTTTTTAGTTACTTTGGAAAAAAAAATATTTTTTTAGTTACTTTGGAAAAAAAAATATTTTTTTAGTTACTTTGGGAAAAAAAATATTTTTTTAGTTACTTTGGGAAAAAAAATAATTTTTTAGTTACTTTGGAAAAAAAAATGTTTTTTTAGTTACTTTGGAAAAAATATATATTTTTTTAGTTTCTTTGGAAAAAAAAAAAATTTTTTAGTTACTTTGGAAAATTTTTTTTTTTTTTTTTTTAGTTACTTTGGAAAAAAAAATATTTTTTTAGTTTCTTTGGAAAAAAAATATTTTTTTAGTTACTTTGGAAAAAAAAATATTTTTTTAGTTACTTTGGAAAAAAAAATATTTTTTTAGTTACTTTGGAAAAAAAATATTTTTTTAGTTACTTTGGAAAAAAAAATATTTTTTTAGTTACTTTGGAAAAAAAAATATTTTTTTAGTTTCTTTGGAAAAAAAAATATTTTTTTAGTTACTTTGGAAAAAAAAATATTTTTTTAGTTACTTTGGGGAAAAAAATATTTTTTTAGTTACTTTGGAAAAAAAAATATTTTTTTAGTTACTTTGGAAAAAAAATATTTTTTTTAGTTACTTTGGAAAAAAAAATATTTTTTTAGTTACTTTGGAAAAAAAAATATTTTTTTAGTTACTTTGGAAAAAAAAATATTTTTTTAGTTACTTTGGAAAAAAAAATATTTTTTTAGTTACTTTGGAAAAAAAAATATTTTTTTAGTTACTTTGGAAAAAAAAATATTTTTTTAGTTACTTTGGAAAAAAAAAAATTTTTTTAGTTACTTTGGAAAAAAAAAAATTTTTTTAGTTACTTTGGAAAAAAAAATTTTTTTTAGTTACTTTGGAAAAAAAAATATTTTTTTAGTTACTTTGGGAAAAAAAAATTTTTTTAGTTACTTTGGAAAAAAAAATATTTTTTTAGTTACTTTGGAAAAAAAAAATATTTTTTTAGTTTCTTTGGAAAAAAAAATATTTTTTTAGTTACTTTGGAAAAAAAAATTTTTTTAGTTACTTTGGAAAAAAAAAATTTTTTTTAGTTACTTTGGAAAAAAAAATATTTTTTTAGTTTCTTTGGAAAAAAAATATTTTTTTAGTTACTTTGGGAAAAAAAATATTTTTTTAGTTACTTTGGAAAAAAATTTTTTTTTTTAGTTACTTTGGAAAAAAAAATATTTTTTTAGTTACTTTGGAAAAAAAAATATTTTTTTAGTTACTTTGGAAAAAAAAATATTTTTTTAGTTTCTTTGGAAAAAAAATATTTTTTTAGTTACTTTGGAAAAAAAAATATTTTTTTAGTTACTTTGGGGAAAAAAATATTTTTTTAGTTACTTTGGAAAAAAAAATATTTTTTTAGTTACTTTGGAAAAAAAATATTTTTTTAGTTACTTTGGAAAAAAAAATATTTTTTTAGTTACTTTGGAAAAAAAAATATTTTTTTAGTTACTTTGGAAAAAAAAATATTTTTTTAGTTACTTTGGAAAAAAAAATATTTTTTTAGTTACTTTGGAAAAAAAAATATTTTTTTAGTTACTTTGGAAAAAAAAATATTTTTTTAGTTACTTTGGAAAAAAAAATATTTTTTTAGTTACTTTGGAAAAAAAAATATTTTTTTAGTTACTTTGGAAAAAAAAATATTTTTTTAGTTACTTTGGAAAAAAAAATATTTTTTTAGTTACTTTGGGAAAAAAATATTTTTTTAGTTACTTTGGAAAAAAAAATATTTTTTTAGTTACTTTGGAAAAAAAAATATTTTTTTAGTTACTTTGGGAAAAAAAAATATTTTTTTAGTTACTTTGGAAAAAAATTTTTTTTTTTAGTTACTTTGGAAAAAAAAATATTTTTTTAGTTTCTTTGGAAAAAAAAATATTTTTTTAGTTACTTTGGAAAAAAAAAAATTTTTTTAGTTACTTTGGAAAAAAAAATATTTTTTTAGTTTCTTTGGAAAAAAAAAAATTTTTTTAGTTACTTTGGAAAAAAAAATATTTTTTTATTCTTTGGAAAAAAAAATATTTTTTTAGTTACTTTGGAAAAAAAAAATTTTTTTTAGTTACTTTGGAAAAAAAAAAATTTTTTTAGTTACTTTGGAAAAAAAATATTTTTTTAGTTTCTTTGGAAAAAAAAATATTTTTTTAGTTTCTTTGGAAAAAAAAATATTTTTTTAGTTACTTTGGAAAAAAAAAAATTTTTTTAGTTACTTTGGAAAAAAAAATATTTTTTTAGTTACTTTGGAAAAAAAATATTTTTTTAGTTACTTTGGAAAAAAAAATATTTTTTTAGTTACTTTGGAAAAAAAAATATTTTTTTAGTTACTTTGGAAAAAAATATATTTTTTTAGTTACTTTGGAAAAAAAAATATTTTTTTAGTTACTTTGGAAAAAAAAATATTTTTTTAGTTACTTTGGAAAAAAAAATATTTTTTTAGTTACTTTGGGAAAAAAAAATATTTTTTAGTTACTTTGGAAAAAAAAATATTTTTTTAGTTACTTTGGGAAAAAAAAATATTTTTTTAGTTTCTTTGGAAAAAAAAATATTTTTTTAGTTACTTTGGAAAAAAAAAATTTTTTTTAGTTACTTTGGAAAAAAAAATATTTTTTTAGTTTCTTTGGAAAAAAAAATTTTTTTTAGTTACTTTGGAAAAAAAATATTTTTTTAGTTTCTTTGGAAAAAAAATATTTTTTTAGTTACTTTGGAAAATTTTTTTTTTTTTTAGTTACTTTGGAAAAAAAAAATATTTTTTAGTTACTTTGGAAAAAAAAATATTTTTTTAGTTTCTTTGGAAAAAAAAATTTTTTTTAGTTTCTTTGGAAAAAAAAATATTTTTTTAGTTACTTTGGAAAAAAATATATTTTTTTAGTTTCTTTGGAAAAAAAAATATTTTTTTAGTTACTTTGGAAAAAAAAATATTTTTTTAGTTACTTTGGAAAAAAAAATATTTTTTTAGTTACTTTGGAAAAAAAATATTTTTTTAGTTACTTTGGAAAAAAAAATATTTTTTTAGTTACTTTGGAAAAAAAAATATTTTTTTAATTACTTTGGAAAAAAAAATATTTTTTTAGTTACTTTGGAAAAAAAAATATTTTTTTAGTTACTTTGGAAAAAAAAATCTTTTTTTAGTTACTTTGGAAAAAAAATAATTTTTTTAGTTACTTTGAAAAAAAAAAAAAAATTTAGTTACTTTGGAAAAAAAAATTTTTTTTTAGTTTCTTTGGAAAATTTTTTTTTTTTTTAGTTACTTTGGAAAAAAAAAAATTTTTTTAGTTACTTTGGAAAAAAAAATATTTTTTTAGTTTATTTGGAAAAAAAAATATTTTTTTAGTTACTTTGGAAAAAAAAAAATTTTTTTAGTTACTTTGGAAAAAAAAATATTTTTTTAGTTACTTTGGAAAAAAAAATATTTTTTTAGTTACTTTGGGAAAAAAAATATTTTTTTAGTTACTTTGGAAAAAAAAATATTTTTTTAGTTACTTTGGAAAAAAAAATATTTTTTTAGTTACTTTGGAAAAAAAAATATTTTTTTAGTTTATTTGGAAAAAAAAAATATTTTTTTAGTTACTTTGGAAAAAAAAATATTTTTTTAGTTACTTTGGAAAAAAAAATATTTTTTTAGTTACTTTGGAAAAAAAATATTTTTTTAGTTACTTTGGAAAAAAAAATATTTTTTTAGTTACTTTGGAAAAAAAAATATTTTTTTAATTACTTTGGAAAAAAAAATATTTTTTTAGTTACTTTGGAAAAAAAAATATTTTTTTAGTTACTTTGGAAAAAAAAATCTTTTTTTAGTTACTTGGAAAAAAAATAATTTTTTTAGTTACTTTGAAAAAAAAAAAAAAATTTAGTTACTTTGGAAAAAAAAATTTTTTTTAGTTTCTTTGGAAATTTTTTTTTTTTTTTAGTTACTTTGGAAAAAAAAAATTTTTTTAGTTACTTTGGAAAAAAAAATATTTTTTTAGTTTATTTGGAAAAAAAAATATTTTTTTAGTTACTTTGGAAAAAAAAATATTTTTTTAGTTACTTTGGAAAAAAAAATATTTTTTTAGTTACTTTGGAAAAAAAAATATTTTTTTAGTTACTTTGGGAAAAAAAATATTTTTTTAGTTACTTTGGAAAAAAAAATATTTTTTTAGTTACTTTGGAAAAAAAAATATTTTTTTAGTTACTTTGGAAAAAAAAAAAATTTTTTAGTTACTTTGGAAAAAAAAATATTTTTTAGTTACTTTGGAAAAAAAAATATTTTTTTTAGTTACTTTGGAAAAAAAAATATTTTTTTAGTTACTTTGGAAAAAAAAATATTTTTTAGTTACTTTGGAAAAAAAAATATTTTTTTAGTTACTTTGGAAAAAAAAATATTTTTTTAGTTACTTTGGAAAAAAAAATATTTTTTTAGTTACTTTGGGAAAAAAAATATTTTTTTAGTTACTTTGGAAAAAAAAATATTTTTTTAGTTACTTTGGAAAAAAAAAAAAAATTTTTAGTTACTTTGGGAAAAAAAAATTTTTTAGTTACTTTGGAAAAAAAAATATTTTTTTAGTTACTTTGGAAAAAAAAAATTTTTTTAGTTACTTTGGAAAAAAAAAATTTTTTTTAGTTACTTTGGAAAAAAAATATTTTTTAGTTTTCTTTGGAAAAAAAAAATATTTTTTTAGTTTCTTTGGAAAAAAAAATATTTTTTTAGTTACTTTGGAAAAAAAAATATTTTTTAGTTACTTTGGAAAAAAAATATTTTTTTAGTTACTTTGGAAAAAAAAATATTTTTTAGTTACTTTGGAAAAAAAAATATTTTTTTAGTTACTTTGGAAAAAAAAATATTTTTTTAGTTACTTTGGGAAAAAAAATATTTTTTTAGTTACTTTGGAAAAAAAAATATTTTTTTAGTTACTTTGGAAAAAAAAATATTTTTTTAGTTACTTTGGAAAAAAAAATATTTTTTTAGTTACTTTGGAAAAAAAAATATTTTTTTAGTTACTTTGGGGAAAAAAATATTTTTTTAGTTACTTTGGAAAAAAAAATATTTTTTTAGTTACTTTGGAAAAAAAAATTTTTTTTTAGTTACTTTGGGAAAAAAAATTTTTTTTAGTTACTTTGGAAAAAAAAAAATTTTTTTAGTTACTTTGGAAAAAAAAATATTTTTTTAGTTTCTTTGGAAAAAAAAATATTTTTTTAGTTACTTTGGAAAAAAAAAATTTTTTTTAGTTACTTTGGAAAAAAAAATATTTTTTTAGTTTCTTTGGAAAAAAAAATAAATTTTTAGTTACTTTGGAAAAAAAAATATTTTTTTAGTTTCTTTGGAAAAAAAAATATTTTTTTAGTTACTTTGGAAAAAAAAAAATTTTTTTAGTTACTTTGGAAAAAAAAAAATTTTTTAGTTACTTTGGAAAAAAAATATTTTTTTAGTTTCTTTGGAAAAAAAAATATTTTTTTAGTTACTTTGGAAAAAAAAAAATTTTTTTAGTTACTTTGGAAAAAAAAAATATTTTTTAGTTACTTTGGAAAAAAAAATATTTTTTTAGTTTCTTTGGAAAAAAAATATTTTTTTAGTTTCTTTGGAAAAAAAAATATTTTTTTAGTTACTTTGGAAAAAAAAATATTTTTTTAGTTACTTTGGAAAAAAAAATATTTTTTAGTTACTTTGGAAAAAAAAATATTTTTTTAGTTTCTTTGGAAAAAAAATATTTTTTTAGTTTCTTTGGAAAAAAAAATATTTTTTTAGTTACTTTGGAAAAAAAAATATTTTTTTAGTTACTTTGGAAAAAAAAATATTTTTTTAGTTACTTTGGAAAAAAATATATTTTTTTAGTTACTTTGGAAAAAAAAATATTTTTTTAGTTACTTTGGAAAAAAAAATATTTTTTTAATTACTTTGGAAAAAAAAATATTTTTTAGTTACTTTGGAAAAAAAATATTTTTTTAGTTACTTTGGAAAAAAAAATCTTTTTTTAGTTACTTTGGAAAAAAAATAATTTTTTTAGTTACTTTGGAAAAAAAAAAAAAAATTTAGTTACTTTGGAAAAAAAAATTTTTTTTTAGTTTCTTTGGAAATTTTTTTTTTTTTTTAGTTACTTTGGAAAAAAAAAAATTTTTTAGTTACTTTGGAAAAAAAATATTTTTTTAGTTTCTTTGGAAAAAAAAATATTTTTTTAGTTACTTTGGAAAAAAAAATATTTTTTTAGTTACTTTGGAAAAAAAATATTTTTTTAGTTACTTTGGAAAAAAAATATTTTTTTAGTTACTTTGGAAAAAAAAATATTTTTTTAGTTACTTTGGAAAAAAAAATATTTTTTTAGTTACTTTGGAAAAAAAAATATTTTTTTAGTTACTTTGGAAAAAAAATATTTTTTAGTTACTTTGGAAAAAAAATATTTTTTTAGTTTCTTTGGAAAAAAAAATATTTTTTTAGTTTCTTTGGAAAAAAAAATATTTTTTTAGTTACTTGGAAAAAAAATATTTTTTTAGTTACTTTGGAAAAAAAAATATTTTTTTAGTTTCTTTGGAAAAAAAAAAAATTTTTTAGTTACTTTGGAAAAAAAATATTTTTTTAGTTTCTTTGGAAAAAAAAATATTTTTTTAGTTACTTTGGAAAAAAAAAAAATTTTTAGTTACTTTGGAAAAAAAAAATATTTTTTAGTTACTTTGGAAAAAAAAATATTTTTTTAGTTTCTTTGGAAAAAAAATATTTTTTTAGTTTCTTTGGAAAAAAAAATATTTTTTTAGTTACTTTGGAAAAAAAAATATTTTTTTAGTTACTTTGGAAAAAAATATATTTTTTTAGTTACTTTGGAAAAAAAATATTTTTTTAGTTACTTTGGAAAAAAAAATATTTTTTTAGTTACTTTGGAAAAAAAATATTTTTTTAATTACTTTGGAAAAAAAAATATTTTTTTAGTTACTTTGGAAAAAAAAATATTTTTTTAGTTACTTTGGAAAAAAAAATCTTTTTTTAGTTACTTTGGAAAAAAAATAATTTTTTTAGTTACTTTGGAAAAAAAAAAAAAAAATTTAGTTACTTTGGAAAAAAAAAATTTTTTTTAGTTTCTTTGGAAAAAAAAATTTTTTTTTAGTTACTTTGGAAAAAAAAAAAAATTTTTAGTTACTTTGGAAAAAAAAATATTTTTTTAGTTTCTTTGGAAAAAAAATATTTTTTTAGTTACTTTGGAAAAAAAAATATTTTTTTAGTTACTTTGGAAAAAAAAATATTTTTTTAGTTACTTTGGAAAAAAAAATATTTTTTTAGTTACTTTGGAAAAAAAAATATTTTTTTAGTTACTTTGGAAAAAAAAAAAAAATTTTTAGTTACTTTGGAAAAAAAAATATTTTTTTAGTTACTTTGGAAAAAAAAAAATTTTTTAGTTACTTTGGAAAAAAAAATATTTTTTTAGTTACTTTGGAAAAAAAAATATTTTTTTAGTTACTTTGGAAAAAAAAATATTTTTTTAGTTACTTTGGAAAAAAAAATATTTTTTTAGTTACTTTGGAAAAAAAAATATTTTTTTAGTTACTTTGGAAAAAAAAATATTTTTTTAGTTACTTTGGAAAAAAAAATATTTTTTTAGTTACTTTGGAAAAAAAAATATTTTTTTAGTTACTTTGGAAAAAAAAATAATTTTTTAGTTACTTTGGAAAAAAAATTTTTTTTTAGTTACTTTGGGAAAAAAAATTTTTTTTTAGTTACTTTGGAAAAAAAAAATTTTTTTTAGTTACTTTGGAAAAAAAATATATTTTTTAGTTTCTTTGGAAAAAAAAATATTTTTTTAGTTACTTTGGAAAATTTTTTTTTTTTTTTTTTTAGTTACTTTGGAAAAAAAAATATTTTTTTAGTTTCTTTGGAAAAAAAATATTTTTTTAGTTACTTTGGAAAAAAAATATTTTTTTAGTTACTTTGGAAAAAAAAATATTTTTTTAGTTACTTTGGAAAAAAATTATTTTTTTAGTTACTTTGGAAAAAAAAATTTTTTTAGTTACTTTGGAAAAAAAAATATTTTTTTAGTTTCTTTGGAAAAAAAAATATTTTTTTAGTTACTTTGGAAAAAAAATATTTTTTTAGTTACTTTGGGGAAAAAAATATTTTTTTAGTTACTTTGGAAAAAAATATATTTTTTTAGTTACTTTGGAAATAAAAATATTTTTTTAGTTACTTTGGAAAAAAAAATATTTTTTTAGTTACTTTGGAAAAAAAAATATTTTTTTAGTTACTTTGGAAAAAAAAATATTTTTTTAGTTACTTTGGAAAAAAAAATATTTTTTTAGTTACTTTGGAAAAAAAAATATTTTTTTAGTTACTTTGGAAAAAAAATATTTTTTTAGTTACTTTGGAAAAAAAAATATTTTTTTAGTTACTTTGGGAAAAAAAAAATTTTTTAGTTACTTTGGAAAAAAAATATTTTTTTAGTTACTTTGGAAAAAAAAATATTTTTTTAGTTACTTTGGGAAAAAAAAATTTTTTTAGTTACTTTGGAAAAAAAATTTTTTTTTAGTTACTTTGGAAAAAAAATATTTTTTTAGTTTCTTTGGAGAAAAAAAAATTTTTTTTTAGTTACTTTGGAAAAAAAATTTTTTTAGTTACTTTGGAAAATTTTTTTTTTTTTTAGTTACTTTGGAAAAAAAATATATTTTTTTAGTTTCTTTGGAAAAAAAAATATTTTTTTAGTTACTTTGGAAAATTTTTTTTTTTTTTTTTTTAGTTACTTTGGAAAAAAAAATATTTTTTTAGTTTCTTTGGAAAAAAAATATATTTTTTAGTTACTTTGGAAAAAAAAATATTTTTTTAGTTACTTTGGAAAAAAAAATATTTTTTAGTTACTTTGGAAAAAAAAATATTTTTTAGTTTCTTTGGAAAAAAAATATTTTTTTAGTTACTTTGGAAAAAAAATATTTTTTTAGTTACTTTGGGGAAAAAAATATTTTTTTAGTTACTTTGGAAAAAAAAATATTTTTTTAGTTACTTTGGAAAAAAAATATTTTTTTAGTTACTTTGGAAAAAAAAATATTTTTTTAGTTACTTTGGAAAAAAAAATATTTTTTTAGTTACTTTGGAAAAAAAAATATTTTTTTAGTTACTTTGGAAAAAAAAATATTTTTTTAGTTACTTTGGAAAAAAAAATATTTTTTTAGTTACTTTGGAAAAAAAAATATTTTTTTAGTTACTTTGGAAAAAAAAATATTTTTTTAGTTACTTTGGAAAAAAAAATATTTTTTTAGTTACTTTGGAAAAAAAAATATTTTTTTAGTTACTTTGGAAAAAAAAATATTTTTTTAGTTACTTTGGAAAAAAAAATATTTTTTTAGTTACTTTGGGAAAAAAATATTTTTTTAGTTACTTTGGAAAAAAAAATATTTTTTTAGTTACTTTGGAAAAAAAAATATTTTTTTAGTTACTTTGGGAAAAAAAAAATTTTTTTAGTTACTTTGGAAATTTTTTTTTTTTTTAGTTACTTTGGAAAAAAAAATATTTTTTTAGTTTCTTTGGAAAAAAAAATATTTTTTTAGTTACTTTGGAAAAAAAAAAAATTTTTTAGTTACTTTGGAAAAAAAAAAAAATTTTTAGTTTCTTTGGAAAAAAAAAAATTTTTTAGTTACTTTGGAAAAAAAAAATTTTTTTTAGTTACTTTGGAAAAAAAATATTTTTTTAGTTTCTTTGGAAAAAAAAATATTTTTTTAGTTTCTTTGGAAAAAAAAATATTTTTTTAGTTACTTTGGAAAAAAAAATATTTTTTTAGTTACTTTGGAAAAAAAAATATTTTTTTAGTTACTTTGGAAAAAAAAATATTTTTTTAGTTACTTTGGAAAAAAAAATATTTTTTTAGTTACTTTGGAAAAAAAAAAATTTTTTTAGTTACTTTGGGAAAAAAAATAATTTTTTAGTTACTTTGGAAAAAAAAATTTTTTTTTAGTTACTTTGGAAAAAATATATATTTTTTTAGTTTCTTTGGAAAAAAAAATATTTTTTTAGTTACTTTGGAAAATTTTTTTTTTTTTTTTTTTAGTTACTTTGGAAAAAAAAATATTTTTTTAGTTTCTTTGGAAAAAAAATATTTTTTTAGTTACTTTGGAAAAAAAAATATTTTTTTAGTTACTTTGGAAAAAAAAATATTTTTTTAGTTACTTTGGAAAAAAAAAATATTTTTTTAGTTACTTTGGAAAAAAAAATATTTTTTTAGTTACTTTGGAAAAAAAAATATTTTTTTAGTTACTTTGGAAAAAAAAATATTTTTTTAGTTACTTTGGAAAAAAAAATATTTTTTTAGTTACTTTGGGAAAAAAAATATTTTTTTAGTTACTTTGGGAAAAAAAATAATTTTTTAGTTACTTTGGAAAAAAAAATGTTTTTTTAGTTACTTTGGAAAAAAAATATATTTTTTTAGTTTCTTTGGAAAAAAAAATATTTTTTTAGTTACTTTGGAAAAAATTTTTTTTTTTTTTTTAGTTACTTTGGAAAAAAAAATGTTTTTTTAGTTACTTTGGAAAAAAAAATATTTTTTTAGTTACTTTGGAAAAAAAAATATTTTTTTAGTTTCTTTGGAAAAAAAAATATTTTTTTAGTTACTTTGGAAAAAAAAATATTTTTTTAGTTACTTTGGGGAAAAAATATTTTTTTAGTTACTTTGGAAAAAAAAATATTTTTTTAGTTACTTTGGAAAAAAAATATTTTTTTAGTTACTTTGGAAAAAAAAATATTTTTTTAGTTACTTTGGAAAAAAAAATATTTTTTTAGTTACTTTGGAAAAAAAAATATTTTTTTAGTTACTTTGGAAAAAAAAATATTTTTTTAGTTACTTTGGAAAAAAAAATATTTTTTTAGTTACTTTGGAAAAAAAAATATTTTTTTAGTTACTTTGGAAAAAAAAATATTTTTTTAGTTACTTTGGAAAAAAAAATATTTTTTTAGTTACTTTGGAAAAAAAAATATTTTTTTAGTTACTTTGGAAAAAAAAATATTTTTTTAGTTACTTTGGAAAAAAAAATATTTTTTTAGTTACTTTGGAAAAAAAAATATTTTTTTAGTTACTTTGGAAAAAAAAAATATTTTTTTAGTTACTTTGGAAAAAAAAATATTTTTTTAGTTACTTTGGAAAAAAAAATATTTTTTTAGTTACTTTGGAAAAAAAAATATTTTTTTAGTTACTTTGGAAAAAAAAAAATTTTTTTAGTTACTTTTGGAAAAAAAAAATTTTTTTAGTTACTTTGGAAAAAAATTTTTTTTTTTAGTTACTTTGGAAAAAAAAAAATTTTTTAGTTACTTTGGGAAAAAAAAAAATTTTTTAGTTACTTTGGAAAATTTTTTTTTTTTTTAGTTACTTTGGAAAAAAAAATATTTTTTTAGTTACTTTGGAAAAAAAAATTTTTTAGTTACTTTGGAAAAAAAATTTTTTTTTTAGTTTCTTTGGAAAAAAAAATATTTTTTTAGTTACTTTGGAAATTTTTTTTTTTTTTTTTTAGTTACTTTGGAAAAAAAAATATTTTTTTAGTTTCTTTGGAAAAAAAATATTTTTTTAGTTACTTTGGGAAAAAAAATATTTTTTTAGTTACTTTGGAAAAAAAAATATTTTTTTAGTTACTTTGGAAAAAAAAATATTTTTTTAGTTACTTTGGAAAAAAAAATATTTTTTTAGTTACTTTGGAAAAAAAAATATTTTTTTAGTTACTTTGGAAAAAAAATATTTTTTTAGTTACTTTGGAAAAAAAAATATTTTTTTAGTTACTTTGGAAAAAAAAATATTTTTTTAGTTACTTTGGAAAAAAAAATATTTTTTTAGTTACTTTGGAAAAAAAAATATTTTTTTAGTTACTTTGGAAAAAAAAATATTTTTTTAGTTACTTTGGAAAAAAAAAAAATTTTTTAGTTACTTTGGAAAAAAAATATTTTTTTAGTTACTTTGGAAAAAAAAATATTTTTTTAGTTACTTTGGAAAAAAAAATATTTTTTTAGTTACTTTGGAAAAAAAATATTTTTTTAGTTACTTTGGGAAAAAAAATTTTTTTTAGTTACTTTGGAAAAAAAAATATTTTTTTAGTTACTTTGGGAAAAAAAATATTTTTTTAGTTACTTTGGGAAAAAAAAAATTTTTTTAGTTACTTTGGAAAAAAATTTTTTTTTTTAGTTACTTTGGAAAAAAAAATATTTTTTTAGTTTCTTTGGAAAAAAAAATATTTTTTTAGTTACTTTGGAAAAAAAATTTTTTTTTTAGTTACTTTGGAAAAAAAAAAAATTTTTTAGTTACTTTGGAAAAAAAATATTTTTTTAGTTTCTTTGGAAAAAAAAATATTTTTTTAGTTACTTTGGAAAAAAAAATATTTTTTTAGTTACTTTGGAAAAAAAAATATTTTTTTAGTTACTTTGGAAAAAAAATATTTTTTTAGTTTCTTTGGAAAAAAATATATTTTTTTAGTTACTTTGGAAAAAAAATATTTTTTAGTTACTTTGGAAAAAAAAATATTTTTTTAGTTACTTTGGGAAAAAAATATTTTTTTAGTTACTTTGGAAAAAAAATATTTTTTTAGTTACTTTGGAAAAAAAAATATTTTTTTAGTTACTTTGGGAAAAAAAAAATTTTTTTAGTTACTTTGGAAAATTTTTTTTTTTTTAGTTACTTTGGAAAAAAAAAAAAATTTTTAGTTACTTTGGAAAAAAAAATATTTTTTTAGTTACTTTGGAAAAAAAATATTTTTTTAGTTACTTTGGAAAAAAAAATATTTTTTTAGTTACTTTGGAAAAAAAATATTTTTTTAGTTACTTTGGAAAAAAATATATTTTTTTAGTTACTTTGGGAAAAAAAATATTTTTTTAGTTACTTTGGAAAAAAAAATATTTTTTTAGTTACTTTGGGAAAAAAATATTTTTTTAGTTACTTTGGGAAAAAAAATATTTTTTAGTTACTTTGGAAAAAAAAATATTTTTTTAGTTACTTTGGGGAAAAAAAATATTTTTTAGTTTCTTTGGAAAAAAAAATATTTTTTTAGTTACTTTGGGAAAAAAAATATTTTTTAGTTACTTTGGAAAAAAAAATATTTTTTTAGTTTCTTTGGAAAAAAAAATTTTTTAGTTACTTTGGAAAAAAAAATATTTTTTTAGTTTCTTTGGAAAAAAAAATATTTTTTTAGTTACTTTGGAAAAAAAAAATTTTTTTAGTTACTTTGGAAAAAAAAAATATTTTTTAGTTACTTTGGA
>NC_136643.1:8562936-8719033 GCF_949748355.1 Melanostigma gelatinosum | reverse complement strand
AACTAAAAAAATATTTTTTTTTTCCAAAGTAACTAAAAAAATATTTTTTTTCCCAAAGAAACTAAAAAAATATTTTTTTTTCCAAAGTAACTAAAAAAAATATTTTTTTTCCAAAGAAACTAAAAAAATATTTTTTTTCCCAAAGTAACTAAAAAATATATTTTTTTCCAAAGTAACTAAAAAAATATTTTTTTTTCCAAAGTAACTAAAAAAATATTTTTTTTTCCAAAGTAACTAAAAAAATATTTTTTTTTCCAAAGTAACTAAAAAAATATTTTTTTTTCCAAAGTAACTAAAAAAATATTTTTTTTTCCAAAGTAACTAAAAAAATATTTTTTTTTCCAAAGTAACTAAAATTTTTTTTTTTTTTTCCAAAGAAACTAAAAAAATATTTTTTTTTCCAAAGTAACTAAAAAATATATTTTTTTTCCAAAGAAACTAAAAAAATATTTTTTTTTCCAAAGTAACTAAAAAATATTTTTTTTTCCAAAGTAACTAAAAAAATATTTTTTTTTCCAAAGTAACTAAAAAAATTTTTTTTTTTCCAAAGTAACTAAAAAAATATTTTTTTTTCCAAAGTAACTAAAAAAATATTTTTTTTTCCAAAGTAACTAAAAAAATATTTTTTTTTCCAAAGTAACTAAAAAAATATTTTTTTTTCCAAAGTAACTAAAAAAATATTTTTTTTTCCAAAGAAACTAAAAAAATAATTTTTTTTCCAAAGTAACTAAAAAAAATTTTTTTTTTCCAAAGTAACTAAAAAATTTTTTTTTTTTCCAAAGTAACTAAAAAAATATTTTTTTTTCCAAAGTAACTAAAAAAATATTTTTGTTTCCAAAGTAACTAAAAAAATATTTTTTTTCCCAAAGTAACTAAAAAAATATTTTTTTTTCCAAAGTAACTAAAAAAAATTTTTTTTTTCCAAAGTAACTAAAAAAATATTTTTTTTTCCAAAGTAACTAAACAAATATTTTTTTTTCCAAAGTAACTAAAAAAATATTTTTTTTTCCAAAGTAACTAAAAAAAATATTTTTTTTTCCAAAGTAACTAAAAAAATATTTTTTTTTCCAAAGTAACTAAAAAAATATTTTTTTTCCAAAGTAACTAAAAAAATATTTTTTTTTCCAAAGTAACTAAAAAAATATTTTTTTTTCCAAAGAAACTAAAAAAATATTTTTTTTTTCCAAAGTAACTAAAAAAATATTTTTTTTTCCAAAGTAACTAAAAAAATATTTTTTTTCCCAAAGTAACTAAAAAAATATTTTTTTTCCCAAAGAAACTAAAAAAATATTTTTTTTTCCAAAGTAACTAAAAAATTATTTTTTTTTCCAAAGAAACTAAAAAAATATTTTTTTTTCCAAAGTAACTAAAAAAATATTTTTTTTTCCAAAGTAACTAAAAAAATATTTTTTTTTCCAAAGTAACTAAAAAAAAATATTTTTTTCCAAAGTAACTAAAAAAAAATATTTTTTTCCAAAGTAACTAAAAAAAATATTTTTTTCCAAAGTAACTAAAAAAATATTTTTTTTTCCAAAGTAACTAAAAAAATATTTTTTTTTCCAAAGTAACTAAAAAAATATTTTTTTTTCCAAAGTAACTAAAAAAATATTTTTTTTTCCAAAGTAACTAAAAAAATATTTTTTTTTCCAAAGTAACTAAAAAAATATTTTTTTTCCCAAAGTAACTAAAAAAATATTTTTTTTCCCAAAGAAACTAAAAAAATATTTTTTTTTCCAAAGTAACTAAAAAATATATTTTTTTTCCAAAGAAACTAAAAAAATATTTTTTTTTCCAAAGTAACTAAAAAATATTTTTTTTTCCAAAGTAACTAAAAAAAATATTTTTTTTTCCAAAGTAACTAAAAAAATATTTTTTTTCCCAAAGAAACTAAAAAAATATTTTTTTTTCCAAAGTAACTAAAAAATATATTTTTTTTCCAAAGAAACTAAAAAAATATTTTTTTTTCCAAAGTAACTAAAAAATATTTTTTTTTCCAAAGTAACTAAAAAAATATTTTTTTTTCCAAAGTAACTAAAAAAAATTTTTTTTTTCCAAAGTAACTAAAAAAAATTTTTTTTTTCCAAAGTAACTAAAAGAATATTTTTTTTTCCAAAGTAACTAAAAAAATATTTTTTTTTCCAAAGTAACTAAAAAAATATTTTTTTTTCCAAAGTAACTAAAAAAATATTTTTTTTTCCAAAGTAACTAAAAAAATATTTTTTTTTCCAAAGTAACTAAAAAAATATTTTTTTTCCCAAAGTAACTAAAAAAATATTTTTTTTTTCCAAAGTAACTAAAAAAATATTTTTTTTCCCAAAGAAACTAAAAAAATATTTTTTTTTCCAAAGTAACTAAAAAAAAAATTTTTTTTCCAAAGAAACTAAAAAAATATTTTTTTTTCCAAAGTAACTAAAACATTTTTTTTTTCCAAAGTAACTAAAAAAATATTTTTTTTTCCAAAGTAACTAAAAAAATATTTTTTTTCCCAAAGAAACTAAAAAAATATTTTTTTTTCCAAAGTAACTAAAAAATATATTTTTTTTCCAAAGAAACTAAAAAAATATTTTTTTTTCCAAAGTAACTAAAAAATATTTTTTTTTCCAAAGTAACTAAAAAAATATTTTTTTTTCCAAAGTAACTAAAAAAATATTTTTTTTTCCAAAGTAACTAAAAAAATATTTTTTTTTCCAAAGTAACTAAAAAAATATTTTTTTTCCAAAGTAACTAAAAAAATATTTTTTTTTCCAAAGTAACTAAAAAAATATTTTTTTTTCCAAAGAAACTAAAAAAATATTTTTTTTTCCAAAGTAACTAAAAAAATATTTTTTTTTCCAAAGTAACTAAAAAAATATTTTTTTTTCCAAAGTAACTAAAAAAATATTTTTTTTTCCAAAGTAACTAAAAAAATATTTTTGTTTCCAAAGTAACTAAAAAAAATATTTTTTTTTCCAAAGTAACTAAAAAAATTTTTTTTTTTTCCAAAGTAACTAAAAAAAATTTTTTTTTTCCAAAGTAACTAAAAAAATAATTTTTTTTCCAAAGTAACTAAAAAAATATTTTTTTTTCCAAAGTAACTAAAAAAATTTTTTTTTTTCCAAAGTAACTAAAAAAAATTTTTTTTTTCCAAAGTAACTAAAAAAATATTTTTTTTTCCAAAGTAACTAAAAAAATATTTTTTTTTCCAAAGTAACTAAAAAAATATTTTTTTTCCCAAAGTAACTAAAAAAATATTTTTTTTCCCAAAGTAACTAAAAAATTTTTTTTTTTTCCAAAGTAACTAAAAAAAATTTTTTTTTTCCAAAGTAACTAAAAAAATATTTTTTTTTCCAAAGTAACTAAAAAAATATTTTTTTTTCCAAAGTAACTAAAAAAATATTTTTTTTTCCAAAGTAACTAAAAAAATTTTTTTTTTTCCAAAGTAACTAAAAAAAATTTTTTTTTCCCAAAGTAACTAAAAAAATATTTTTTTTCCCAAAGTAACTAAAAAAATATTTTTTTTCCCAAAGTAACTAAAAAAATATTTTTTTTCCCAAAGAAACTAAAAAAATATTTTTTTTTCCAAAGTAACTAAAAAATATTTTTTTTTCCAAAGAAACTAAAAAAATATTTTTTTTTCCAAAGTAACTAAAAAAATATTTTTTTTTCCAAAGTAACTAAAAAAATATTTTTTTTTCCAAAGTAACTAAAAAATATTTTTTTTTCCAAAGTAACTAAAAAAATATATTTTTTTCCAAAGTAACTAAAAAAATATTTTTTTTTCCAAAGTAACTAAAAAAATATTTTTTTTTCCAAAGTAACTAAAAAAATATTTTTTTTCCCAAAGTAACTAAAAAAATATTTTTTTTTCCAAAGTAACTAAAAAAATATTTTTTTTTCCAAAGTAACTAAAAAAATATTTTTTTTTCCAAAGAAACTAAAAAAATATTTTTTTTTCCAAAGTAACTAAAAAAATATTTTTTTTCCCAAAGTAACTAAAAAAATATTTTTTTTTCCAAAGTAACTAAAAAAATATTTTTTTTCCCAAAGAAACTAAAAAAATATTTTTTTTCCCAAAGAAACTAAAAAAATATTTTTTTTCCAAAGTAACTAAAAAAATATTTTTTTTTCCAAAGTAACTAAAAAAATATTTTTTTTTCCAAAGAAACTAAAAAAATATTTTTTTTTCCAAAGTAACTAAAAAAATATTTTTTTTTCCAAAGTAACTAAAAAAATATTTTTTTTTCCAAAGTAACTAAAAAAATATTTTTTTTTCCAAAGTAACTAAAAAAATATTTTTGTTTCCAAAGTAACTAAAAAAAATATTTTTTTTTCCAAAGTAACTAAAAATTTTTTTTTTTTTTCCAAAGTAACTAAAAAAAATTTTTTTTTTCCAAAGTAACTAAAAAAATAATTTTTTTTCCAAAGTAACTAAAAAAATATTTTTTTTTCCAAAGTAACTAAAAAAATATTTTTTTTTCCAAAGTAACTAAAAAAAATTTTTTTTTTCCAAAGTAACTAAAAAAATATTTTTTTTTCCAAAGTAACTAAAAAAATATTTTTTTTTCCAAAGTAACTAAAAAAATATTTTTTTTCCCAAAGTAACTAAAAAAATATTTTTTTTCCCAAAGTAACTAAAAAAATTTTTTTTTTTCCAAAGTAACTAAAAAAAATTTTTTTTTTCCAAAGTAACTAAAAAAATATTTTTTTTTCCAAAGTAACTAAAAAAATATTTTTTTTTCCAAAGTAACTAAAAAAATATTTTTTTTTCCAAAGTAACTAAAAAAAATTTTTTTTTTCCAAAGTAACTAAAAAATTTTTTTTTTTCCCAAAGTAACTAAAAAAATTTTTTTTTTCCCAAAGTAACTAAAAAAATATTTTTTTTCCCAAAGTAACTAAAAAAATATTTTTTTTCCCAAAGAAACTAAAAAAATATTTTTTTTTCCAAAGTAACTAAAAAATATTTTTTTTTCCAAAGAAACTAAAAAAATATTTTTTTTTCCAAAGTAACTAAAAAAATATTTTTTTTTCCAAAGTAACTAAAAAAATATTTTTTTTTCCAAAGTAACTAAAAAATATTTTTTTTTCCAAAGTAACTAAAAAAATATATTTTTTTCCAAAGTAACTAAAAAAATATTTTTTTTTCCAAAGTAACTAAAAAAATATTTTTTTTTCCAAAGTAACTAAAAAAATATTTTTTTTCCCAAAGTAACTAAAAAAATATTTTTTTTTCCAAAGTAACTAAAAAAATAATTTTTTTTCCAAAGTAACTAAAAAAATATTTTTTTTTCCAAAGAAACTAAAAAAATATTTTTTTTTCCAAAGTAACTAAAAAAATATTTTTTTTCCCAAAGTAACTAAAAAAATATTTTTTTTTTCCAAAGTAACTAAAAAAATATTTTTTTTCCCAAAGAAACTAAAAAAATATTTTTTTTCCCAAAGAAACTAAAAAAATATTTTTTTTTCCAAAGTAACTAAAAAAAATATTTTTTTTCCAAAGAAACTAAAAAAATATATTTTTTTCCAAAGTAACTAAAAAAAATATTTTTTTTCCAAAGAAACTAAAAAAATATTTTTTTTTCCAAAGTAACTAAAAAATATTTTTTTTTCCAAAGTAACTAAAAAAATTTTTTATTTCCAAAGTAACTAAAAAAATTTTTTTTTTTCCAAAGTAACTAAAAAAATATTTTTTTTTCCAAAGTAACTAAAAAAATATTTTTTTTTCCAAAGTAACTAAAAAAATATTTTTTTTTCCAAAGTAACTAAAAAAATATTTTTTTTTCCAAAGTAACTAAAAAAATATTTTTTTTTCCAAAGTAACTAAAAAAATATTTTTTTTTCCAAAGTAACTAAAAAAATATTTTTTTTCCAAAGTAACTAAAAAAATATTTTTTTTTCCAAAGTAACTAAAAAAATATTTTTTTTTCCAAAGAAACTAAAAAAATTTTTTTTTTCCAAAGTAACTAAAAAAATATTTTTTTTTCCAAAGTAACTAAAAAAATATTTTTTTTTCCAAAGTAACTAAAAAAATATTTTTTTTTCCAAAGTAACTAAAAAAATATTTTTGTTTCCAAAGTAACTAAAAAAAATATTTTTTTTTCCAAAGTAACTAAAAAAATTTTTTTTTTTTCCAAAGTAACTAAAAAAATATTTTTTTTTTCCAAAGTAACTAAAAAAATATTTTTTTTTCCAAAGTAACTAAAAAAATATTTTTTTTTCCAAAGTAACTAAAAAAATATTTTTTTTTCCAAAGTAACTAAAAAAATATTTTTTTTTCCAAAGTAACTAAAAAAATATTTTTTTTTCCAAAGTAACTAAAAAAATATTTTTTTTTCCAAAGTAACTAAAAAAATATTTTTTTTTCCAAAGTAACTAAAAAAATATTTTTTTTCCCAAAGTAACTAAAAAAATATTTTTTTTTCCAAAGTAACTAAAAAAATATTTTTTTTCCCCAAAGTAACTAAAAAAATATTTCTTTTTCCAAAGAAACTAAAAAAATATTTTTTTTTCCAAAGTAACTAAAAAAATTTTTTTTTTTCCAAAGTAACTAAAAAAATATTTTTTTTCCCAAAGAAACTAAAAAAAATTTTTTTTTTCCAAAGTAACTAAAAAATTTTTTTTTTTTCCAAAGAAACTAAAAAAATATTTTTTTTTCCAAAGTAACTAAAAAAATATTTTTTTTTCCAAAGTAACTAAAAAAATATTTTTTTTTCCAAAGAAACTAAAAAAATATATTTTTTTCCAAAGTAACTAAAAAATATTTTTTTTTCCAAAGTAACTAAAAAAATATTTTTTTTTCCAAAGTAACTAAAAAAATATTTTTTTTTCCAAAGTAACTAAAAAAATATATTTTTTTTTCCAAAGTAACTAAAAAAATATTTTTTTTTCCAAAGTAACTAAAAAAATAATTTTTTTTCCAAAGTAACTAAAAAAATAATTTTTTTTCCAAAGTAACTAAAAAAATATTTTTTTTTCCAAAGTAACTAAAAAAATATTTTTTTTTCCAAAGTAACTAAAAAAATATTTTTTTTTCCAAAGTAACTAAAAAAATATTTTTTTTTCCAAAGTAACTAAAAAAATATTTTTTTTTCCAAAGTAACTAAAAAAATATTTTTTTTTCCAAAGAAACTAAAAAAATATTTTTTTTTCCAAAGTAACTAAAAAAATATTTTTTTTTCCAAAGTAACTAAAAAAATATTTTTTTTCCCAAAGTAACTAAAAAAATATTTTTTTTTCCAAAGTAACTAAAAATTTTTTTTTTTTTCCAAAGAAACTAAAAAAATATTTTTTTTTCCAAAGTAACTAAAAAAAATATTTTTTTTCCAAAGAAACTAAAAAAATATTTTTTTTTCCAAAGTAACTAAAAAATATTTTTTTTTCCAAAGTAACTAAAAAAATATATTTTTTTCCAAAGTAACTAAAAAAATATTTTTTTTCCCAAAGAAACTAAAAAAATATTTTTTTTCCAAAGAAACTAAAAAAATATTTTTTTTTCCAAAGTAACTAAAAAATATTTTTTTTTCCAAAGTAACTAAAAAAATATTTTTTTTTCCAAAGTAACTAAAAAAATATTTTTTTTTCCAAAGAAACTAAAAAAATATTTTTTTTTCCAAAGTAACTAAAAAAATATTTTTTTTTCCAAAGTAACTAAAAAAATATTTTTTTTTCCAAAGTAACTAAAAAAAATATTTTTTTTTCCAAAGTAACTAAAAAAATATTTTTTTTTTCCAAAGTAACTAAAAAAAATTTTTTTTTTCCAAAGTAACTAAAAAAATATTTTTTTTCCCAAAGTAACTAAAAAAATATTTTTTTTTCCAAAGTAACTAAAAAAATATTTTTTTTTCCAAAGTAACTAAAAAAAATATTTTTTTTTCCAAAGTAACTAAAAATTTATTTTTTTTCCAAAGTAACTAAAAAAATATTTTTTTTTCCAAAGTAACTAAAAAAATATTTTTTTTTCCAAAGTAACTAAAAAAATATTTTTTTTCCCAAAGTAACTAAAAAAATATTTTTTTTCCCAAAGAAACTAAAAAAATATTTTTTTTTCCAAAGTAACTAAAAAATTATTTTTTTTTCCAAAGAAACTAAAAAAATATTTTTTTTTCCAAAGTAACTAAAAAAATATTTTTTTTTCCAAAGTAACTAAAAAAATATTTTTTTTTCCAAAGTAACTAAAAAAATATATTTTTTTCCAAAGTAACTAAAAAAATATTTTTTTTTCCAAAGTAACTAAAAAAATATTTTTTTTTCCAAAGTAACTAAAAAAATATTTTTTTTTCCAAAGTAACTAAAAAATTATTTTTTTCCCCAAAGTAACTAAAAAAATAATTTTTTTTCCAAAGTAACTAAAAAAATATTTTTTTTTCCAAAGTAACTAAAAAAATATTTTTTTTTCCAAAGTAACTAAAAAAATATTTTTTTTCCCAAAGTAACTAAAAAAATATTTTTTTTTCCAAAGTAACTAAAAAAATATTTTTTTTTCCAAAGTAACTAAAAAAATATTTTTTTTTCCAAAGTAACTAAAAAATATTTTTTTTTCCAAAGAAACTAAAAAAATATTTTTTTTTCCAAAGTAACTAAAAAAATATTTTTTTTTCCAAAGTAACTAAAAAAATATTTTTTTTCCCCAAAGTAACTAAAAAAATATTTCTTTTTCCAAAGAAACTAAAAAAATATTTTTTTTCCAAAGTAACTAAAAAAATATTTTTTTTTCCAAAGTAACTAAAAAAATATTTTTTTTCCCAAAGAAACTAAAAAAAATTTTTTTTTTTCCAAAGTAACTAAAAATTTTTTTTTTTTTCCAAAGTAACTAAAAAAATATTTTTTTTTCCAAAGTAACTAAAAAAATATTTTTTTTTTCCAAAGTAACTAAAAAAATATTTTTTTTTCCAAAGTAACTAAAAAAATAATTTTTTTTCCAAAGTAACTAAAA
Organism: Melanostigma gelatinosum; assembly: GCF_949748355.1. Lineage (NCBI taxonomy): Eukaryota > Metazoa > Chordata > Actinopteri > Perciformes > Zoarcidae > Melanostigma > Melanostigma gelatinosum. Next base: position 8,710,125 of record NC_136643.1, on the reverse strand, counting down.
AAATAATTTTTTTTCCAAAGTAACTAAAAAAATATTTTTTTTTCCAAAGTAACTAAAAAAATATTTTTTTTTCCAAAGTAACTAAAAAAATATTTTTTTTTCCAAAGTAACTAAAAAAATATTTTTTTTTCCAAAGTAACTAAAAAAATATTTTTTTTTCCAAAGTAACTAAAAAAATATTTTTTTTTCCAAAGAAACTAAAAAAATATTTTTTTTTCCAAAGTAACTAAAAAAATATTTTTTTTTCCAAAGTAACTAAAAAAATATTTTTTTTCCCAAAGTAACTAAAAAAATATTTTTTTTTCCAAAGTAACTAAAAAATTTTTTTTTTTTCCAAAGAAACTAAAAAAATATTTTTTTTTCCAAAGTAACTAAAAAAAATATTTTTTTTCCAAAGAAACTAAAAAAATATTTTTTTTTCCAAAGTAACTAAAAAATATTTTTTTTTCCAAAGTAACTAAAAAAATATATTTTTTTCCAAAGTAACTAAAAAAATATTTTTTTTCCCAAAGAAACTAAAAAAATATTTTTTTTTCCAAAGTAACTAAAAAAAATATTTTTTTTCCAAAGAAACTAAAAAAATATTTTTTTTTCCAAAGTAACTAAAAAATATTTTTTTTTCCAAAGTAACTAAAAAAATATTTTTTTTTCCAAAGTAACTAAAAAAATATTTTTTTTTCCAAAGAAACTAAAAAAATATTTTTTTTTCCAAAGTAACTAAAAAAATATTTTTTTTTCCAAAGTAACTAAAAAAATATTTTTTTTTCCAAAGTAACTAAAAAAAATATTTTTTTTTCCAAAGTAACTAAAAAAATATTTTTTTTTTCCAAAGTAACTAAAAAAAATTTTTTTTTTCCAAAGTAACTAAAAAAAAAATTTTTTTCCCAAAGTAACTAAAAAAATATTTTTTTTTCCAAAGTAACTAAAAAAAATTTTTTTTTTCCAAAGTAACTAAAAAAATTTTTTTTTTTCCAAAGTAACTAAAAAAATATTTTTTTTTCCAAAGTAACTAAAAAAATATTTTTTTTTTCCAAAGTAACTAAAAAAATATTTTTTTTTCCAAAGTAACTAAAAAAATAATTTTTTTTCCAAAGTAACTAAAAAAATATTTTTTTTTCCAAAGTAACTAAAAAAATATTTTTTTTTCCAAAGTAACTAAAAAAATATTTTTTTTTCCAAAGTAACTAAAAAAATATTTTTTTTTCCAAAGTAACTAAAAAAATATTTTTTTTTCCAAAGTAACTAAAAAAATATTTTTTTTTCCAAAGAAACTAAAAAAATATTTTTTTTTCCAAAGTAACTAAAAAAATATTTTTTTTTCCAAAGTAACTAAAAAAATATTTTTTTTCCCAAAGTAACTAAAAAAATATTTTTTTTTCCAAAGTAACTAAAAAAATTTTTTTTTTTCCAAAGAAACTAAAAAAATATTTTTTTTTCCAAAGTAACTAAAAAAAATATTTTTTTTCCAAAGAAACTAAAAAAATATTTTTTTTTCCAAAGTAACTAAAAAATATTTTTTTTTCCAAAGTAACTAAAAAAATATATTTTTTTCCAAAGTAACTAAAAAAATATTTTTTTTCCCAAAGAAACTAAAAAAATATTTTTTTTTCCAAAGTAACTAAAAAAAATATTTTTTTTCCAAAGAAACTAAAAAAATATTTTTTTTTCCAAAGTAACTAAAAAATATTTTTTTTTCCAAAGTAACTAAAAAAATATTTTTTTTTCCAAAGTAACTAAAAAAATATTTTTTTTTCCAAAGAAACTAAAAAAATATTTTTTTTTCCAAAGTAACTAAAAAAATATTTTTTTTTCCAAAGTAACTAAAAAAATATATTTTTTTCCAAAGTAACTAAAAAAATATTTTTTTTTCCAAAGTAACTAAAAAAATATTTTTTTTTCCAAAGTAACTAAAAAAATATTTTTTTTTCCAAAGTAACTAAAAAATATATTTTTTTCCAAAGTAACAAAAAAAATTTTTTTTTTCCAAAGTAACTAAAAAAATATTTTTTTTCCAAAGTAACTAAAAAAGTAACTTTTTTTCCAAAGTAACTAAAAAAATATTTTTTTTTCCAAAGTAACTAAAAAAATATTTTTTTTTCCAAAGTAACTAAAAAAATATTTTTTTTTCCAAAGTAACTAAAAAAGTAACTTTTTTTCCAAAGTAACTAAAAAAATATTTTTTTTTCCAAAGTAACTAAAAAAATATTTTTTTTTCCAAAGTAACTAAAAAAATTTTTTTTTTTTCCAAAGTAACTAAAAAAATATTTTTTTTTCCAAAGTAACTAAAAAAAATTTTTTTTTCCAAAGTAACTAAAAAAAAATTTTTTTTTCCAAAGAAACTAAAAAAATATTTTTTTTCCAAAGTAACTAAAAAAAAAAATAATTTTCCAAAGTAACAAAAATTTTTTTTTTTTTTCCAAAGTAACTAAAAAATATTTTTTTTTCCAAAGAAACTAAAAAAAATTATTTTTTTCCAAAGTAACTAAAAATTTTTTTTTTTTTCCAAAGTAACTAAAACATTTTTTTTTTCCAAAGTAACTAAAAAAATATTTTTTTTTCCAAAGTAACAAATTTTTTTTTTTTTTTTCCAAAGTAACTAAAAAAATATTTTTTTTTCCAAAGTAACTAAAAAAGTAACTTTTTTTCCAAAGTAACTAAAAAAATATTTTTTTTTCCAAAGTAACTAAAAAAGTAACTTTTTTTCCAAAGTAACTAAAAAAATATTTTTTTTTCCAAAGTAACTAAAAAAATATTTTTTTTTCCAAAGTAACTAAAAAAATTTTTTTTTTTTCCAAAGTAACTAAAAAAATATTTTTTTTTCCAAAGTAACTAAAAAAATTTTTTTTTTCCAAAGTAACTAAAAAAAAATTTTTTTTTCCAAAGAAACTAAAAAAATATTTTTTTTTCCAAAGTAACTAAAAAAAAAAATAATTTTCCAAAGTAACAAAAAAATTTTTTTTTTTTCCAAAGTAACTAAAAAATATTTTTTTTTCCAAAGAAACTAAAAAAAATTATTTTTTTCCAAAGTAACTAAAAATTTTTTTTTTTCCAAAGTAACTAAAACATTTTTTTTTTCCAAAGTAACTAAAAAAATATTTTTTTTTCCAAAGTAACAAAATTTTTTTTTTTTTTCCAAAGTAACTAAAAAAATATTTTTTTTTCCAAAGTAACTAAAAAAGTAACTTTTTTTCCAAAGTAACTAAAAAAATATTTTTTTTTCCAAAGTAACTAAAAAAGTAACTTTTTTTCCAAAGTAACTAAAAAAATATTTTTTTTTCCAAAGTAACTAAAAAAATATTTTTTTTCCAAAGTAACTAAAAAAATATTTTTTTTTCCAAAGTAACTAAAAAAATATTTTTTTTTCCAAAGTAACTAAAAAAAATTTTTTTTTTCCAAAGAAACTAAAAAAATATTTTTTTTCCAAAGTAACTAAAAAAATAATTTTTTTTTCCAAAGTAACTAAAAAAATATTTTTTTTTCCAAAGTAACTAAAAAAATATTTTTTTTTCCAAAGTAACTAAAAAAAAAAAAAAATTTCCAAAGAAACTAAAAATTTTTTTTTTTTTCCAAAGTAACTAAAAAAATATTTTTTTTTCCAAAGTAACTAAAAAAATATTTTTTTTTCCAAAGTAACTAAAAAAATATTTTTTTTTCCAAAGTAACTAAAAAAATTTTTTTTTTCCAAAGTAACTAAAAAAATATTTTTTTTTCCAAAGAAACAAAAAAAATATTTTTTTTTCCAAAGTAACTAAAAAAATATTTTTTTTTCCAAAGTAACAAATTTTTTTTTTTTTTTTCCAAAGTAACTAAAAAAATATTTTTTTTTCCAAAGTAACTAAAAAAGTAACTTTTTTTCCAAAGTAACTAAAAAAATATTTTTTTTTCCAAAGTAACTAAAAAAGTAACTTTTTTTCCAAAGTAACTAAAAAAATATATTTTTTTCCAAAGTAACTAAAAAAGTAACTTTTTTTCCAAAGTAACTAAAAAAATATTTTTTTTTCCAAAGTAACTAAAAAAATATTTTTTTTTCCAAAGTAACTAAAAAAAAATTTTTTTTTCCAAAGTAACTAAAAAAAATTTTTTTTTTCCAAAGTAACTAAAAAAATATTTTTTTTTCCAAAGTAACTAAAAAAATATTTTTTTTTCCAAAGTAACTAAAAAAATTTTTTTTTTTCCAAAGAAACTAAAAAAATATTTTTTTTTCCAAAGTAACTAAAAAAATATTTTTTTTTCCAAAGTAACTAAAAAAATATTTTTTTTTCCAAAGTAACTAAAAAAGTAACTTTTTTTCCAAAGTAACTAAAAAAATATTTTTTTTTCCAAAGTAACTAAAAAAGTAACTTTTTTTCCAAAGTAACTAAAAAAATTTTTTTTTTTCCAAAGTAACTAAAAAAATATTTTTTTTCCAAAGTAACTAAAAATTTTTTTTTTTTTCCAAAGTAACTAAAAAAAATTTTTTTTTCCAAAGTAACTAAAAAAATATTTTTTTTTCCAAAGTAACTAAAAAAATTTTTTTTTTTCCAAAGAAACTAAAAAAAATTTTTTTTTTCCAAAGTAACTAAAAAAATAATTTTTTTTCCAAAGTAACAAAAAAAATAATTTTTTTTCCAAAGTAACTAAAAAAATATATTTTTTTCCAAAGTAACAAAAAAAATAATTTTTTTTCCAAAGTAACAAAAAAAATATTTTTTTTTCCAAAGTAACTAAAAAAATATTTTTTTTTCCAAAGAAACTAAAAAAATATTTTTTTTTCCAAAGTAACTAAAAAAAAATTTTTTTTCCAAAGTAACTAAAATTTTTTTTTTTTTTCCAAAGTAACTAAAAAAAAATTTTTTTTTCCAAAGTAACAAAAAAAATATTTTTTTTTCCAAAGTAACTAAAAAAATATTTTTTTTTCCAAAGTAACTAAAAAAGTAACTTTTTTTCCAAAGTAACTAAAAAAATATTTTTTTTTCCAAAGTAACTAAAAAAATATTTTTTTTTCCAAAGTAACTAAAAAAATATTTTTTTTTCCAAAGTAACTAAAAAAAAATTTTTTTTTCCAAAGTAACTAAAAAAATATTTTTTTTTCCAAAGAAACTAAAAAAATATTTTTTTTTCCAAAGTAACTAAAAAAAAAAAAATTTTTCCAAAGTAACTAAAATAATATTTTTTTTTCCAAAGTAACTAAAAAAATATTTTTTTTTCCAAAGTAACTAAAAAATATTTTTTTTTCCAAAGAAACTAAAAAAAATTATTTTTTTCCAAAGTAACTAAAAAAAATTTTTTTTTCCAAAGTAACTAAAAAATTTTTTTTTTTTCCAAAGTAACTAAAAAAATATTTTTTTTTCCAAAGTAACTAAAAAAATATTTTTTTTTCCAAAGAAACAAAAAAAATATATTTTTTTCCAAAGTAACTAAAAAAATATATTTTTTTCCAAAGTAACTAAAAAAATATTTTTTTTTCCAAAGTAACTAAAAAATATTTTTTTTTCCAAAGTAACAAAATTTTTTTTTTTTTTTCCAAAGTAACTAAAAAAATTTTTTTTTTTCCAAAGTAACTAAAAAAGTAACTTTTTTTCCAAAGTAACTAAAAAAATATTTTTTTTTCCAAAGTAACTAAAAAAATATTTTTTTTTCCAAAGTAACTAAAAAAATATTTTTTTTTCCAAAGTAACTAAAAAAATATTTTTTTTCCAAAGTAACTAAAAAAAATTTTTTTTTCCAAAGTAACTAAAAAAATATTTTTTTTTCCAAAGAAACTTAAAAAATATTTTTTTTTCCAAAGTAACTAAAAAAAATTTTTTTTTTCCAAAGTAACAAAAAAATTTTTTTTTTTTCCAAAGTAACTAAAAAATTTTTTTTTTTCCAAAGAAACTAAAAAAAATTATTTTTTTCCAAAGTAACTAAAAAATTTTTTTTTTTTCCAAAGTAACTAAAACATTTTTTTTTTCCAAAGTAACTAAAAAAATATTTTTTTTTCCAAAGTAACAAAATTTTTTTTTTTTTTTCCAAAGTAACTAAAAAAATATTTTTTTTTCCAAAGTAACTAAAAAAGTAACTTTTTTTCCAAAGTAACTAAAAAAATATATTTTTTTCCAAAGTAACTAAAAAAGTAACTTTTTTTCCAAAGTAACTAAAAAAATATTTTTTTTTCCAAAGTAACTAAAAAAATATTTTTTTTCCAAAGTAACTAAAAAAATATTTTTTTTTCCAAAGTAACTAAAAAAATATTTTTTTTTCCAAAGTAACTAAAAAAATATTTTTTTTTCCAAAGAAACTAAAAAAATATTTTTTTTCCAAAGTAACTAAAAAAATATTTTTTTTTCCAAAGTAACTAAAAAAATATTTTTTTTTCCAAAGTAACTAAAAAAATATTTTTTTTTCCAAAGTAACTAAAAAAAAAAAAAAATTTCCAAAGAAACTAAAAAATTTTTTTTTTCCAAAGTAACTAAAAAAATATTTTTTTTTCCAAAGTAACAAAAAAATTTTTTTTTTTCCAAAGTAACTAAAAAAATATTTTTTTTTCCAAAGTAACTAAAAAAGTAACTTTTTTTCCAAAGTAACTAAAAAAATAATTTTTTTTCCAAAGTAACTAAAAAAATATTTTTTTTTCCAAAGTAACTAAAAAAATATTTTTTTTTCCAAAGTAACTAAAAAAATATTTTTTTTTCCAAAGAAACAAAAAAAATATTTTTTTTTCCAAAGTAACTAAAAAAATATTTTTTTTTCCAAAGTAACTAAAAAAATATTTTTTTTTCCAAAGTAACTAAAAAATATTTTTTTTTCCAAAGTAACAAAAAATTTTTTTTTTTTCCAAAGTAACTAAAAAAATATTTTTTTTTCCAAAGTAACTAAAAAAGTAACTTTTTTTCCAAAGTAACTAAAAAAATATTTTTTTTTCCAAAGTAACTAAAAAAATATTTTTTTTTCCAAAGTAACTAAAAAAATATTTTTTTTTCCAAAGTAACTAAAAAAATATTTTTTTTTCCAAAGTAACTAAAAAAATATTTTTTTTCCAAAGTAACTAAAAAAATATTTTTTTTTCCAAAGAAACTAAAAAAATATTTTTTTTTCCAAAGTAACTAAAAAAAAAAAATTTTTTCCAAAGTAACAAAATTTTTTTTTTTTTTTCCAAAGTAATTAAAAAATATTTTTTTTTCCAAAGAAACTAAAAAAAAATTTTTTTTTCCAAAGTAACTAAAATTTTTTTTTTTTTCCAAAGTAACTAAAACATTTTTTTTTCCAAAGTAACTAAAAAAATATTTTTTTTTCCAAAGTAACAAAATTTTTTTTTTTTTTTCCAAAGTAACTAAAAAATTTTTTTTTTTTCCAAAGTAACTAAAAAAGTAACTTTTTTTCCAAAGTAACTAAAAAAATATTTTTTTTTTCCAAAGTAACTAAAAAAGTAACTTTTTTTTCCAAAGTAACTAAAAAAATATTTTTTTTTCCAAAGTAACTAAAAAAGTAACTTTTTTTCCAAAGTAACTAAAAAAATATTTTTTTTTCCAAAGTAACTAAAAAAATATTTTTTTTTCCAAAGTAACTAAAAAAATATTTTTTTTTCCAAAGTAACTAAAAAAATATTTTTTTTTCCAAAGTAACTAAAAAAATATTTTTTTTTCCAAAGTAACTAAAAAAATTTTTTTTTTTCCAAAGTAACTAAAAAAATATTTTTTTTCCAAAGAAACTAAAAAAATATTTTTTTTTCCAAAGTAACTAAAAAAAATATTTTTTTTCCAAAGTAACTAAAAAAATATTTTTTTTCCAAAGTAACAAAAAAAATATTTTTTTTTCCAAAGTAACAAAAAAAATATTTTTTTTTCCAAAGTAACTAAAAAAATATTTTTTTTTCCAAAGTAACAAAAAAAATATTTTTTTTTCCAAAGTAACTAAAAAAATATTTTTTTTTCCAAAGTAACTAAAAAAGTAACTTTTTTTCCAAAGTAACTAAAAATATATATTTTTTTCCAAAGTAACTAAAAAAATATTTTTTTTTCCAAAGTAACTAAAAAAATAATTTTTTTTCCAAAGTAACAAAAAAAATATTTTTTTTTCCAAAGTAACTAAAAAAATATTTTTTTTTCCAAAGTAACTAAAAAAATATTTTTTTTTCCAATAACTAAAAAAATATTTTTTTTTCCAAAGTAACTAAAAAAATATTTTTTTTTCCAAAGAAACTAAAAAAAAATTTTTTTTTCCAAAGTAACTAAAAAAAAAAAAAAATTTCCAAAGTAACAAAAATTTTTTTTTTTTTTCCAAAGTAACTAAAAAATATATTTCTTTCCAAAGAAACTAAAACAAATTTTTTTTTTTCCAAAGTAATTAAAACATTTTTTTTTTCCAAAGTAACTAAAAAAATAATTTTTTTTCCAAAGTAACAAAAAAAATATTTTTTTTTCCAAAGTAACTAAAAAAATATTTTTTTTCCAAAGTAACTAAAAAAGTAACTTTTTTTCCAAAGTAACTAAAAAAATATTTTTTTTTCCAAAGTAACTAAAAAAGTAACTTTTTTTCCAAAGTAACTAAAAAAATATTTTTTTTTCCAAAGTAACTAAAAAAATATTTTTTTTCCAAAGTAACTAAAAAAATATTTTTTTTTCCAAAGTAACTAAAAAAATATTTTTTTTTCCAAAGTAACTAAAAAAATATTTTTTTTTCCAAAGAAACTAAAAAAATATTTTTTTTCCAAAGTAACTAAAAAAATATTTTTTTTTCCAAAGTAACTAAAAAAATATTTTTTTTTCCAAAGTAACTAAAAAAATATTTTTTTTTCCAAAGTAACTAAAAAAAAAAAAAATTTTCCAAAGAAACTAAAAATTTTTTTTTTTTTCCAAAGTAACTAAAAAAATATTTTTTTTTCCAAAGTAACTAAAAAAATATTTTTTTTTCCAAAGTAACAAAAAAAATATTTTTTTTTCCAAAGTAACTAAAAAAATATTTTTTTTTCCAAAGTAACTAAAAAAGTAACTTTTTTTCCAAAGTAACTAAAAAAATATTTTTTTTTCCAAAGTAACTAAAAAAATATTTTTTTTTCCAAAGTAACTAAAAAAATATTTTTTTTTCCAAAGAAACAAAAAAAATATTTTTTTTTCCAAAGTAACAAAAAAAATATTTTTTTTTCCAAAGTAACTAAAAAAATATTTTTTTTTCCAAAGAAACTAAAAAAATATTTTTTTTCCAAAGTAACTAAAAAAAATTTTTTTTTTCCAAAGTAACTAAAAAAATATTTTTTTTTCCAAAGTAACTAAAAAAATATTTTTTTTTCCAAAGTAACTAAAAAAAAAAAATTTTTTCCAAAGAAACTAAAAAAAAATTTTTTTTTCCAAAGTAACTAAAAAAATATTTTTTTTTCCAAAGTAACTAAAAAAATATTTTTTTTTCCAAAGAAACTAAAAAAATATTTTTTTTTCCAAAGTAACTAAAAAAATTTTTTTTTTGAAAAGTAACTAAAAAAAATTTTTTTTTTCCAAAGAAACTAAAAAAAATTATTTTTTTTCCAAAGTAACTAAAAAATTTTTTTTTTTTCCAAAGTAACTAAAAAAATATTTTTTTTTCCAAAGTAACTAAAAAAATATATTTTTTTCCAAAGTAACTAAAAAAATATTTTTTTTCCAAAGTAACTAAAAAAAAAAAAATGTTTCCAAAGTAACTAAAAAAATATTTTTTTTTCCAAAGAAACTAAAAAAATATTTTTTTTTCCAAAGTAACTAAAAAAATATTTTTTTTTCCAAAGTAACTAAAAAAATATTTTTTTTTCCAAAGTAACTAAAAAAATATTTTTTTTTCCAAAGTAACAAAAAAAATATTTTTTTTTCCAAAGTAACTAAAAAAATATTTTTTTTTCCAAAGTAACAAAAAAAATATTTTTTTTTCCAAAGTAACTAAAAAAATATTTTTTTTTCCAAAGTAACTAAAAAAGTAACTTTTTTTCCAAAGTAACTAAAAAAATATTTTTTTTTCCAAAGTAACTAAAAAAATAATTTTTTTTCCAAAGTAACAAAAAAAATATTTTTTTTTCCAAAGTAACTAAAAAAATATTTTTTTTTCCAAAGTAACTAAAAAAAAATTTTTTTTTCCAAAGTAACTAAAAAAATATTTTTTTTTCCAAAGTAACTAAAAAAATATTTTTTTTTCCAAAGTAACTAAAAAAATATTTTTTTTTCCAAAGTAACAAAAAAAATATTTTTTTTTCCAAAGTAACTAAAAAAATATTTTTTTTTCCAAAGTAACTAAAAAAATATTTTTTTTCCAAAGTAACTAAAAAAATATTTTTTTTTCCAAAGAAACTAAAAAAATATTTTTTTTTCCAAAGTAACTAAAAAAATATTTTTTTTTCCAAAGTAACTAAAAAAAATTTTTTTTTCCAAAGTAACTAAAAATTTTTTTTTTTTTCCAAAGTAACAAAAAAAATTATTTTTTTTCCAAAGTAACTAAAAAAATATTTTTTTTTCCAAAGTAACTAAAAAAATATTTTTTTTTCCAAAGTAACTAAAAAAATATTTTTTTTCCAAAGTAACTAAAAAAAAAAAAAAATTTCCAAAGTAACTAAAAAAATATTTTTTTTTCCAAAGAAACTAAAAAAATATTTTTTTTTCCAAAGTAACTAAAAAAATATTTTTTTTTCCAAAGTAACTAAAAAAATATTTTTTTTTCCAAAGTAACTAAAAAAGTAACTTTTTTTCCAAAGTAACTAAAAAAATATTTTTTTTTCCAAAGTAACTAAAAAAGTAACTTTTTTTCCAAAGTAACTAAAAAAATATTTTTTTTTCCAAAGTAACTAAAAAAATAAATTTTTTTCCAAAGTAACAAAAAAAATATTTTTTTTTCCAAAGTAACTAAAAAAATATTTTTTTTTCCAAAGTAACTAAAAAAAAAAAATTTTCCAAAGTAACTAAAAAAATATTTTTTTTTCCAAAGTAACTAAAAAAATATTTTTTTTTCCAAAGTAACTAAAAAAATATTTTTTTTTCCAAAGTAACAAAAAAAATATTTTTTTTTCCAAAGTAACTAAAAAAATATTTTTTTTTCCAAAGTAACTAAAAAAATATTTTTTTTCCAAAGTAACTAAAAAAATATTTTTTTTTCCAAAGAAACTAAAAAAATATTTTTTTTTCCAAAGTAACTAAAAAAATATTTTTTTTTCCAAAGTAACTAAAAAAATTTTTTTTTTTCCAAAGTAACTAAAAAAATTTTTTTTTTTCCAAAGTAACAAAAAAAATTATTTTTTTTCCAAAGTAACTAAAAAAATATTTTTTTTTCCAAAGTAACTAAAAAAATATATTTTTTTCCAAAGTAACTAAAAAAATATTTTTTTTTCCAAAGTAACTAAAAAAAAAAAAATTTTCCAAAGTAACTAAAAAAATATTTTTTTTTCCAAAGAAACTAAAAAAATATTTTTTTTTCCAAAGTAACTAAAAAAATATTTTTTTTTCCAAAGTAACTAAAAAAATATTTTTTTTTCCAAAGTAACTAAAAAAATATTTTTTTTTCCAAAGTAACAAAAAAAATATTTTTTTTTCCAAAGTAACTAAAAAAATATTTTTTTTTCCAAAGTAACTAAAAAAGTAACTTTTTTTCCAAAGTAACTAAAAAAATATTTTTTTTTCCAAAGTAACAAAAAAAATATTTTTTTTCCCAAAGTAACTAAAAAAATATTTTTTTTTCCAAAGTAACTAAAAAAGTAACTTTTTTTCCAAAGTAACTAAAAAAATATTTTTTTTTCCAAAGTAACTAAAAAAATATTTTTTTTTCCAAAGTAACAAAAAAAATATTTTTTTTTCCAAAGTAACTAAAAAAATATTTTTTTTTCCAAAGAAACTAAAAAAATATTTTTTTTTCCAAAGTAACTAAAAAAATATTTTTTTTTCCAAAGTAACTAAAAAAATATTTTTTTTTCCAAAGTAACTAAAAAAATATATTTTTTTCCAAAGTAACTAAAAAAATATTTTTTTTTCCAAAGTAACTAAAAAAATATTTTTTTTTCCAAAGTAACTAAAAAAGTAACTTTTTTTCCAAAGTAACTAAAAAAATATTTTTTTTTCCAAAGTAACAAAAAAAATATTTTTTTTTCCAAAGTAACTAAAAAAATATTTTTTTTTCCAAAGTAACAAAAAAAATATTTTTTTTTCCAAAGTAACTAAAAAAATATTTTTTTTTCCAAAGTAACTAAAAAAGTAACTTTTTTTCCAAAGTAACTAAAAAAATATTTTTTTTTCCAAAGTAACTAAAAAAATATTTTTTTTTCCAAAGAAACTAAAAAATTTTTTTTTTTTCCAAAGTAACTAAAAAAATAATTTTTTTTCCAAAGTAACAAAAAAAATAATTTTTTTTCCAAAGTAACTAAAAAAATATATTTTTTTCCAAAGTAACAAAAAAAATAATTTTTTTTCCAAAGTAACAAAAAAAATATTTTTTTTTCCAAAGTAACTAAAAAAGTAACTTTTTTTCCAAAGTAACTAAAAAAATATTTTTTTTTCCAAAGTAACTAAAAAAATATTTTTTTTTCCAAAGTAACTAAAAAAATATTTTTTTTTCCAAAGTAACTAAAAAAATATTTTTTTTTCCAAAGAAACTAAAAAAATATTTTTTTTTTCCAAAGTAACTAAAAAAATTTTTTTTTCCAAAGTAACTAAAAATTTTTTTTTTTTCCAAAGTAACTAAAAAAAAATTTTTTTTTCCAAAGTAACAAAAAAAATATTTTTTTTTCCAAAGTAACTAAAAAAATATTTTTTTTTCCAAAGTAACTAAAAAAGTAACTTTTTTTCCAAAGTAACTAAAAAAATATTTTTTTTTCCAAAGTAACTAAAAAAATATTTTTTTTTCCAAAGTAACTAAAAAAATATTTTTTTTTCCAAAGTAACTAAAAAAAAAAAATTTTTTCCAAAGTAACTAAAAAAATATTTTTTTTTCCAAAGAAACTAAAAAAATATTTTTTTTTCCAAAGTAACTAAAAAAAAAAAATTTTTTCCAAAGTAACTAAAATAATATTTTTTTTTCCAAAGTAACTAAAAAAATATTTTTTTTTCCAAAGTAACTAAAAAATATTTTTTTTTCCAAAGAAACTAAAAAAAATTATTTTTTTCCAAAGTAACTAAAAAAAATTTTTTTTTCCAAAGTAACTAAAATTTTTTTTTTTTTTCCAAAGTAACTAAAAAAATTTTTTTTTTTCCAAAGTAACTAAAAAAATATTTTTTTTTCCAAAGAAACAAAAAAAATATATTTTTTTCCAAAGTAACTAAAAAAATATATTTTTTTCCAAAGTAACTAAAAAAATATTTTTTTTTCCAAAGTAACTAAAAAATATTTTTTTTTCCAAAGTAACAAAATTTTTTTTTTTTTTTCCAAAGTAACTAAAAAAATATTTTTTTTTCCAAAGTAACTAAAAAAGTAACTTTTTTTCCAAAGTAACTAAAAAAATATTTTTTTTTCCAAAGTAACTAAAAAAATATTTTTTTTTCCAAAGTAACTAAAAAAATATTTTTTTTTCCAAAGTAACTAAAAAAATATTTTTTTTCCAAAGTAACTAAAAAAAATTTTTTTTTCCAAAGTAACTAAAAAAATATTTTTTTTTCCAAAGAAACTTAAAAAATATTTTTTTTTCCAAAGTAACTAAAAAAAATTTTTTTTTTCCAAAGTAACAAAAAAATTTTTTTTTTTTCCAAAGTAACTAAAAAAATTTTTTTTTTTTCCAAAGTAACTAAAAATTTTTTTTTTTTTCCAAAGTAACTAAAACATTTTTTTTTCCAAAGTAACTAAAAAAATATTTTTTTTTCCAAAGTAACAAAATTTTTTTTTTTTTTTCCAAAGTAACTAAAAAAATATTTTTTTTTCCAAAGTAACTAAAAAAGTAACTTTTTTTCCAAAGTAACTAAAAAAATATTTTTTTTTCCAAAGTAACTAAAAAAGTAACTTTTTTTCCAAAGTAACTAAAAAAATATTTTTTTTTCCAAAGTAACTAAAAAAATATTTTTTTTCCAAAGTAACTAAAAAAATATTTTTTTTTCCAAAGTAACTAAAAAAATATTTTTTTTTCCAAAGTAACTAAAAAAATATTTTTTTTTCCAAAGAAACTAAAAAAATATTTTTTTTCCAAAGTAACTAAAAAAATATTTTTTTTTCCAAAGTAACTAAAAAAATATTTTTTTTTCCAAAGTAACTAAAAAAATATTTTTTTTTCCAAAGTAACTAAAAAAAAAAAAAAATTTCCAAAGAAACTAAAAAATTTTTTTTTTCCAAAGTAACTAAAAAAATATTTTTTTTTCCAAAGTAACAAAAAAATTTTTTTTTTTCCAAAGTAACTAAAAAAATATTTTTTTTTCCAAAGTAACTAAAAAAGTAACTTTTTTTCCAAAGTAACTAAAAAAATAATTTTTTTTCCAAAGTAACTAAAAAAATATTTTTTTTTCCAAAGTAACTAAAAAAATATTTTTTTTTCCAAAGTAACTAAAAAAATATTTTTTTTTCCAAAGAAACAAAAAAAATATTTTTTTTTCCAAAGTAACTAAAAAAATATTTTTTTTTCCAAAGTAACTAAAAAAATATTTTTTTTTCCAAAGTAACTAAAAATTTTTTTTTTTTCCAAAGTAACAAAAAAATTTTTTTTTTTCCAAAGTAACTAAAAAAATATTTTTTTTTCCAAAGTAACTAAAAAAGTAACTTTTTTTCCAAAGTAACTAAAAAAATATTTTTTTTTCCAAAGTAACTAAAAAAATATTTTTTTTTCCAAAGTAACTAAAAAAATATTTTTTTTTCCAAAGTAACTAAAAAAATATTTTTTTTTCCAAAGTAACTAAAAAAATATTTTTTTTCCAAAGTAACTAAAAAAATATTTTTTTTTCCAAAGAAACTAAAAAAATATTTTTTTTTCCAAAGTAACTAAAAAAAAAAAAATTTTTCCAAAGTAACAAAATTTTTTTTTTTTTTTCCAAAGTAATTAAAAAATATTTTTTTTTCCAAAGAAACTAAAAAAAAAATTTTTTTTCCAAAGTAACTAAAATTTTTTTTTTTTTCCAAAGTAACTAAAACATTTTTTTTTCCAAAGTAACTAAAAAAATATTTTTTTTTCCAAAGTAACAAAATTTTTTTTTTTTTTTCCAAAGTAACTAAAAAAATATTTTTTTTTCCAAAGTAACTAAAAAAGTAACTTTTTTTCCAAAGTAACTAAAAAAATATTTTTTTTCCAAAGTAACTAAAAAAGTAACTTTTTTTTCCAAAGTAACTAAAAAAATATTTTTTTTTCCAAAGTAACTAAAAAAGTAACTTTTTTTCCAAAGTAACTAAAAAAATATTTTTTTTTCCAAAGTAACTAAAAAAATATTTTTTTTTCCAAAGTAACTAAAAAAATATTTTTTTTTCCAAAGTAACTAAAAATTTTTTTTTTTTCCAAAGTAACTAAAAAAATATTTTTTTTTCCAAAGTAACTAAAAAAATATTTTTTTTTCCAAAGTAACTAAAAAAATATTTTTTTTCCAAAGAAACTAAAAAAATATTTTTTTTTCCAAAGTAACTAAAAAAAATATTTTTTTTCCAAAGTAACTAAAAAAATATTTTTTTTCCAAAGTAACAAAAAAAATATTTTTTTTTCCAAAGTAACAAAAAAAATATTTTTTTTTCCAAAGTAACTAAAAAAATATTTTTTTTTCCAAAGTAACAAAAAAAATATTTTTTTTTCCAAAGTAACTAAAAAAATATTTTTTTTTCCAAAGTAACTAAAAAAGTAACTTTTTTTCCAAAGTAACTAAAAAAATATATTTTTTTCCAAAGTAACTAAAAAAATATTTTTTTTTCCAAAGTAACTAAAAAAATAATTTTTTTTCCAAAGTAACAAAAAAAATATTTTTTTTTCCAAAGTAACTAAAAAAATATTTTTTTTTCCAAAGTAACTAAAAAAATTTTTTTTTTTCCAATAACTAAAAAAATATTTTTTTTTCCAAAGTAACTAAAAAAATATTTTTTTTTCCAAAGAAACTAAAAAAATATTTTTTTTTCCAAAGTAACTAAAAAAAAAAAAAAATTTCCAAAGTAACAAAAATTTTTTTTTTTTTTCCAAAGTAACTAAAAAATATATTTCTTTCCAAAGAAACTAAAACAAATTTTTTTTTTTCCAAAGTAACTAAAAAATTATTTTTTTTCCAAAGTAATTAAAACATTTTTTTTTCCAAAGTAACTAAAAAAATAATTTTTTTTCCAAAGTAACAAAAAAAATATTTTTTTTTCCAAAGTAACTAAAAAAATATTTTTTTTCCAAAGTAACTAAAAAAGTAACTTTTTTTCCAAAGTAACTAAAAAAATATTTTTTTTTCCAAAGTAACTAAAAAAGTAACTTTTTTTCCAAAGTAACTAAAAAAATATTTTTTTTTCCAAAGTAACTAAAAAAATATTTTTTTTCCAAAGTAACTAAAAAAATATTTTTTTTTCCAAAGTAACTAAAAAAATATTTTTTTTTCCAAAGTAACTAAAAAAATATTTTTTTTTCCAAAGAAACTAAAAAAATATTTTTTTTCCAAAGTAACTAAAAAAATATTTTTTTTTCCAAAGTAACTAAAAAAATATTTTTTTTTCCAAAGTAACTAAAAAAATATTTTTTTTTCCAAAGTAACTAAAAAAAAAAAAAATTTTCCAAAGAAACTAAAAATTTTTTTTTTTTTCCAAAGTAACTAAAAAAATTTTTTTTTTTCCAAAGTAACTAAAAAAATATTTTTTTTTCCAAAGTAACAAAAAAAATATTTTTTTTTCCAAAGTAACTAAAAAAATATTTTTTTTTCCAAAGTAACTAAAAAAGTAACTTTTTTTCCAAAGTAACTAAAAAAATATTTTTTTTTCCAAAGTAACTAAAAAAATATTTTTTTTTCCAAAGTAACTAAAAAAATATTTTTTTTTCCAAAGAAACAAAAAAAATATTTTTTTTTCCAAAGTAACAAAAAAAATATTTTTTTTTCCAAAGTAACTAAAAAAATATTTTTTTTTCCAAAGAAACTAAAAAAATATTTTTTTTCCAAAGTAACTAAAAAAAATTTTTTTTTTCCAAAGTAACTAAAAAAATATTTTTTTTTCCAAAGTAACTAAAAAAATATTTTTTTTTCCAAAGTAACTAAAAAAAAAAATATTTTTCCAAAGAAACTAAAAAAAATTTTTTTTTTCCAAAGTAACTAAAAAAATATTTTTTTTTCCAAAGTAACTAAAAAAATATTTTTTTTTCCAAAGAAACTAAAAAAATATTTTTTTTTCCAAAGTAACTAAAAAAATTTTTTTTTTTGAAAAGTAACTAAAAAAAATTTTTTTTTTCCAAAGAAACTAAAAAAAATTATTTTTTTTCCAAAGTAACTAAAAAAATTTTTTTTTTTCCAAAGTAACTAAAAAAATATTTTTTTTTCCAAAGTAACTAAAAAAATATATTTTTTTCCAAAGTAACTAAAAAAATATTTTTTTTCCAAAGTAACTAAAAAAAAAAAAATGTTTCCAAAGTAACTAAAAAAATATTTTTTTTTCCAAAGAAACTAAAAAAATATTTTTTTTTCCAAAGTAACTAAAAAAATATTTTTTTTTCCAAAGTAACTAAAAAAATATTTTTTTTTCCAAAGTAACTAAAAAAATATTTTTTTTTCCAAAGTAACAAAAAAAATATTTTTTTTTCCAAAGTAACTAAAAAAATATTTTTTTTTCCAAAGTAACAAAAAAAATATTTTTTTTTCCAAAGTAACTAAAAAAATATTTTTTTTTCCAAAGTAACTAAAAAAGTAACTTTTTTTCCAAAGTAACTAAAAAAATATTTTTTTTTCCAAAGTAACTAAAAAAATAATTTTTTTTCCAAAGTAACAAAAAAAATATTTTTTTTTCCAAAGTAACTAAAAAAATATTTTTTTTTCCAAAGTAACTAAAAAAAAATTTTTTTTTCCAAAGTAACTAAAAAAATATTTTTTTTTCCAAAGTAACTAAAAAAATATTTTTTTTTCCAAAGTAACTAAAAAAATATTTTTTTTTCCAAAGTAACAAAAAAAATATTTTTTTTTCCAAAGTAACTAAAAAAATATTTTTTTTTCCAAAGTAACTAAAAAAATATTTTTTTTCCAAAGTAACTAAAAAAATATTTTTTTTTCCAAAGAAACTAAAAAAATATTTTTTTTTCCAAAGTAACTAAAAAAATATTTTTTTTTCCAAAGTAACTAAAAAAATTTTTTTTTTCCAAAGTAACTAAAAAAATTTTTTTTTTTCCAAAGTAACAAAAAAAAATATTTTTTTTCCAAAGTAACTAAAAAAATATTTTTTTTTCCAAAGTAACTAAAAAAATATTTTTTTTTCCAAAGTAACTAAAAAAATATTTTTTTTTCCAAAGTAACTAAAAAAAAAAAAAATTTCCAAAGTAACTAAAAAAATATTTTTTTTTCCAAAGAAACTAAAAAAATATTTTTTTTTCCAAAGTAACTAAAAAAATATTTTTTTTTCCAAAGTAACTAAAAAAATATTTTTTTTTCCAAAGTAACTAAAAAAGTAACTTTTTTTCCAAAGTAACTAAAAAAATATTTTTTTTTCCAAAGTAACAAAAAAAATATTTTTTTTTCCAAAGTAACTAAAAAAATATTTTTTTTTCCAAAGTAACTAAAAAAGTAACTTTTTTTCCAAAGTAACTAAAAAAATATTTTTTTTTCCAAAGTAACTAAAAAAATAAATTTTTTTCCAAAGTAACAAAAAAAATATTTTTTTTTCCAAAGTAACTAAAAAAATATTTTTTTTTCCAAAGTAACTAAAAAAAAAAAAATTTTCCAAAGTAACTAAAAAAATATTTTTTTTTCCAAAGTAACTAAAAAAATATTTTTTTTTCCAAAGTAACTAAAAAAATATTTTTTTTTCCAAAGTAACAAAAAAAATATTTTTTTTTCCAAAGTAACTAAAAAAATATTTTTTTTTCCAAAGTAACTAAAAAAATATTTTTTTTCCAAAGTAACTAAAAAAATATTTTTTTTTCCAAAGAAACTAAAAAAATATTTTTTTTTCCAAAGTAACTAAAAAAATATTTTTTTTTCCAAAGTAACTAAAAAATTTTTTTTTTTCCAAAGTAACTAAAAAAATTTTTTTTTTTCCAAAGTAACAAAAAAAATTATTTTTTTTCCAAAGTAACTAAAAAAATTTTTTTTTTTCCAAAGTAACTAAAAAAATATATTTTTTTCCAAAGTAACTAAAAAAATATTTTTTTTTCCAAAGTAACTAAAAAAAAAAAAAATTTTCCAAAGTAACTAAAAAAATATTTTTTTTTCCAAAGAAACTAAAAAAATATTTTTTTTTCCAAAGTAACTAAAAAAATATTTTTTTTTCCAAAGTAACTAAAAAAATATTTTTTTTTCCAAAGTAACTAAAAAAATATTTTTTTTTCCAAAGTAACAAAAAAAATATTTTTTTTTCCAAAGTAACTAAAAAAATATTTTTTTTTCCAAAGTAACTAAAAAAGTAACTTTTTTTCCAAAGTAACTAAAAAAATATTTTTTTTTCCAAAGTAACAAAAAAAATATTTTTTTTCCCAAAGTAACTAAAAAAATATTTTTTTTTCCAAAGTAACTAAAAAAGTAACTTTTTTTCCAAAGTAACTAAAAAAATATTTTTTTTTCCAAAGTAACTAAAAAAATAATTTTTTTTCCAAAGTAACAAAAAAAATATTTTTTTTTCCAAAGTAACTAAAAAAATATTTTTTTTTCCAAAGAAACTAAAAAAATATTTTTTTTTCCAAAGTAACTAAAAAAATATTTTTTTTTCCAAAGTAACTAAAAAAATATTTTTTTTTCCAAAGTAACTAAAAAAATATATTTTTTTCCAAAGTAACTAAAAAAATATTTTTTTTTCCAAAGTAACTAAAAAAATATTTTTTTTTCCAAAGTAACTAAAAAAGTAACTTTTTTTCCAAAGTAACTAAAAAAATATTTTTTTTTCCAAAGTAACAAAAAAAATATTTTTTTTTCCAAAGTAACTAAAAAAATATTTTTTTTTCCAAAGTAACAAAAAAAATATTTTTTTTTCCAAAGTAACTAAAAAAATATTTTTTTTTCCAAAGTAACTAAAAAAGTAACTTTTTTTCCAAAGTAACTAAAAAAATATTTTTTTTTCCAAAGTAACTAAAAAAATATTTTTTTTTCCAAAGTAACAAAAAAAATATTTTTTTTTCCAAAGTAACTAAAAAAATATTTTTTTTTCCAAAGTAACTAAAAAAATATTTTTTTTTCCAAAGTAACTAAAAAAATATTTTTTTTTCCAAAGTAACTAAAAAAATATTTTTTTTTCCAAAGTAACTAAAAAAATATTTTTTTTTCCAAAGTAACAAAAAAAATATTTTTTTTTCCAAAGTAACTAAAAAAATATTTTTTTTTCCAAAGTAACTAAAAAAATATTTTTTTTCCAAAGTAACTAAAAAAATATTTCTTTTTCCAAAGAAACTAAAAAAATATTTTTTTTTCCAAAGTAACTAAAAAAATATTTTTTTTTCCAAAGTAACTAAAAAAATATTTTTTTTTCCAAAGAAACAAATTTTTTTTTTTTTTTTCCAAAGTAACTAAAAAAATATTTTTTTTTCCAAAGTAACTAAAAAAGTAACTTTTTTTCCAAAGTAACTAAAAAAATATTTTTTTTTCCAAAGTAACTAAAAAAGTAACTTTTTTTCCAAAGTAACTAAAAAAATATTTTTTTTTCCAAAGTAACTAAAAAAATATTTTTTTTTCCAAAGTAACTAAAAAAAAAAAAAAATTTCCAAAGTAACTAAAAAAATATTTTTTTTTCCAAAGAAACTAAAAAAATATTTTTTTTTCCAAAGTAACTAAAAAAATATTTTTTTTTCCAAAGTAACTAAAAAAATATTTTTTTTTCCAAAGTAACTAAAAAAGTAACTTTTTTTCCAAAGTAACTAAAAAAATATTTTTTTTTCCAAAGTAACAAAAAAAATATTTTTTTTTCCAAAGTAACTAAAAAAATATTTTTTTTTCCAAAGTAACTAAAAAAGTAACTTTTTTTCCAAAGTAACTAAAAAAATATTTTTTTTTCCAAAGTAACTAAAAAAATAATTTTTTTTCCAAAGTAACAAAAAAAATATTTTTTTTTCCAAAGTAACTAAAAAAATATTTTTTTTTCCAAAGTAACTAAAAAAAAAAAAAATTTCCAAAGTAACTAAAAAAATATTTTTTTTTCCAAAGTAACTAAAAAAATATTTTTTTTTCCAAAGTAACTAAAAAAATATTTTTTTTCCAAAGTAACTAAAAAAATATTTTTTTTTCCAAAGAAACTAAAAAAATATTTTTTTTTCCAAAGTAACTAAAAAAATATTTTTTTTTCCAAAGTAACTAAAAAAATTTTTTTTTTCCAAAGTAACTAAAAAAATTTTTTTTTTTCCAAAGTAACAAAAAAAATTATTTTTTTTCCAAAGTAACTAAAAAAATATTTTTTTTTCCAAAGTAACTAAAAAAATATATTTTTTTCCAAAGTAACTAAAAAAATATTTTTTTTTCCAAAGTAACTAAAAAAAAAAAAAATTTTCCAAAGTAACTAAAAAAATATTTTTTTTTCCAAAGAAACTAAAAAAATATTTTTTTTTCCAAAGTAACTAAAAAAATATTTTTTTTTCCAAAGTAACTAAAAAAATATTTTTTTTTCCAAAGTAACTAAAAAAATATTTTTTTTTCCAAAGTAACAAAAAAAATATTTTTTTTTCCAAAGTAACTAAAAAAATATTTTTTTTTCCAAAGTAACTAAAAAAGTAACTTTTTTTCCAAAGTAACTAAAAAAATATTTTTTTTTCCAAAGTAACAAAAAAAATATTTTTTTTCCCAAAGTAACTAAAAAAATATTTTTTTTTCCAAAGTAACTAAAAAAGTAACTTTTTTTTCCAAAGTAACTAAAAAAATATTTTTTTTTCCAAAGTAACTAAAAAAATAATTTTTTTTCCAAAGTAACAAAAAAAATATTTTTTTTTCCAAAGTAACTAAAAAAATATTTTTTTTTCCAAAGAAACTAAAAAAATATTTTTTTTTCCAAAGTAACTAAAAAAATATTTTTTTTTCCAAAGTAACTAAAAAAATATTTTTTTTTCCAAAGTAACTAAAAAAATATTTTTTTTTCCAAAGTAACTAAAAAAATATTTTTTTTTCCAAAGTAACTAAAAAAATATTTTTTTTTCCAAAGTAACTAAAAAAGTAACTTTTTTTCCAAAGTAACTAAAAAAATATTTTTTTTTCCAAAGTAACAAAAAAAATATTTTTTTTTCCAAAGAAACTAAAAAAATATTTTTTTTTCCAAAGTAACTAAAAAAATATTTTTTTTTCCAAAGTAACTAAAAAAATATTTTTTTTTCCAAAGTAACAAAAAAAATATTTTTTTTCCCAAAGTAACTAAAAAAATATTTTTTTTTCCAAAGTAACTAAAAAAATATTTTTTTTCCAAAGTAACTAAAAAAATATTTCTTTTTCCAAAGAAACTAAAAAAATATTTTTTTTTCCAAAGTAACTAAAAAAATATTTTTTTTTCCAAAGTAACTAAAAAATTTTTTTTTTCCAAAGTAACTAAAAAAATTTTTTTTTTCCAAAGTAACAAAAAAAATTTTTTTTTTTCCAAAGTAACTAAAAAAATATTTTTTTTTCCAAAGTAACTAAAAAAATATTTTTTTTCCAAAGTAACTAAAAAAGTAACTTTTTTTCCAAAGTAACTAAAAAAATATTTTTTTTTCCAAAGTAACTAAAAAAGTAACTTTTTTTCCAAAGTAACTAAAAAAAATTTTTTTTTTCCAAAGTAACTAAAAAAATATTTTTTTTTCCAAAGTAACTAAAAAAATATTTTTTTTTCCAAAGTAACTAAAAAAATATTTTTTTTTCCAAAGAAACTAAAAAAATATTTTTTTTTCCAAAGTAACTAAAAAAAAAATTTTTTCCCAAAGTAACTAAAAAAATTTTTTTTTTTCCAAAGTAACAAAAAAAAAATATTTTTTTCCAAAGTAACAAAAAAAATAATTTTTTTTCCAAAGTAACTAAAAAAATATATATTTTTCCAAAGTAACTAAAAAAATATTTTTTTTTCCAAAGTAACAAAAAAAATATTTTTTTTTCCAAAGTAACAAAAAAAATATTTTTTTTTCCAAAGTAACAAAAAAAATATTTTTTTTTCCAAAGTAACTAAAAAAGTAACTTTTTTTCCAAAGTAACTAAAAAAATATTTTTTTTTCCAAAGTAACTAAAAAAATATTTTTTTTTCCAAAGAAACTAAAAAAATATTTTTTTTCCAAAGTAACTAAAAAAAAAAAATTTTTCCCAAAGTAACTAAAAAAATATTTTTTTTTACTAAGTAACTAAAAAAATTTTTTTTTTTCCAAAGTAACAAAAAAAAAAAAAAATTTTCCAAAGTAACTAAAAAAATATTTTTTTTTCCAAAGTAACTAAAAAAGTAACTTTTTTTCCAAAGTAACTAAAAAAATATTTTTTTTTCCAAAGTAACTAAAATTTTTTTTTTTTTTTCCAAAGTAACTAAAAAAAATTTTTTTTTTCCAAAGTAACTAAAAAAATATTTTTTTTTCCAAAGTAACTAAAAAAGTAACTTTTTTTCCAAAGTAACTAAAAAAATATTTTTTTTTCCAAAGTAACTAAAAAAATATTTTTTTTTCCAAAGTAACTAAAAAAATATTTTTTTTTCCAAAGTAACTAAAAAAATATTTTTTTTTCCAAAGAAACAAAAAAAATATTTTTTTTTCCAAAGTAACTAAAAAAATATTTTTTTTTCCAAAGTAACAAAAAAAATATTTTTTTTTCCAAAGTAACTAAAAAAATATTTTTTTTTCCAAAGTAACTAAAAAAGTAACTTTTTTTCCAAAGTAACTAAAAAAATATTTTTTTTTCCAAAGTAACAAAAAAAATATTTTTTTTTCCAAAGTAACTAAAAAAATATTTTTTTTTCCAAAGTAACTAAAAAAGTAACTTTTTTTCCAAAGTAACTAAAAAAATATTTTTTTTTCCAAAGTAACTAAAAAAATATTTTTTTTCCAAAGTAACTAAAAAAATAATTTTTTTTCCAAAGTAACAAAAAAAATATTTTTTTTTCCAAAGTAACTAAAAAAATATTTTTTTTTCCAAAGTAACTAAAAAAATTTTTTTTTTCCCAAAGTAACTAAAAAAATATTTTTTTTTCCAAAGTAACTAAAAAAATATTTTTTTTTCCAAAGTAACAAAAAAAATATTTTTTTTTCCAAAGTAACTAAAAAAATATTTTTTTTTCCAAAGTAACTAAAAAAATATTTGTTTTTCCAAAGTAACTAAAAAAATATTTTTTTTTCCAAAGAAACTAAAAAAATATTTTTTTTTCCAAAGTAACTAAAAAAAAATATTTTTTTCCAAAGTAACTAAAAAAATATTTTTTTTTCCAAAGTAACTAAAAAAATTTTTTTTTTCCAAAGTAACAAAAAAAAAAAAATTTTTCCAAAGTAACAAAAAAAATATTTTTTTTTCCAAAGTAACTAAAAAAGTAACTTTTTTTCCAAAGTAACTAAAAAAATATTTTTTTTTCCAAAGTAACTAAAAAATTTTTTTTTTTTCCAAAGTAACTAAAAAAAAATTTTTTTTTCCAAAGTAACTAAAAAAATATTTTTTTTTCCAAAGTAACTAAAAAAGTAACTTTTTTTCCAAAGTAACTAAAAAAATATTTTTTTTTCCAAAGTAACTAAAAAAATATTTTTTTTTCCAAAGTAACTAAAAAAATATTTTTTTTTCCAAAGTAACTAAAAAAATATTTTTTTTTCCAAAGTAACTAAAAAAATATTTTTTTTTCCAAAGAAACAAAAAAAATATTTTTTTTTCCAAAGTAACTAAAAAAATATTTTTTTTTCCAAAGAAACAAAAAAAATATTTTTTTTTCCAAAGTAACTAAAAAAATATTTTTTTTTCCAAAGTAACAAAAAAAATATTTTTTTTTCCAAAGTAACTAAAAAAAATTTTTTTTTCCAAAGTAACTAAAAAAGTAACTTTTTTTCCAGAGTAACTAAAAAAATATTTTTTTTTCCAAAGTAACAAAAAAAATATTTTTTTTTCCAAAGTAACTAAAAAAATATTTTTTTTTCCAAAGTAACTAAAAAAGTAACTTTTTTTCCAAAGTAACTAAAAAAATATTTTTTTTTCCAAAGTAACTAAAAAAATATTTTTTTTTCCAAAGTAACTAAAAAAAAAAAATTTTTCCAAAGTAACTAAAAAAAATTTTTTTTTTCCAAAGTAACAAAATTTTTTTTTTTTTTTCCAAAGTAACTAAAAAATTTTTTTTTTTTCCAAAGTAACTAAAAAAATATTTTTTTTTCCAAAGTAACTAAAAAAGTAACTTTTTTTCCAAAGTAACTAAAAAAATATTTTTTTTTCCAAAGTAACTAAAAAAGTAACTTTTTTTCCAAAGTAACTAAAAAAAATTTTTTTTTTCCAAAGTAACTAAAAAAATATTTTTTTTTCCAAAGTAACTAAAAAAATATTTTTTTTCCAAAGTAACTAAAAAAATATTTTTTTTTCCAAAGAAACTAAAAAAATATTTTTTTTTCCAAAGTAACTAAAAAAATTTTTTTTTCCAAAAGTAACTAAAAAAAATATTTTTTTTCCAAAGTAACAAAAAAAAAATATTTTTTTCCAAAGTAACAAAAAAAATATTTTTTTTTCCAAAGTAACTAAAAAAATATTTTTTTTTCCAAAGTAACTAAAAAAATATTTTTTTTTCCAAAGTAACAAAAAAAATATTTTTTTTTCCAAAGTAACAAAAAAAATATTTTTTTTTCCAAAGTAACTAAAAAAGTAACTTTTTTTCCAAAGTAACTAAAAAAATATTTTTTTTCCCAAAGTAACTAAAAAAATATTTTTTTTTCCAAAGTAACTAAAAAAATATTTTTTTTTCCAAAGTAACTAAAAAAATATTTTTTTTTCCAAAGAAACTAAAAAAATATTTTTTTTTCCAAAGTAACAAAAAAAATATTTTTTTTTCCAAAGTAACAAAAAAAATATTTTTTTTTCCAAAGTAACTAAAAAAGTAACTTTTTTTCCAAAGTAACAAAAAAAATATTTTTTTTTCCAAAGTAACTAAAAAAATATTTTTTTTTCCAAAGTAACTAAAAAAATATTTTTTTTTCCAAAGTAACTAAAAAAATATTTTTTTTCCAAAGAAACTAAAAAAATATTTTTTTTTCCAAAGTAACTAAAAAAAAATATTTTTTTCCAAAGTAACTAAAAAAATATTTTTTTTTCCAAAGTAACTAAAAAAATTTTTTTTTTCCAAAGTAACAAAAAAAAAAAAAATTTTTCCAAAGTAACAAAAAAAATATTTTTTTTTCCAAAGTAACTAAAAAAGTAACTTTTTTTCCAAAGTAACTAAAAAAATATTTTTTTTTCCAAAGTAACTAAAAATTTTTTTTTTTTTCCAAAGTAACTAAAAAAAAAAATTTTTTTCCAAAGTAACTAAAAAAATATTTTTTTTTCCAAAGTAACTAAAAAAGTAACTTTTTTTCCAAAGTAACTAAAAAAATATTTTTTTTTCCAAAGTAACTAAAAAAATATTTTTTTTTCCAAAGTAACTAAAAAAATATTTTTTTTTCCAAAGTAACTAAAAAAATATTTTTTTTTCCAAAGTAACTAAAAAAATATTTTTTTTTCCAAAGAAACAAAAAAAATATTTTTTTTTCCAAAGTAACTAAAAAAATATTTTTTTTTCCAAAGAAACAAAAAAAATATATTTTTTTTCCAAAGTAACTAAAAAAATATTTTTTTTTCCAAAGTAACAAAAAAAATATTTTTTTTTCCAAAGTAACTAAAAAAATTTTTTTTTTTCCAAAGTAACTAAAAAAGTAACTTTTTTTCCAGAGTAACTAAAAAAATATTTTTTTTTCCAAAGTAACAAAAAAAATATTTTTTTTTCCAAAGTAACTAAAAAAATATTTTTTTTTCCAAAGTAACTAAAAAAGTAACTTTTTTTCCAAAGTAACTAAAAAAATATTTTTTTTTCCAAAGTAACTAAAAAAATATTTTTTTTTCCAAAGTAACTAAAAAAAAAAAAATTTTCCAAAGTAACTAAAAAAAATTTTTTTTTTCCAAAGTAACAAAATTTTTTTTTTTTTTTCCAAAGTAACTAAAAAAATTTTTTTTTTTCCAAAGTAACTAAAAAAATATTTTTTTTTCCAAAGTAACTAAAAAAGTAACTTTTTTTCCAAAGTAACTAAAAAAATATTTTTTTTTCCAAAGTAACTAAAAAAGTAACTTTTTTTCCAAAGTAACTAAAAAAAAATTTTTTTTTCCAAAGTAACTAAAAAAATATTTTTTTTTCCAAAGTAACTAAAAAAATATTTTTTTTCCAAAGTAACTAAAAAAATATTTTTTTTTCCAAAGAAACTAAAAAAATATTTTTTTTTCCAAAGTAACTAAAAAAATTTTTTTTTCCAAAAGTAACTAAAAAAAATATTTTTTTTCCAAAGTAACAAAAAAAAAATATTTTTTTCCAAAGTAACAAAAAAAATATTTTTTTTTCCAAAGTAACTAAAAAAATATTTTTTTTTCCAAAGTAACTAAAAAAATATTTTTTTTTCCAAAGTAACAAAAAAAATATTTTTTTTTCCAAAGTAACAAAAAAAATATTTTTTTTTCCAAAGTAACTAAAAAAGTAACTTTTTTTCCAAAGTAACTAAAAAAATATTTTTTTTCCCAAAGTAACTAAAAAAATATTTTTTTTTCCAAAGTAACTAAAAAAATATTTTTTTTTCCAAAGTAACTAAAAAAATATTTTTTTTTCCAAAGAAACTAAAAAAATATTTTTTTTTCCAAAGTAACTAAAAAAAATTTTTTTTTTCCAAAGTAACTAAAAAAATATTTTTTTTTCCAAAGTAACTAAAAATTTTTTTTTTTTCCAAAGTAACTAAAAAAGTAACTTTTTTTCCAAAGTAACTAAAAAAATATTTTTTTTTCCAAAGTAACTAAAAAATTTTTTTTTTTCCAAAGTAACTAAAAAATTTTTTTTTTCCAAAGTAACTAAAAAAATATTTTTTTTTCCAAAGTAACTAAAAAAAAATTTTTTTTTCCAAAGTAACTAAAAAAATATTTTTTTTTCCAAAGTAACTAAAAAAGTAACTTTTTTTCCAAAGTAACTAAAAAAATATTTTTTTTTCCAAAGTAACTAAAAAATATTTTTTTTTCCAAAGTAACTAAAAAAGTAACTTTTTTTCCAAAGTAACTAAAAAAATATTTTTTTTTCCAAAGTAACTAAAAAATTTTTTTTTTTCCAAAGTAACTAAAAAATATTTTTTTTTTCCAAAGTAACTAAAAAAATATTTTTTTTTCCAAAGTAACTAAAAAAAAATTTTTTTTTCCAAAGTAACTAAAAAAATATTTTTTTTTCCAAAGTAACTAAAAAAGTAACTTTTTTTCCAAAGTAACTAAAAAAATATTTTTTTTTCCAAAGTAACTAAAAAAATATTTTTTTTTCCAAAGTAACTAAAAAAATATTTTTTTTTCCAAAGTAACTAAAAAAATATTTTTTTTTCCAAAGAAACAAAAAAAATATTTTTTTTTCCAAAGTAACTAAAAAAATATTTTTTTTTTCCAGAGAAACAAAAAAAATATTTTTTTTTCCAAAGTAACTAAAAAAATATTTTTTTTTCCAAAGTAACAAAAAAAAAATATTTTTTTCCAAAGTAACAAAAAAAATATTTTTTTTTCCAAAGTAACTAAAAAAATATATTTTTTTCCAAAGTAACTAAAAAAATATTTTTTTTTCCAAAGTAACTAAAAAAATATTTTTTTTTCCAAAGTAACAAAAAAAATATTTTTTTTTCCAAAGTAACAAAAAAAATATTTTTTTTTCCAAAGTAACTAAAAAAGTAACTTTTTTTCCAAAGTAACTAAAAAAATATTTTTTTTTCCAAAGTAACTAAAAAAAATTTTTTTTTTCCAAAGTAACTAAAAAAATATTTTTTTTTCCAAAGTAACTAAAAAAATATTTTTTTTTCCAAAGAAACTAAAAAAATATTTTTTTTTCCAAAGTAACTAAAAAAATATTTTTTTTTCCAAAGTAACAAAAAAAATATTTTTTTTTCCAAAGTAACTAAAAAAATATTTTTTTTTCCAAAGTAACTAAAAAAGTAACTTTTTTTCCAAAGTAACTAAAAAAATATTTTTTTTTCCAAAGTAACTAAAATTTTTTTTTTTTTTTCCAAAGTAACTAAAAAAAATATTTTTTTTCCAAAGTAACTAAAAAAATATTTTTTTTTCCAAAGTAACTAAAAAAGTAACTTTTTTTCCAAAGTAACTAAAAAAATATTTTTTTTTCCAAAGTAACTAAAAAAATATTTTTTTTTCCAAAGTAACTAAAAAAATATTTTTTTTTCCAAAGTAACTAAAAAAATATTTTTTTTTCCAAAGAAACAAAAAAAATATTTTTTTTTCCAAAGTAACTAAAAAAATATTTTTTTTTCCAAAGTAACTAAAAAAATATTTTTTTTTCCAAAGTAACTAAAAAAATATTTTTTTTTCCAAAGTAACAAAAAAAATATTTTTTTTTCCAAAGTAACTAAAAAAAATTTTTTTTTCCAAAGTAACTAAAAAAGTAACTTTTTTTCCAGAGTAACTAAAAAAATATTTTTTTTTCCAAAGTAACAAAAAAAATATTTTTTTTTCCAAAGTAACTAAAAAAATATTTTTTTTTCCAAAGTAACTAAAAAAGTAACTTTTTTTCCAAAGTAACTAAAAAAATATTTTTTTTTCCAAAGTAACTAAAAAAATATTTTTTTTTCCAAAGTAACTAAAAAAAAAAATTTTTTCCAAAGTAACTAAAAAAAATTTTTTTTTTCCAAAGTAACAAAATTTTTTTTTTTTTTTTCCAAAGTAACTAAAAAAATTTTTTTTTTCCAAAGTAACTAAAAAAATATTTTTTTTTCCAAAGTAACTAAAAAAGTAACTTTTTTTCCAAAGTAACTAAAAAAATATTTTTTTTTCCAAAGTAACTAAAAAAGTAACTTTTTTTCCAAAGTAACTAAAAAAATTTTTTTTTTTCCAAAGTAACTAAAAAAATATTTTTTTTTCCAAAGTAACTAAAAAAATATTTTTTTTCCAAAGTAACTAAAAAAATATTTTTTTTTCCAAAGAAACTAAAAAAATATTTTTTTTTCCAAAGTAACTAAAAAAAATTTTTTTTCCAAAAGTAACTAAAAAAAATATTTTTTTTCCAAAGTAACAAAAAAAAAATATTTTTTTCCAAAGTAACAAAAAAAATATTTTTTTTTCCAAAGTAACTAAAAAAATATTTTTTTTTCCAAAGTAACTAAAAAAATATTTTTTTTTCCAAAGTAACAAAAAAAATATTTTTTTTTCCAAAGTAACAAAAAAAATATTTTTTTTTCCAAAGTAACTAAAAAAGTAACTTTTTTTCCAAAGTAACTAAAAAAATATTTTTTTTCCCAAAGTAACTAAAAAAATATTTTTTTTTCCAAAGTAACTAAAAAAATATTTTTTTTTCCAAAGTAACTAAAAAAATATTTTTTTTTCCAAAGAAACTAAAAAAATATTTTTTTTTCCAAAGTAACAAAAAAAATATTTTTTTTTCCAAAGTAACAAAAAAAATATTTTTTTTTCCAAAGTAACTAAAAAAGTAACTTTTTTTCCAAAGTAACAAAAAAAATATTTTTTTTTCCAAAGTAACTAAAAAAATATTTTTTTTTCCAAAGTAACTAAAAAAATATTTTTTTTTCCAAAGTAACTAAAAAAATATTTTTTTTCCAAAGAAACTAAAAAAATATTTTTTTTTCCAAAGTAACTAAAAAAAAATATTTTTTTCCAAAGTAACTAAAAAAATATTTTTTTTTCCAAAGTAACTAAAAAAATTTTTTTTTTCCAAAGTAACAAAAAAAAAAAAAAATTTTCCAAAGTAACAAAAAAAATATTTTTTTTTCCAAAGTAACTAAAAAAGTAACTTTTTTTCCAAAGTAACTAAAAAAATATTTTTTTTTCCAAAGTAACTAAAAAATTTTTTTTTTTTCCAAAGTAACTAAAAAAATATTTTTTTTTCCAAAGTAACTAAAAAAATATTTTTTTTTCCAAAGTAACTAAAAAAGTAACTTTTTTTCCAAAGTAACTAAAAAAATATTTTTTTTTCCAAAGTAACTAAAAAAATATTTTTTTTTCCAAAGTAACTAAAAAAATATTTTTTTTTCCAAAGTAACTAAAAAAATATTTTTTTTTCCAAAGTAACTAAAAAAATATTTTTTTTTCCAAAGAAACAAAAAAAATATTTTTTTTTCCAAAGTAACTAAAAAAATATTTTTTTTTCCAAAGAAACAAAAAAAATATTTTTTTTTCCAAAGTAACTAAAAAAATATTTTTTTTTCCAAAGTAACAAAAAAAATATTTTTTTTTCCAAAGTAACTAAAAAAATTTTTTTTTTTCCAAAGTAACTAAAAAAGTAACTTTTTTTCCAGAGTAACTAAAAAAATATTTTTTTTTCCAAAGTAACAAAAAAAATATTTTTTTTTCCAAAGTAACTAAAAAAATATTTTTTTTTCCAAAGTAACTAAAAAAGTAACTTTTTTTCCAAAGTAACTAAAAAAATATTTTTTTTTCCAAAGTAACTAAAAAAATATTTTTTTTTCCAAAGTAACTAAAAAAAAAAAAATTTTCCAAAGTAACTAAAAAAAATTTTTTTTTTCCAAAGTAACAAAATTTTTTTTTTTTTTTTCCAAAGTAACTAAAAAAATTTTTTTTTTTCCAAAGTAACTAAAAAAATATTTTTTTTTCCAAAGTAACTAAAAAAGTAACTTTTTTTCCAAAGTAACTAAAAAAATATTTTTTTTTCCAAAGTAACTAAAAAAGTAACTTTTTTTCCAAAGTAACTAAAAAAATTTTTTTTTTTCCAAAGTAACTAAAAAAATATTTTTTTTTCCAAAGTAACTAAAAAAATATTTTTTTTCCAAAGTAACTAAAAAAATATTTTTTTTTCCAAAGAAACTAAAAAAATATTTTTTTTTCCAAAGTAACTAAAAAAATTTTTTTTTCCAAAAGTAACTAAAAAAAATATTTTTTTTCCAAAGTAACAAAAAAAAAATATTTTTTTCCAAAGTAACAAAAAAAATATTTTTTTTTCCAAAGTAACTAAAAAAATATTTTTTTTTCCAAAGTAACTAAAAAAATATTTTTTTTTCCAAAGTAACAAAAAAAATATTTTTTTTTCCAAAGTAACAAAAAAAATATTTTTTTTTCCAAAGTAACTAAAAAAGTAACTTTTTTTCCAAAGTAACTAAAAAAATATTTTTTTTCCCAAAGTAACTAAAAAAATATTTTTTTTTCCAAAGTAACTAAAAAAATATTTTTTTTTCCAAAGTAACTAAAAAAATATTTTTTTTTCCAAAGAAACTAAAAAAATATTTTTTTTTCCAAAGTAACTAAAAAAAATTTTTTTTTTCCAAAGTAACTAAAAAAATATTTTTTTTTCCAAAGTAACTAAAAAATTTTTTTTTTTCCAAAGTAACTAAAAAAGTAACTTTTTTTCCAAAGTAACTAAAAAAATATTTTTTTTTCCAAAGTAACTAAAAAATTTTTTTTTTCCAAAGTAACTAAAAAATTTTTTTTTCCCAAAGTAACTAAAAAAATATTTTTTTTTCCAAAGTAACTAAAAAAAAATTTTTTTTTCCAAAGTAACTAAAAAAATATTTTTTTTTCCAAAGTAACTAAAAAAGTAACTTTTTTTCCAAAGTAACTAAAAAAATATTTTTTTTTCCAAAGTAACTAAAAAATATTTTTTTTTCCAAAGTAACTAAAAAAGTAACTTTTTTTCCAAAGTAACTAAAAAAATATTTTTTTTTCCAAAGTAACTAAAAAATTTTTTTTTTTTCCAAAGTAACTAAAAAATATTTTTTTTTTCCAAAGTAACTAAAAAAATATTTTTTTTTCCAAAGTAACTAAAAAAAAATTTTTTTTTCCAAAGTAACTAAAAAAATATTTTTTTTTCCAAAGTAACTAAAAAAGTAACTTTTTTTCCAAAGTAACTAAAAAAATATTTTTTTTTCCAAAGTAACTAAAAAAATATTTTTTTTTCCAAAGTAACTAAAAAAATATTTTTTTTTCCAAAGTAACTAAAAAAATATTTTTTTTTCCAAAGAAACAAAAAAAATATTTTTTTTTCCAAAGTAACTAAAAAAATATTTTTTTTTCCAGAGAAACAAAAAAAATATTTTTTTTTCCAAAGTAACTAAAAAAATATTTTTTTTTCCAAAGTAACAAAAAAAAAATATTTTTTTCCAAAGTAACAAAAAAAATAATTTTTTTTCCAAAGTAACTAAAAAAATATATTTTTTTCCAAAGTAACTAAAAAAATATTTTTTTTTCCAAAGTAACTAAAAAAATATTTTTTTTTCCAAAGTAACAAAAAAAATATTTTTTTTCCAAAGTAACAAAAAAAATATTTTTTTTTCCAAAGTAACTAAAAAAGTAACTTTTTTTCCAAAGTAACTAAAAAAATATTTTTTTTTCCAAAGTAACTAAAAAAATTTTTTTTTTTCCAAAGTAACTAAAAAAATATTTTTTTTTCCAAAGTAACTAAAAAAATATTTTTTTTTCCAAAGAAACTAAAAAAATATTTTTTTTTCCAAAGTAACTAAAAAAATATTTTTTTTTCCAAAGTAACAAAAAAAATATTTTTTTTTCCAAAGTAACTAAAAAAATATTTTTTTTTCCAAAGTAACTAAAAAAGTAACTTTTTTTCCAAAGTAACTAAAAAAATATTTTTTTTTCCAAAGTAACTAAATTTTTTTTTTTTTTTTCCAAAGTAACTAAAAAAAATATTTTTTTTCCAAAGTAACTAAAAAAATATTTTTTTTTCCAAAGTAACTAAAAAAGTAACTTTTTTTCCAAAGTAACTAAAAAAATATTTTTTTTTCCAAAGTAACTAAAAAAATATTTTTTTTTCCAAAGTAACTAAAAAAATATTTTTTTTTCCAAAGTAACTAAAAAAATATTTTTTTTTCCAAAGAAACAAAAAAAATATTTTTTTTTCCAAAGTAACTAAAAAAATATTTTTTTTTCCAAAGTAACAAAAAAAATATTTTTTTTTCCAAAGTAACAAAACCAATTTTTTTTTCCAAAGTAACAAAAAAAATATTTTTTTTTCCAAAGTAACTAAAAAAATATTTTTTTTTCCAAAGTAACTAAAAAAATATTTTTTTTTCCAAAGTAACAAAAAAAATATTTTTTTTTCCAAAGTAACTAAAAAAATATATTTTTTTCCAAAGTAACTAAAAAAGTAACTTTTTTTCCAAAGTAACTAAAAAAATATTTTTTTTTCCAAAGTAACTAAAAAAATATATTTTTTTCCAAAGTAACTAAAAAATTTTTTTTTTTCCAAAGTAACTAAAAAAAAAAATTTTTTTCCAAAGTAACTAAAAAAATTTTTTTTTTTCCAAAGTAACTAAAAAAATATTTTTTTTTCCAAAGTAACAAAAAAAAAAAAAAAATTTCCAAAGTAACTAAAAAAATATTTTTTTTTCCAAAGTAACTAAAAAAGTAACTTTTTTTCCAAAGTAACAAAAAAAATATTTTTTTTCCAAAGTAACTAAAAAAGTAACTTTTTTTCCAAAGTAACAAAAAAAATAATTTTTTTTCCAAAGTAACAAAAAAAATATTTTTTTTTAAAGTAACTAAAAAATTATTTTTTTTCCAAAGTAACTAAAAAAATATTTTTTTTTCCAAAGTAACTAAAAAAATATTTTTTTTTCCAAAGTAACTAAAAAAATATTTTTTTTTCCAAAGTAACTAAAAAAATATTTTTTTTTCCAAAGAAACTAAAAAAATATTTTTTTTTCCAAAGTAACTAAAAAAATATTTTTTTTTCCAAAGTAACTAAAAAATTTTTTTTTTTTCCAAAGTAACTAAAAAAATTTTTTTTTTTCCAAAGTAACAAAATTTTTTTTTTTTTTTCCAAAGTAACTAAAAAAATATTTTTTTTTCCAAAGTAACTAAAAAAATATTTTTTTTTCCAAAGTAACTAAAAAAGTAACTTTTTTTCCAAAGTAACTAAAAAAATATTTTTTTTCCAAAGTAACTAAAAAAGTAACTTTTTTTCCAAAGTAACTAAAAAAAAATTTTTTTTTTCCAAAGTAACTAAAAAAATATTTTTTTTTCCAAAGTAACTAAAAAAATATTTTTTTTTCCAAAGTAACTAAAAAAAAAAATTTTTTCCAAAGAAACTAAAAAAATATTTTTTTTTCCAAAGTAACTAAAAAAAATTTTTTTTCCCAAAGTAACTAAAAAAAATATTTTTTTTCCAAAGTAACAAAAAAAATATATTTTTTTCCAAAGTAACAAAAAAAATATTTTTTTTTCCAAAGTAACTAAAAAAATATATTTTTTTCCAAAGTAACTAAAAAAATATTTTTTTTTCCAAAGTAACTAAAAAAAATATTTTTTTTCCAAAGTAACAAAAAAAATATTTTTTTTTCAAAGTAACAAAAAAAATATTTTTTTTTCCAAAGTAACTAAAAAAATATATTTTTTTCCAAAGTAACAAAAAAAATATTTTTTTTTCAAAGTAACAAAAAAAAAATTTTTTTTTCCAAAGTAACTAAAAAAGTAACTTTTTTTCCAAAGTAACTAAAAAAATATTTTTTTTTCCAAAGTAACTAAAAAAATATTTTTTTTTCCAAAGTAACTAAAAAAATATTTTTTTTTCCAAAGTAACTAAAAAAATATATTTTTTTTCCAAAGTAACTAAAAAAGTAACTTTTTTTCCAAAGTAACTAAAAAAATATTTTTTTTTCCAAAGTAACTAAAAAAGTAACTTTTTTTCCAAAGTAACTAAAAATTTTTTTTTTTTTCCAAAGTAACTAAAAAAATATTTTTTTTTCCAAAGTAACTAAAAAAATATTTTTTTTTCCAAAGTAACTAAAAAAAAATTTTTTTTTCCAAAGAAACTAAACAAATATTTTTTTTTCCAAAGTAACTAAAAAAATTTTTTTTTCCCAAAGTAACTAAAAAAAAATTTTTTTTTTCCAAAGTAACAAAAAAAATATATTTTTTTCCAAAGTAACAAAAAAAATAATTTTTTTTCCAAAGTAACTAAAAAAATATATTTTTTTCCAAAGTAACAAAAAAAATAATTTTTTTTCCAAAGTAACAAAAAAAATATTTTTTTTTCCAAAAGTAACTAAAAAAGAAACTTTTTTTTCCAAAGTAACTAAAAAAATATTTTTTTTTCCAAAGTAACTAAAAAAATATTTTTTTTTCCAAAGTAACTAAAAAAAATTTTTTTTTTCCAAAGTAACTAAAAAAATATTTTTTTTTCCAAAGTAACTAAAAAAGTAACTTTTTTTCCAAAGTAACTAAAAAAATATTTTTTTTTCCAAAGTAACTAAAAAAGTAACTTTTTTTCCAAAGTAACTAAAAAAAATTTTTTTTTTCCAAAGTAACTAAAAAATTTTTTTTTTTTCCAAAGTAACTAAAAAAATATATTTTTTTCCAAAGTAACTAAAAAAAAAAAATTTTTTCCAAAGAAACTAAAAAAATATTTTTTTTTCCAAAGTAACTAAAAAAAAAAAATTTTCCCAAAGTAACTAAAAAATTTTTTTTTTTTCCAAAGTAACAAAAAAAATATATTTTTTTCCAAAGTAACAAAAAAAATAATTTTTTTTCCAAAGTAACTAAAAAAATATTTTTTTTTCCAAAGTAACTAAAAAAATATTTTCTTTTCCAAAGTAACTAAAAAAATATTTTTTTTTCCAAAGTAACAAAAAAAATATTTTTTTTTCCAAAGTAACAAAAAAAATATTTTTTTTCCAAAGTAACTAAAAAAGTAACTTTTTTTCCAAAGTAACTAAAAAAATATTTTTTTTTCCAAAGTAACTAAAAAAATATTTTTTTTTCCAAAGTAACTAAAAAAATATTTTTTTTTCCAAAGTAACTAAAAAAATATTTTTTTTCCAAAGAAACTAAAAAAATATTTTTTTTCCCAAAGTAACTAAAAAAAATTTTTTTTTTCCAAAGTAACTAAAAAAATATTTTTTTTTCCAAAGTAACTAAAAAAATTTTTTTTTTTCCAAAGTAACAAAAAAAATATTTTTTTTTCCAAAGTAACTAAAAAAATATTTTTTTTTCCAAAGTAACTAAAAAAGTAACTTTTTTTCCAAAGTAACTAAAAAAATATTTTTTTTTCCAAAGTAACTAAAAAATTTTTTTTTTTTTCCAAAGTAACTAAAAAATTTTTTTTTTTTCCAAAGTAACTAAAAAAATTTTTTTTTTTCCAAAGTAACTAAAAAAGTAACTTTTTTTCCAAAGTAACTAAAAAAATATTTTTTTTTCCAAAGTAACTAAAAAAATATTTTTTTTTCCAAAGAAACAAAAAAAATATTTTTTTTTCCAAAGTAACTAAAAAAATATTTTTTTTTCCAAAGAAACAAATTTTTTTTTTTTTTTCCAAAGTAACTAAAAAAATATTTTTTTTTCCAAAGTAACAAAAAAAATATTTTTTTTTCCAAAGTAACTAAAAAAATATTTTTTTTTCCAAAGTAACTAAAAAAGTAACTTTTTTTCCAAAGTAACTAAAAAAATATTTTTTTTTCCAAAGTAACTAAAAAAGTAACTTTTTTTCCAAAGTAACTAAAAAAAAATTTTTTTTTCCAAAGTAACTAAAAAAATATTTTTTTTTCCAAAGTAACTAAAAAAAATATTTTTTTTTCCAAAGTAACTAAAAAAATATTTTTTTTTCCAAAGAAACTAAAAAAAAATTTTTTTTTCCAAAGTAACTAAAAAAAAATTTTTTTCCCAAAGTAACTAAAAAAAATTTTTTTTTTCCAAAGTAACAAAAAAAATATATTTTTTTCCAAAGTAACAAAAAAAATAATTTTTTTTCCAAAGTAACTAAAAAAATATATTTTTTTCCAAAGTAACTAAAAAAATATTTTTTTTCCCAAAGTAACTAAAAAAATATTTTTTTTTCCAAAGTAACAAAAAAAATATTTTTTTTCCCAAAGTAACAAAAAAAATATTTTTTTTTCCAAAGTAACTAAAAAAGTAACTTTTTTTCCAAAGTAACTAAAAAAATATTTTTTTTTCCAAAGTAACTAAAAAAATATTTTTTTTCCCAAAGTAACTAAAAAAATATTTTTTTTCCCAAAGTAACTAAAAAAATATTTTTTTTTCCAAAGAAACTAAAAAAATATTTTTTTTTCCAAAGTAACTAAAAAAAAATATTTTTTTCCAAAGTAACTAAAAAAATATTTTTTTTTCCAAAGTAACTAAAAAAATTTTTTTTTTCCAAAGTAACAAAAAAAAAAATTTTTTTTCCAAAGTAACAAAAAAAATATTTTTTTTTCCAAAGTAACTAAAAAAGTAACTTTTTTTCCAAAGTAACTAAAAAAATATTTTTTTTTCCAAAGTAACTAAAAAATTTTTTTTTTTTCCAAAGTAACTAAAAAAAAATTTTTTTTTCCAAAGTAACTAAAAAAATATTTTTTTTTCCAAAGTAACTAAAAAAGTAACTTTTTTTCCAAAGTAACTAAAAAAATATTTTTTTTTCCAAAGTAACTAAAAAAATATTTTTTTTTCCAAAGTAACTAAAAAAATATTTTTTTTTCCAAAGTAACTAAAAAAATATTTTTTTTTCCAAAGTAACTAAAAAAATATTTTTTTTTCCAAAGAAACAAAAAAAATATTTTTTTTTCCAAAGTAACTAAAAAAATATTTTTTTTTCCAAAGAAACAAAAAAAATATTTTTTTTTCCAAAGTAACTAAAAAAATATTTTTTTTTCCAAAGTAACAAAAAAAATATTTTTTTTTCCAAAGTAACTAAAAAAATTTTTTTTTTTCCAAAGTAACTAAAAAAGTAACTTTTTTTCCAGAGTAACTAAAAAAATATTTTTTTTTCCAAAGTAACAAAAAAAATATTTTTTTTTCCAAAGTAACTAAAAAAATATTTTTTTTTCCAAAGTAACTAAAAAAGTAACTTTTTTTCCAAAGTAACTAAAAAAATATTTTTTTTTCCAAAGTAACTAAAAAAATATTTTTTTTTCCAAAGTAACTAAAAAAAAAAAATTTTTCCAAAGTAACTAAAAAAAAATTTTTTTTTCCAAAGTAACAAAATTTTTTTTTTTTTTTTCCAAAGTAACTAAAAAAATTTTTTTTTTTCCAAAGTAACTAAAAAAATATTTTTTTTTCCAAAGTAACTAAAAAAGTAACTTTTTTTCCAAAGTAACTAAAAAAATATTTTTTTTTCCAAAGTAACTAAAAAAGTAACTTTTTTTCCAAAGTAACTAAAAAAAATTTTTTTTTTCCAAAGTAACTAAAAAAATATTTTTTTTTCCAAAGTAACTAAAAAAATATTTTTTTTCCAAAGTAACTAAAAAAATATTTTTTTTTCCAAAGAAACTAAAAAAATATTTTTTTTTCCAAAGTAACTAAAAAAAATTTTTTTTCCAAAAGTAACTAAAAAAAATATTTTTTTTCCAAAGTAACAAAAAAAAAATATTTTTTTCCAAAGTAACAAAAAAAATATTTTTTTTTCCAAAGTAACTAAAAAAATATTTTTTTTTCCAAAGTAACTAAAAAAATATTTTTTTTTCCAAAGTAACAAAAAAAATATTTTTTTTTCCAAAGTAACAAAAAAAATATTTTTTTTTCCAAAGTAACTAAAAAAGTAACTTTTTTTCCAAAGTAACTAAAAAAATATTTTTTTTCCCAAAGTAACTAAAAAAATATTTTTTTTTCCAAAGTAACTAAAAAAATATTTTTTTTTCCAAAGTAACTAAAAAAATATTTTTTTTTCCAAAGAAACTAAAAAAATATTTTTTTTTCCAAAGTAACTAAAAAAAATTTTTTTTTTCCAAAGTAACTAAAAAAATATTTTTTTTTCCAAAGTAACTAAAAAATTTTTTTTTTTCCAAAGTAACTAAAAAAGTAACTTTTTTTCCAAAGTAACTAAAAAAATATTTTTTTTTCCAAAGTAACTAAAAAATTTTTTTTTTTCCAAAGTAACTAAAAAATTTTTTTTTTTCCAAAGTAACTAAAAAAATATTTTTTTTCCCAAAGTAACTAAAAAAAAATTTTTTTTTCCAAAGTAACTAAAAAAATATTTTTTTTTCCAAAGTAACTAAAAAAGTAACTTTTTTTCCAAAGTAACTAAAAAAATA
This sequence comes from Melanostigma gelatinosum, assembly GCF_949748355.1. NCBI lineage: Eukaryota > Metazoa > Chordata > Actinopteri > Perciformes > Zoarcidae > Melanostigma > Melanostigma gelatinosum. Next base: position 8,670,020 of record NC_136643.1, on the reverse strand, counting down.
TTTTTTTTTCCAAAGTAACTAAAAAATTTTTTTTTTTCCAAAGTAACTAAAAAAGTAACTTTTTTTCCAAAGTAACTAAAAAAATATTTTTTTTTCCAAAGTAACTAAAAAAATTTTTTTTTTTCCAAAGTAACTAAAAAATATTTTTTTTTTCCAAAGTAACTAAAAAAATATTTTTTTTTCCAAAGTAACTAAAAAAAAATTTTTTTTTCCAAAGTAACTAAAAAAATATTTTTTTTTCCAAAGTAACTAAAAAAGTAACTTTTTTTCCAAAGTAACTAAAAAAATATTTTTTTTTCCAAAGTAACTAAAAAAATATTTTTTTTTCCAAAGTAACTAAAAAAATATTTTTTTTTCCAAAGTAACTAAAAAAATATTTTTTTTTCCAAAGAAACAAAAAAAATATTTTTTTTTCCAAAGTAACTAAAAAAATATTTTTTTTTCCAGAGAAACAAAAAAAATATTTTTTTTTCCAAAGTAACTAAAAAAATATTTTTTTTTCCAAAGTAACAAAAAAAAAATATTTTTTTCCAAAGTAACAAAAAAAATAATTTTTTTTCCAAAGTAACTAAAAAAATATATTTTTTTCCAAAGTAACTAAAAAAATATTTTTTTTTCCAAAGTAACTAAAAAAATATTTTTTTTTCCAAAGTAACAAAAAAAATATTTTTTTTTCCAAAGTAACAAAAAAAATATTTTTTTTTCCAAAGTAACTAAAAAAGTAACTTTTTTTCCAAAGTAACTAAAAAAATATTTTTTTTTCCAAAGTAACTAAAAAAAATTTTTTTTTTCCAAAGTAACTAAAAAAATATTTTTTTTTCCAAAGTAACTAAAAAAATATTTTTTTTTCCAAAGAAACTAAAAAAATATTTTTTTTTCCAAAGTAACTAAAAAAATATTTTTTTTTCCAAAGTAACAAAAAAAATATTTTTTTTTCCAAAGTAACTAAAAAAATATTTTTTTTTCCAAAGTAACTAAAAAAGTAACTTTTTTTCCAAAGTAACTAAAAAAATATTTTTTTTTCCAAAGTAACTAAAAATTTTTTTTTTTTTTCCAAAGTAACTAAAAAAAATATTTTTTTTCCAAAGTAACTAAAAAAATATTTTTTTTTCCAAAGTAACTAAAAAAGTAACTTTTTTTCCAAAGTAACTAAAAAAATATTTTTTTTTCCAAAGTAACTAAAAAAATATTTTTTTTTCCAAAGTAACTAAAAAAATATTTTTTTTTCCAAAGTAACTAAAAAAATATTTTTTTTTCCAAAGAAACAAAAAAAATATTTTTTTTTCCAAAGTAACTAAAAAAATATTTTTTTTTCCAAAGTAACAAAAAAAATATTTTTTTTTCCAAAGTAACAAAAACAATTTTTTTTTCCAAAGTAACAAAAAAAATATTTTTTTTTCCAAAGTAACTAAAAAAATATTTTTTTTTCCAAAGTAACTAAAAAAATATTTTTTTTTCCAAAGTAACAAAAAAAATATTTTTTTTTCCAAAGTAACTAAAAAAATATATTTTTTTCCAAAGTAACTAAAAAAGTAACTTTTTTTCCAAAGTAACTAAAAAAATATTTTTTTTTCCAAAGTAACTAAAAAAATATATTTTTTTCCAAAGTAACTAAAAAAATTTTTTTTTTCCAAAGTAACTAAAAAAATATTTTTTTTTCCAAAGAAACTAAAAAAATATTTTTTTTTCCAAAGTAACTAAAAAAAAATTTTTTTTTCCAAAGTAACTAAAAAATTTTTTTTTTTTCCAAAGTAACTAAAAAAATATTTTTTTTTCCAAAGTAACAAAAAAAAAAAAAAAATTTCCAAAGTAACTAAAAAAATATTTTTTTTTCCAAAGTAACTAAAAAAGTAACTTTTTTTCCAAAGTAACAAAAAATATATTTTTTTTCCAAAGTAACTAAAAAAGTAACTTTTTTTCCAAAGTAACAAAAAAAATAATTTTTTTTCCAAAGTAACAAAAAAAATATTTTTTTTTAAAGTAACTAAAAAATTATTTTTTTTCCAAAGTAACTAAAAAAATATTTTTTTTTCCAAAGTAACTAAAAAAATATTTTTTTTTCCAAAGTAACTAAAAAAATATTTTTTTTTCCAAAGTAACTAAAAAAATATTTTTTTTTCCAAAGAAACTAAAAAAATATTTTTTTTTCCAAAGTAACTAAAAAAATATTTTTTTTTCCAAAGTAACTAAAAAAATTTTTTTTTTTCCAAAGTAACTAAAAAAAAATTTTTTTTTCCAAAGTAACAAAATTTTTTTTTTTTTTTCCAAAGTAACTAAAAAAATATTTTTTTTTCCAAAGTAACTAAAAAAATATTTTTTTTTCCAAAGTAACTAAAAAAGTAACTTTTTTTCCAAAGTAACTAAAAAAATATTTTTTTTCCAAAGTAACTAAAAAAGTAACTTTTTTTCCAAAGTAACTAAAAAATTTTTTTTTTTTTCCAAAGTAACTAAAAAAATATTTTTTTTTCCAAAGTAACTAAAAAAATATTTTTTTTTCCAAAGTAACTAAAAAAAAAAAATTTTTCCAAAGAAACTAAAAAAATATTTTTTTTTCCAAAGTAACTAAAAAAAAAAATTTTTCCCAAAGTAACTAAAAAAAATATTTTTTTTCCAAAGTAACAAAAAAAATATATTTTTTTCCAAAGTAACAAAAAAAATATTTTTTTTTCCAAAGTAACTAAAAAAATATATTTTTTTCCAAAGTAACTAAAAAAATATTTTTTTTCCCAAAGTAACTAAAAAAAAATTTTTTTTTCCAAAGTAACAAAAAAAATATTTTTTTTTCAAAGTAACAAAAAAAATATTTTTTTTTCCAAAGTAACTAAAAATATATATTTTTTTCCAAAGTAACAAAAAAAATATTTTTTTTTCAAAGTAACAAAAAAAAAATTTTTTTTTCCAAAGTAACTAAAAAAGTAACTTTTTTTCCAAAGTAACTAAAAAAATATTTTTTTTTCCAAAGTAACTAAAAAAATATTTTTTTTTCCAAAGTAACTAAAAAAATATTTTTTTTTCCAAAGTAACTAAAAAAATATATTTTTTTTCCAAAGTAACTAAAAAAGTAACTTTTTTTCCAAAGTAACTAAAAAAATATTTTTTTTTCCAAAGTAACTAAAAAAGTAACTTTTTTTCCAAAGTAACTAAAAAAATTTTTTTTTTTCCAAAGTAACTAAAAAAATATTTTTTTTTCCAAAGTAACTAAAAAAATATTTTTTTTTCCAAAGTAACTAAAAAAAAATTTTTTTTTCCAAAGAAACTAAACAAATATTTTTTTTTCCAAAGTAACTAAAAAAAAAATTTTTTCCCAAAGTAACTAAAAAAAAATTTTTTTTTTCCAAAGTAACAAAAAAAATTTTTTTTTTCCAAAGTAACAAAAAAAAAAAAAAATTTTCCAAAGTAACAAAAAAAATATTTTTTTTTCCAAAGTAACTAAAAAAGTAACTTTTTTTCCAAAGTAACTAAAAAAATATTTTTTTTTCCAAAGTAACTAAAAAATTTTTTTTTTTTCCAAAGTAACTAAAAAAAATTTTTTTTTTCCAAAGTAACTAAAAAAATATTTTTTTTTCCAAAGTAACTAAAAAAATATTTTTTTTTCCAAAGAAACTAAACAAATATTTTTTTTTCCAAAGTAACTAAAAAAAAAATTTTTTCCCAAAGTAACTAAAAAAAAATTTTTTTTTTCCAAAGTAACAAAAAAAATTTTTTTTTTCCAAAGTAACAAAAAAAAAAAAAAATTTTCCAAAGTAACAAAAAAAATATTTTTTTTTCCAAAGTAACTAAAAAAGTAACTTTTTTTCCAAAGTAACTAAAAAAATATTTTTTTTTCCAAAGTAACTAAAAAATTTTTTTTTTTTCCAAAGTAACTAAAAAAAAATTTTTTTTTCCAAAGTAACTAAAAAAATATTTTTTTTTCCAAAGTAACTAAAAAAATATTTTTTTTTCCAAAGAAACAAAAAAAATATTTTTTTTTCCAAAGTAACTAAAAAAATATTTTTTTTTCCAAAGAAACAAAAAAAATATTTTTTTTTCCAAAGTAACTAAAAAAATATTTTTTTTTCCAAAGTAACAAAAAAAATATTTTTTTTTCCAAAGTAACTAAAAAAATTTTTTTTTTTCCAAAGTAACTAAAAAAGTAACTTTTTTTCCAGAGTAACTAAAAAAATATTTTTTTTTCCAAAGTAACAAAAAAAATATTTTTTTTTCCAAAGTAACTAAAAAAATATTTTTTTTTCCAAAGTAACTAAAAAAGTAACTTTTTTTCCAAAGTAACTAAAAAAATATTTTTTTTTCCAAAGTAACTAAAAAAATATTTTTTTTTCCAAAGTAACTAAAAAAAAAAAATTTTTCCAAAGTAACTAAAAAAAATTTTTTTTTTCCAAAGTAACAAAATTTTTTTTTTTTTTTTCCAAAGTAACTAAAAAAATTTTTTTTTTTCCAAAGTAACTAAAAAAATATTTTTTTTTCCAAAGTAACTAAAAAAGTAACTTTTTTTCCAAAGTAACTAAAAAAATATTTTTTTTTCCAAAGTAACTAAAAAAGTAACTTTTTTTCCAAAGTAACTAAAAAAATTTTTTTTTTTCCAAAGTAACTAAAAAAATATTTTTTTTTCCAAAGTAACTAAAAAAATATTTTTTTTCCAAAGTAACTAAAAAAATATTTTTTTTTCCAAAGAAACTAAAAAAATATTTTTTTTTCCAAAGTAACTAAAAAATTTTTTTTTTCCAAAAGTAACTAAAAAAAATATTTTTTTTCCAAAGTAACAAAAAAAAAATATTTTTTTCCAAAGTAACAAAAAAAATATTTTTTTTTCCAAAGTAACTAAAAAAATATTTTTTTTTCCAAAGTAACTAAAAAAATATTTTTTTTTCCAAAGTAACAAAAAAAATATTTTTTTTTCCAAAGTAACAAAAAAAATATTTTTTTTTCCAAAGTAACTAAAAAAGTAACTTTTTTTCCAAAGTAACTAAAAAAATATTTTTTTTCCCAAAGTAACTAAAAAAATATTTTTTTTTCCAAAGTAACTAAAAAAATATTTTTTTTTCCAAAGTAACTAAAAAAATATTTTTTTTTCCAAAGAAACTAAAAAAATATTTTTTTTTCCAAAGTAACTAAAAAAAATTTTTTTTTTCCAAAGTAACTAAAAAAATATTTTTTTTTCCAAAGTAACTAAAAAATTTTTTTTTTTCCAAAGTAACTAAAAAAGTAACTTTTTTTCCAAAGTAACTAAAAAAATATTTTTTTTTCCAAAGTAACTAAAAAAATTTTTTTTTCCAAAGTAACTAAAAAATTTTTTTTTCCCAAAGTAACTAAAAAAATATTTTTTTTTCCAAAGTAACTAAAAAAAAATTTTTTTTTCCAAAGTAACTAAAAAAATATTTTTTTTTCCAAAGTAACTAAAAAAGTAACTTTTTTTCCAAAGTAACTAAAAAAATATTTTTTTTTCCAAAGTAACTAAAAAATATTTTTTTTTCCAAAGTAACTAAAAAAGTAACTTTTTTTCCAAAGTAACTAAAAAAATATTTTTTTTTCCAAAGTAACTAAAAAATTTTTTTTTTTTCCAAAGTAACTAAAAAATATTTTTTTTTTCCAAAGTAACTAAAAAAATATTTTTTTTTCCAAAGTAACTAAAAAAAAATTTTTTTTTCCAAAGTAACTAAAAAAATATTTTTTTTTCCAAAGTAACTAAAAAAGTAACTTTTTTTCCAAAGTAACTAAAAAAATATTTTTTTTTCCAAAGTAACTAAAAAAATATTTTTTTTTCCAAAGTAACTAAAAAAATATTTTTTTTTCCAAAGTAACTAAAAAAATATTTTTTTTTCCAAAGAAACAAAAAAAATATTTTTTTTCCCAAAGTAACTAAAAAAATATTTTTTTTTCCAGAGAAACAAAAAAAATATTTTTTTTTCCAAAGTAACTAAAAAAATATTTTTTTTTCCAAAGTAACAAAAAAAAAATATTTTTTTCCAAAGTAACAAAAAAAATAATTTTTTTTCCAAAGTAACTAAAAAAATATATTTTTTTCCAAAGTAACTAAAAAAATATTTTTTTTTCCAAAGTAACTAAAAAAATATTTTTTTTTCCAAAGTAACAAAAAAAATATTTTTTTTCCAAAGTAACAAAAAAAATATTTTTTTTTCCAAAGTAACTAAAAAAGTAACTTTTTTTCCAAAGTAACTAAAAAAATATTTTTTTTTCCAAAGTAACTAAAAAAATTTTTTTTTTTCCAAAGTAACTAAAAAAATATTTTTTTTTCCAAAGTAACTAAAAAAATATTTTTTTTTCCAAAGAAACTAAAAAAATATTTTTTTTTCCAAAGTAACTAAAAAAATATTTTTTTTTCCAAAGTAACAAAAAAAATATTTTTTTTTCCAAAGTAACTAAAAAAATATTTTTTTTTCCAAAGTAACTAAAAAAGTAACTTTTTTTCCAAAGTAACTAAAAAAATATTTTTTTTTCCAAAGTAACTAAAATTTTTTTTTTTTTTCCAAAGTAACTAAAAAAAATATTTTTTTTCCAAAGTAACTAAAAAAATATTTTTTTTTCCAAAGTAACTAAAAAAGTAACTTTTTTTCCAAAGTAACTAAAAAAATATTTTTTTTTCCAAAGTAACAAAAAAAATATTTTTTTTTCCAAAGTAACTAAAAAAATATTTTTTTTTCCAAAGTAACTAAAAAAATATTTTTTTTTCCAAAGTAACAAAAAAAATATTTTTTTTTCCAAAGTAACAAAAAAAATATTTTTTTTTCCAAAGTAACTAAAAAAGTAACTTTTTTTCCAAAGTAACTAAAAAAATATTTTTTTTCCCAAAGTAACTAAAAAAATATTTTTTTTTCCAAAGTAACTAAAAAAATATTTTTTTTTCCAAAGTAACTAAAAAAATATTTTTTTTTCCAAAGAAACTAAAAAAATATTTTTTTTTCCAAAGTAACTAAAAAAAATTTTTTTTTTCCAAAGTAACTAAAAAAATATTTTTTTTTCCAAAGTAACTAAAAAATTTTTTTTTTTCCAAAGTAACTAAAAAAGTAACTTTTTTTCCAAAGTAACTAAAAAAATATTTTTTTTTCCAAAGTAACTAAAAAAATTTTTTTTTCCAAAGTAACTAAAAAATTTTTTTTTCCCAAAGTAACTAAAAAAATATTTTTTTTTCCAAAGTAACTAAAAAAAAATTTTTTTTTCCAAAGTAACTAAAAAAATATTTTTTTTTCCAAAGTAACTAAAAAAGTAACTTTTTTTCCAAAGTAACTAAAAAAATATTTTTTTTTCCAAAGTAACTAAAAAATATTTTTTTTTCCAAAGTAACTAAAAAAGTAACTTTTTTTCCAAAGTAACTAAAAAAATATTTTTTTTTCCAAAGTAACTAAAAAATTTTTTTTTTTTCCAAAGTAACTAAAAAATATTTTTTTTTTCCAAAGTAACTAAAAAAATATTTTTTTTTCCAAAGTAACTAAAAAAAAATTTTTTTTTCCAAAGTAACTAAAAAAATATTTTTTTTTCCAAAGTAACTAAAAAAGTAACTTTTTTTCCAAAGTAACTAAAAAAATATTTTTTTTTCCAAAGTAACTAAAAAAATATTTTTTTTTCCAAAGTAACTAAAAAAATATTTTTTTTTCCAAAGTAACTAAAAAAATATTTTTTTTTCCAAAGAAACAAAAAAAATATTTTTTTTTCCAAAGTAACTAAAAAAATATTTTTTTTCCAGAGAAACAAAAAAAATATTTTTTTTTCCAAAGTAACTAAAAAAAAATTTTTTTTTCCAAAGTAACAAAAAAAAAATATTTTTTTCCAAAGTAACAAAAAAAATAATTTTTTTTCCAAAGTAACTAAAAAAATATATTTTTTTCCAAAGTAACTAAAAAAATATTTTTTTTTCCAAAGTAACTAAAAAAATATTTTTTTTTCCAAAGTAACAAAAAAAATATTTTTTTTCCAAAGTAACAAAAAAAATATTTTTTTTTCCAAAGTAACTAAAAAAGTAACTTTTTTTCCAAAGTAACTAAAAAAATATTTTTTTTTCCAAAGTAACTAAAAAAAATTTTTTTTTTCCAAAGTAACTAAAAAAATATTTTTTTTTCCAAAGTAACTAAAAAAATATTTTTTTTTCCAAAGAAACTAAAAAAATATTTTTTTTTCCAAAGTAACTAAAAAAATATTTTTTTTTCCAAAGTAACAAAAAAAATATTTTTTTTTCCAAAGTAACTAAAAAAATATTTTTTTTTCCAAAGTAACTAAAAAAGTAACTTTTTTTCCAAAGTAACTAAAAAAATATTTTTTTTTCCAAAGTAACTAAAATTTTTTTTTTTTTTTCCAAAGTAACTAAAAAAAATATTTTTTTTCCAAAGTAACTAAAAAAATATTTTTTTTTCCAAAGTAACTAAAAAAGTAACTTTTTTTCCAAAGTAACTAAAAAAATATTTTTTTTTCCAAAGTAACTAAAAAAATATTTTTTTTTCCAAAGTAACTAAAAAAATATTTTTTTTTCCAAAGTAACTAAAAAAATATTTTTTTTTCCAAAGAAACAAAAAAAATATTTTTTTTTCCAAAGTAACTAAAAAAATATTTTTTTTTCCAAAGTAACAAAAAAAATATTTTTTTTTCCAAAGTAACAAAAAAAATATTTTTTTTTCCAAAGTAACAAAAACAATTTTTTTTTCCAAAGTAACAAAAAAAATATTTTTTTTTCCAAAGTAACTAAAAAAATATTTTTTTTTCCAAAGTAACTAAAAAAATATTTTTTTTTCCAAAGTAACAAAAAAAATATTTTTTTTTCCAAAGTAACTAAAAAAATATATTTTTTTCCAAAGTAACTAAAAAAGTAACTTTTTTTCCAAAGTAACTAAAAAAATATTTTTTTTTCCAAAGTAACTAAAAAAATATATTTTTTTCCAAAGTAACTAAAAAATTTTTTTTTTTCCAAAGTAACTAAAAAAAAAAATTTTTTTCCAAAGTAACTAAAAAAATTTTTTTTTTTCCAAAGTAACTAAAAAAATATTTTTTTTTCCAAAGTAACAAAAAAAAAAAAAAAATTTCCAAAGTAACTAAAAAAATATTTTTTTTTCCAAAGTAACTAAAAAAGTAACTTTTTTTCCAAAGTAACAAAAAAAATATTTTTTTTCCAAAGTAACTAAAAAAGTAACTTTTTTTCCAAAGTAACAAAAAAAATAATTTTTTTTCCAAAGTAACAAAAAAAATATTTTTTTTTAAAGTAACTAAAAAATTATTTTTTTTCCAAAGTAACTAAAAAAATATTTTTTTTTCCAAAGTAACTAAAAAAATATTTTTTTTTCCAAAGTAACTAAAAAAATATTTTTTTTTCCAAAGTAACTAAAAAAATATTTTTTTTTCCAAAGAAACTAAAAAAATATTTTTTTTTCCAAAGTAACTAAAAAAATATTTTTTTTTCCAAAGTAACTAAAAAATTTTTTTTTTTTCCAAAGTAACTAAAAAAATTTTTTTTTTTCCAAAGTAACAAAATTTTTTTTTTTTTTCCAAAGTAACTAAAAAAATATTTTTTTTTCCAAAGTAACTAAAAAAATATTTTTTTTTCCAAAGTAACTAAAAAAGTAACTTTTTTTCCAAAGTAACTAAAAAAATATTTTTTTTCCAAAGTAACTAAAAAAGTAACTTTTTTTCCAAAGTAACTAAAAAAAAATTTTTTTTTTCCAAAGTAACTAAAAAAATATTTTTTTTTCCAAAGTAACTAAAAAAATATTTTTTTTTCCAAAGTAACTAAAAAAAAAAATTTTTTCCAAAGAAACTAAAAAAATATTTTTTTTTCCAAAGTAACTAAAAAAAAATTTTTTTCCCAAAGTAACTAAAAAAAATATTTTTTTTACAAAGTAACAAAAAAAATATATTTTTTTCCAAAGTAACAAAAAAAATATTTTTTTTTCCAAAGTAACTAAAAAAATATATTTTTTTCCAAAGTAACTAAAAAAATATTTTTTTTTCCAAAGTAACTAAAAAAAATTTTTTTTTTCCAAAGTAACAAAAAAAAAATTTTTTTTTCAAAGTAACAAAAAAAATATTTTTTTTTCCAAAGTAACTAAAAAAATATATTTTTTTCCAAAGTAACAAAAAAAATATTTTTTTTTCAAAGTAACAAAAAAAAAATTTTTTTTTCCAAAGTAACTAAAAAAGTAACTTTTTTTCCAAAGTAACTAAAAAAATATTTTTTTTTCCAAAGTAACTAAAAAAATATTTTTTTTTCCAAAGTAACTAAAAAAATATTTTTTTTTCCAAAGTAACTAAAAAAATATATTTTTTTTCCAAAGTAACTAAAAAAGTAACTTTTTTTCCAAAGTAACTAAAAAAATATTTTTTTTTCCAAAGTAACTAAAAAAGTAACTTTTTTTCCAAAGTAACTAAAAATTTTTTTTTTTTTCCAAAGTAACTAAAAAAATATTTTTTTTTCCAAAGTAACTAAAAAAATATTTTTTTTTCCAAAGTAACTAAAAAAAAATTTTTTTTTCCAAAGAAACTAAACAAATATTTTTTTTTCCAAAGTAACTAAAAAAAATTTTTTTTCCCAAAGTAACTAAAAAAAAATTTTTTTTTTCCAAAGTAACAAAAAAAATATATTTTTTTCCAAAGTAACAAAAAAAATAATTTTTTTTCCAAAGTAACTAAAAAAATATATTTTTTTCCAAAGTAACAAAAAAAATAATTTTTTTTCCAAAGTAACAAAAAAAATATTTTTTTTTCCAAAAGTAACTAAAAAAGAAACTTTTTTTTCCAAAGTAACTAAAAAAATATTTTTTTTTCCAAAGTAACTAAAAAAATATTTTTTTTTCCAAAGTAACTAAAAAAAATTTTTTTTTTCCAAAGTAACTAAAAAAATATTTTTTTTTCCAAAGTAACTAAAAAAGTAACTTTTTTTCCAAAGTAACTAAAAAAATATTTTTTTTTCCAAAGTAACTAAAAAAGTAACTTTTTTTCCAAAGTAACTAAAAAAAATTTTTTTTTTCCAAAGTAACTAAAAAATTTTTTTTTTTTCCAAAGTAACTAAAAAAATATATTTTTTTCCAAAGTAACTAAAAAAAAAAAAATTTTTCCAAAGAAACTAAAAAAATATTTTTTTTTCCAAAGTAACTAAAAAAATATTTTTTTTTCCAAAGTAACAAAAAAAATATATTTTTTTCCAAAGTAACAAAAAAAATAATTTTTTTTCCAAAGTAACTAAAAAAATATATTTTTTTCCAAAGTAACAAAAAAAATAATTTTTTTTCCAAAGTAACAAAAAAAATATTTTTTTTTCCAAAAGTAACTAAAAAAGAAACTTTTTTTTTCCAAAGTAACTAAAAAAATATTTTTTTTTCCAAAGTAACTAAAAAAATTTTTTTTTTCCAAAGTAACTAAAAAAAATTTTTTTTTTCCAAAGTAACTAAAAAAATATTTTTTTTTCCAAAGTAACTAAAAAAGTAACTTTTTTTCCAAAGTAACTAAAAAAATATTTTTTTTTCCAAAGTAACTAAAAAAGTAACTTTTTTTCCAAAGTAACTAAAAAAAATTTTTTTTTTCCAAAGTAACTAAAAAATTTTTTTTTTTTCCAAAGTAACTAAAAAAATATATTTTTTTCCAAAGTAACTAAAAAAAAAAAATTTTTTCCAAAGAAACTAAAAAAATATTTTTTTTTCCAAAGTAACTAAAAAAAAAAAATTTTCCCAAAGTAACTAAAAAATTTTTTTTTTTTCCAAAGTAACAAAAAAAATATATTTTTTTCCAAAGTAACAAAAAAAATAATTTTTTTTCCAAAGTAACTAAAAAAATATTTTTTTTTCCAAAGTAACTAAAAAAATATTTTCTTTTCCAAAGTAACTAAAAAAATATTTTTTTTTCCAAAGTAACAAAAAAAATATTTTTTTTTCCAAAGTAACAAAAAAAATATTTTTTTTCCAAAGTAACTAAAAAAGTAACTTTTTTTCCAAAGTAACTAAAAAAATATTTTTTTTTCCAAAGTAACTAAAAAAATATTTTTTTTTCCAAAGTAACTAAAAAAATATTTTTTTTTCCAAAGTAACTAAAAAAATATTTTTTTTCCAAAGAAACTAAAAAAATATTTTTTTTCCCAAAGTAACTAAAAAAAATTTTTTTTTTCCAAAGTAACTAAAAAAATATTTTTTTTTCCAAAGTAACTAAAAAAATTTTTTTTTTTCCAAAGTAACAAAAAAAATATTTTTTTTTCCAAAGTAACTAAAAAAATATTTTTTTTTCCAAAGTAACTAAAAAAGTAACTTTTTTTCCAAAGTAACTAAAAAAATATTTTTTTTTCCAAAGTAACTAAAAATTTTTTTTTTTTTTCCAAAGTAACTAAAAAAATTTTTTTTTTTCCAAAGTAACTAAAAAAATTTTTTTTTTTCCAAAGTAACTAAAAAAGTAACTTTTTTTCCAAAGTAACTAAAAAAATATTTTTTTTTCCAAAGTAACTAAAAAAATATTTTTTTTTCCAAAGAAACAAAAAAAATATTTTTTTTTCCAAAGTAACTAAAAAAATATTTTTTTTTCCAAAGAAACAAAATTTTTTTTTTTTTTCCAAAGTAACTAAAAAAATATTTTTTTTTCCAAAGTAACAAAAAAAATATTTTTTTTTCCAAAGTAACTAAAAAAATATTTTTTTTTCCAAAGTAACTAAAAAAGTAACTTTTTTTCCAAAGTAACTAAAAAAATATTTTTTTTTCCAAAGTAACTAAAAAAGTAACTTTTTTTCCAAAGTAACTAAAAAAAAATTTTTTTTTCCAAAGTAACTAAAAAAATATTTTTTTTTCCAAAGTAACTAAAAAAAATATTTTTTTTTCCAAAGTAACTAAAAAAATATTTTTTTTTCCAAAGAAACTAAAAAAAAATTTTTTTTTCCAAAGTAACTAAAAAAAAATTTTTTTCCCAAAGTAACTAAAAAAAATTTTTTTTTTCCAAAGTAACAAAAAAAATATATTTTTTTCCAAAGTAACAAAAAAAATAATTTTTTTTCCAAAGTAACTAAAAAAATATATTTTTTTCCAAAGTAACTAAAAAAATATTTTTTTTCCCAAAGTAACTAAAAAAATATTTTTTTTTCCAAAGTAACAAAAAAAATATTTTTTTTCCCAAAGTAACAAAAAAAATATTTTTTTTTCCAAAGTAACTAAAAAAGTAACTTTTTTTCCAAAGTAACTAAAAAAATATTTTTTTTTCCAAAGTAACTAAAAAAATATTTTTTTTCCCAAAGTAACTAAAAAAATATTTTTTTTCCCAAAGTAACTAAAAAAATATTTTTTTTTCCAAAGAAACTAAAAAAATATTTTTTTTTCCAAAGTAACTAAAAAAAAATATTTTTTTCCAAAGTAACTAAAAAAATATTTTTTTTTCCAAAGTAACTAAAAAAATTTTTTTTTTCCAAAGTAACAAAAAAAAAAATTTTTTTTCCAAAGTAACAAAAAAAATATTTTTTTTTCCAAAGTAACTAAAAAAGTAACTTTTTTTCCAAAGTAACTAAAAAAATATTTTTTTTTCCAAAGTAACTAAAAAATTTTTTTTTTTTCCAAAGTAACTAAAAAAAAATTTTTTTTTCCAAAGTAACTAAAAAAATATTTTTTTTTCCAAAGTAACTAAAAAAGTAACTTTTTTTCCAAAGTAACTAAAAAAATATTTTTTTTTCCAAAGTAACTAAAAAAATATTTTTTTTTCCAAAGTAACTAAAAAAATATTTTTTTTTCCAAAGTAACTAAAAAAATATTTTTTTTTCCAAAGTAACTAAAAAAATATTTTTTTTTCCAAAGAAACAAAAAAAATATTTTTTTTTCCAAAGTAACTAAAAAAATATTTTTTTTTCCAAAGAAACAAAAAAAATATTTTTTTTTCCAAAGTAACTAAAAAAATATTTTTTTTTCCAAAGTAACAAAAAAAATATTTTTTTTTCCAAAGTAACTAAAAAAAATTTTTTTTTTCCAAAGTAACTAAAAAAGTAACTTTTTTTCCAGAGTAACTAAAAAAATATTTTTTTTTCCAAAGTAACAAAAAAAATATTTTTTTTTCCAAAGTAACTAAAAAAATATTTTTTTTTCCAAAGTAACTAAAAAAGTAACTTTTTTTCCAAAGTAACTAAAAAAATATTTTTTTTTCCAAAGTAACTAAAAAAATATTTTTTTTTCCAAAGTAACTAAAAAAAAAAATTTTTTCCAAAGTAACTAAAAAAAATTTTTTTTTTCCAAAGTAACAAAATTTTTTTTTTTTTTTTCCAAAGTAACTAAAAAAAATTTTTTTTTTCCAAAGTAACTAAAAAAATATTTTTTTTTCCAAAGTAACTAAAAAAGTAACTTTTTTTCCAAAGTAACTAAAAAAATATTTTTTTTTCCAAAGTAACTAAAAAAGTAACTTTTTTTCCAAAGTAACTAAAAAAAATTTTTTTTTTCCAAAGTAACTAAAAAAATATTTTTTTTTCCAAAGTAACTAAAAAAATATTTTTTTTCCAAAGTAACTAAAAAAATATTTTTTTTTCCAAAGAAACTAAAAAAATATTTTTTTTTCCAAAGTAACTAAAAAAAATTTTTTTTCCAAAAGTAACTAAAAAAAATATTTTTTTTCCAAAGTAACAAAAAAAAAATATTTTTTTCCAAAGTAACAAAAAAAATATTTTTTTTTCCAAAGTAACTAAAAAAATATTTTTTTTTCCAAAGTAACTAAAAAAATATTTTTTTTTCCAAAGTAACAAAAAAAATATTTTTTTTTCCAAAGTAACAAAAAAAATATTTTTTTTTCCAAAGTAACTAAAAAAGTAACTTTTTTTCCAAAGTAACTAAAAAAATATTTTTTTTCCCAAAGTAACTAAAAAAAATTTTTTTTTTCCAAAGTAACTAAAAAAATATTTTTTTTTCCAAAGTAACTAAAAAAATATTTTTTTTTCCAAAGAAACTAAAAAAATATTTTTTTTTCCAAAGTAACTAAAAAAAATTTTTTTTTTCCAAAGTAACTAAAAAAATATTTTTTTTTCCAAAGTAACTAAAAAATTTTTTTTTTTCCAAAGTAACTAAAAAAGTAACTTTTTTTCCAAAGTAACTAAAAAAATATTTTTTTTTCCAAAGTAACTAAAAAATTTTTTTTTTTCCAAAGTAACTAAAAAATTTTTTTTTTTCCAAAGTAACTAAAAAAATATTTTTTTTCCCAAAGTAACTAAAAAAAAATTTTTTTTTCCAAAGTAACTAAAAAAATATTTTTTTTTCCAAAGTAACTAAAAAAGTAACTTTTTTTCCAAAGTAACTAAAAAAATATTTTTTTTTCCAAAGTAACTAAAAAATTTTTTTTTTTCCAAAGTAACTAAAAAAGTAACTTTTTTTCCAAAGTAACTAAAAAAATATTTTTTTTTCCAAAGTAACTAAAAAATTTTTTTTTTTTCCAAAGTAACTAAAAAATATTTTTTTTTTCCAAAGTAACTAAAAAAATATTTTTTTTTCCAAAGTAACTAAAAAAAAATTTTTTTTTCCAAAGTAACTAAAAAAATATTTTTTTTTCCAAAGTAACTAAAAAAGTAACTTTTTTTCCAAAGTAACTAAAAAAATATTTTTTTTTCCAAAGTAACTAAAAAAATATTTTTTTTTCCAAAGTAACTAAAAAAATATTTTTTTTTCCAAAGTAACTAAAAAAATATTTTTTTTTCCAAAGAAACAAAAAAAATATTTTTTTTTCCAAAGTAACTAAAAAAATATTTTTTTTTCCAGAGAAACAAAAAAAATATTTTTTTTTCCAAAGTAACTAAAAAAATATTTTTTTTTCCAAAGTAACAAAAAAAAAATATTTTTTTCCAAAGTAACAAAAAAAATAATTTTTTTTCCAAAGTAACTAAAAAAATATATTTTTTTCCAAAGTAACTAAAAAAATATTTTTTTTTCCAAAGTAACTAAAAAAATATTTTTTTTTCCAAAGTAACAAAAAAAATATTTTTTTTTCCAAAGTAACAAAAAAAATATTTTTTTTTCCAAAGTAACTAAAAAAGTAACTTTTTTTCCAAAGTAACTAAAAAAATATTTTTTTTTCCAAAGTAACTAAAAAAAATTTTTTTTTTCCAAAGTAACTAAAAAAATATTTTTTTTTCCAAAGTAACTAAAAAAATATTTTTTTTTCCAAAGAAACTAAAAAAATATTTTTTTTTCCAAAGTAACTAAAAAAATATTTTTTTTTCCAAAGTAACAAAAAAAATATTTTTTTTTCCAAAGTAACTAAAAAAATATTTTTTTTTCCAAAGTAACTAAAAAAGTAACTTTTTTTCCAAAGTAACTAAAAAAATATTTTTTTTTCCAAAGTAACTAAAAATTTTTTTTTTTTTTCCAAAGTAACTAAAAAAAATATTTTTTTTCCAAAGTAACTAAAAAAATATTTTTTTTTCCAAAGTAACTAAAAAAGTAACTTTTTTTCCAAAGTAACTAAAAAAATATTTTTTTTTCCAAAGTAACTAAAAAAATATTTTTTTTTCCAAAGTAACTAAAAAAATATTTTTTTTTCCAAAGTAACTAAAAAAATATTTTTTTTTCCAAAGAAACAAAAAAAATATTTTTTTTTCCAAAGTAACTAAAAAAATATTTTTTTTTCCAAAGTAACAAAAAAAATATTTTTTTTTCCAAAGTAACAAAAACAATTTTTTTTTCCAAAGTAACAAAAAAAATATTTTTTTTTCCAAAGTAACTAAAAAAATATTTTTTTTTCCAAAGTAACTAAAAAAATATTTTTTTTTCCAAAGTAACAAAAAAAATATTTTTTTTTCCAAAGTAACTAAAAAAATATATTTTTTTCCAAAGTAACTAAAAAAGTAACTTTTTTTCCAAAGTAACTAAAAAAATATTTTTTTTTCCAAAGTAACTAAAAAAATATATTTTTTTCCAAAGTAACTAAAAAATTTTTTTTTTTCCAAAGTAACTAAAAAAATATTTTTTTTTCCAAAGAAACTAAAAAAATATTTTTTTTTCCAAAGTAACTAAAAAAAAATTTTTTTTTCCAAAGTAACTAAAAAATTTTTTTTTTTTCCAAAGTAACTAAAAAAATATTTTTTTTTCCAAAGTAACAAAAAAAAAAAAAAAATTTCCAAAGTAACTAAAAAAATATTTTTTTTTCCAAAGTAACTAAAAAAGTAACTTTTTTTCCAAAGTAACAAAAAATATATTTTTTTTCCAAAGTAACTAAAAAAGTAACTTTTTTTCCAAAGTAACAAAAAAAATAATTTTTTTTCCAAAGTAACAAAAAAAATATTTTTTTTTAAAGTAACTAAAAAATTATTTTTTTTCCAAAGTAACTAAAAAAATATTTTTTTTTCCAAAGTAACTAAAAAAATATTTTTTTTTCCAAAGTAACTAAAAAAATATTTTTTTTTCCAAAGTAACTAAAAAAATATTTTTTTTTCCAAAGAAACTAAAAAAATATTTTTTTTTCCAAAGTAACTAAAAAAATATTTTTTTTTCCAAAGTAACTAAAAAAATTTTTTTTTTTCCAAAGTAACTAAAAAAAAATTTTTTTTTCCAAAGTAACAAAATTTTTTTTTTTTTTTCCAAAGTAACTAAAAAAATATTTTTTTTTCCAAAGTAACTAAAAAAATATTTTTTTTTCCAAAGTAACTAAAAAAGTAACTTTTTTTCCAAAGTAACTAAAAAAATATTTTTTTTCCAAAGTAACTAAAAAAGTAACTTTTTTTCCAAAGTAACTAAAAAATTTTTTTTTTTTTCCAAAGTAACTAAAAAAATATTTTTTTTTCCAAAGTAACTAAAAAAATATTTTTTTTTCCAAAGTAACTAAAAAAAAAAAATTTTTCCAAAGAAACTAAAAAAATATTTTTTTTTCCAAAGTAACTAAAAAAAAATTTTTTTCCCAAAGTAACTAAAAAAAATATTTTTTTTCCAAAGTAACAAAAAAAATATATTTTTTTCCAAAGTAACAAAAAAAATATTTTTTTTTCCAAAGTAACTAAAAAAATATATTTTTTTCCAAAGTAACTAAAAAAATATTTTTTTTCCCAAAGTAACTAAAAAAAAATTTTTTTTTCCAAAGTAACAAAAAAAATATTTTTTTTTCAAAGTAACAAAAAAAATATTTTTTTTTCCAAAGTAACTAAAAAAATATATTTTTTTCCAAAGTAACAAAAAAAATATTTTTTTTTCAAAGTAACAAAAAAAAAATTTTTTTTTCCAAAGTAACTAAAAAAGTAACTTTTTTTCCAAAGTAACTAAAAAAATATTTTTTTTTCCAAAGTAACTAAAAAAATATTTTTTTTTCCAAAGTAACTAAAAAAATATTTTTTTTTCCAAAGTAACTAAAAAAATATATTTTTTTTCCAAAGTAACTAAAAAAGTAACTTTTTTTCCAAAGTAACTAAAAAAATATTTTTTTTTCCAAAGTAACTAAAAAAGTAACTTTTTTTCCAAAGTAACTAAAAAAATTTTTTTTTTTCCAAAGTAACTAAAAAAATATTTTTTTTTCCAAAGTAACTAAAAAAATATTTTTTTTTCCAAAGTAACTAAAAAAAAATTTTTTTTTCCAAAGAAACTAAACAAATATTTTTTTTTCCAAAGTAACTAAAAAAAAAATTTTTTCCCAAAGTAACTAAAAAAAAATTTTTTTTTTCCAAAGTAACAAAAAAAATATATTTTTTTCCAAAGTAACAAAAAAAATAAATTTTTTTCCAAAGTAACTAAAAAAATATATTTTTTTCCAAAGTAACAAAAAAAATAATTTTTTTTCCAAAGTAACAAAAAAAATATTTTTTTTTCCAAAAGTAACTAAAAAAGAAACTTTTTTTTCCAAAGTAACTAAAAAAATTTTTTTTTTTCCAAAGTAACTAAAAAAATATTTTTTTTTCCAAAGTAACTAAAAAAATTTTTTTTTTTCCAAAGTAACTAAAAAAATATTTTTTTTTCCAAAGTAACTAAAAAAGTAACTTTTTTTCCAAAGTAACTAAAAAAATATTTTTTTTTCCAAAGTAACTAAAAAAGTAACTTTTTTTCCAAAGTAACTAAAAAAAATTTTTTTTTTCCAAAGTAACTAAAAAATTTTTTTTTTTTCCAAAGTAACTAAAAAAATATATTTTTTTCCAAAGTAACTAAAAAAAAAAAATTTTTTCCAAAGAAACTAAAAAAATATTTTTTTTTCCAAAGTAACTAAAAAAAAAAAATTTTCCCAAAGTAACTAAAAAATTTTTTTTTTTTCCAAAGTAACAAAAAAAATATATTTTTTTCCAAAGTAACAAAAAAAATAATTTTTTTTCCAAAGTAACTAAAAAAATATTTTTTTTTCCAAAGTAACTAAAAAAATATTTTCTTTTCCAAAGTAACTAAAAAAATATTTTTTTTTCCAAAGTAACAAAAAAAATATTTTTTTTTCCAAAGTAACAAAAAAAATATTTTTTTTCCAAAGTAACTAAAAAAGTAACTTTTTTTCCAAAGTAACTAAAAAAATATTTTTTTTTCCAAAGTAACTAAAAAAATATTTTTTTTTCCAAAGTAACTAAAAAAATATTTTTTTTTCCAAAGTAACTAAAAAAATATTTTTTTTCCAAAGAAACTAAAAAAATATTTTTTTTCCCAAAGTAACTAAAAAAAATTTTTTTTTTCCAAAGTAACTAAAAAAATATTTTTTTTTCCAAAGTAACTAAAAAAATTTTTTTTTTTCCAAAGTAACAAAAAAAATATTTTTTTTTCCAAAGTAACTAAAAAAATATTTTTTTTTCCAAAGTAACTAAAAAAGTAACTTTTTTTCCAAAGTAACTAAAAAAATATTTTTTTTTCCAAAGTAACTAAAATTTTTTTTTTTTTTTCCAAAGTAACTAAAACAATTTTTTTTTTTCCAAAGTAACTAAAAAATTTTTTTTTTTTCCAAAGTAACTAAAAAAGTAACTTTTTTTCCAAAGTAACTAAAAAAATATTTTTTTTTCCAAAGTAACTAAAAAAATATTTTTTTTTCCAAAGAAACAAAAAAAATATTTTTTTTTCCAAAGTAACTAAAAAAATATTTTTTTTTCCAAAGAAACAAAATTTTTTTTTTTTTTCCAAAGTAACTAAAAAAATATTTTTTTTTCCAAAGTAACAAAAAAAATATTTTTTTTTCCAAAGTAACAAAAAAAATATTTTTTTTTCCAAAGTAACTAAAAAAATATTTTTTTTTCCAAAGTAACTAAAAAAGTAACTTTTTTTCCAAAGTAACTAAAAAAATATTTTTTTTTCCAAAGTAACTAAAAAAGTAACTTTTTTTCCAAAGTAACTAAAAAAAAAATTTTTTTTCCAAAGTAACTAAAAAAATATTTTTTTTTCCAAAGTAACTAAAAAAAATATTTTTTTTTCCAAAGTAACTAAAAAAATATTTTTTTTTCCAAAGAAACTAAAAAAATATTTTTTTTTCCAAAGTAACTAAAAAAAATTTTTTTTCCCAAAGTAACTAAAAAAAATTTTTTTTTTCCAAAGTAACAAAAAAAATATATTTTTTTCCAAAGTAACAAAAAAAATAATTTTTTTTCCAAAGTAACTAAAAAAATATATTTTTTTCCAAAGTAACTAAAAAAATATTTTTTTTCCCAAAGTAACTAAAAAAATATTTTTTTTTCCAAAGTAACAAAAAAAATATTTTTTTTCCCAAAGTAACAAAAAAAATATTTTTTTTTCCAAAGTAACTAAAAAAGTAACTTTTTTTCCAAAGTAACTAAAAAAATATTTTTTTTTCCAAAGTAACTAAAAAAATATTTTTTTTCCCAAAGTAACTAAAAAAATATTTTTTTTCCCAAAGTAACTAAAAAAATATTTTTTTTTCCAAAGAAACTAAAAAAATATTTTTTTTTCCAAAGTAACTAAAAAAAATTTTTTTTTTCCAAAGTAACTAAAAAAATATTTTTTTTTCCAAAGTAACTAAAAAAATTTTTTTTTCCAAAGTAACTAAAAAAAATTTTTTTTTTCCAAAGTAACAAAAAAAATATATTTTTTTCCAAAGTAACTAAAAAAATATTTTTTTTTCCAAAGTAACTAAAAAAATATTTTTTTTCCAAAGTAACTAAAAAAATTTTTTTTTCCAAAGTAACTAAAAAAAATTTTTTTTTTCCAAAGTAACTAAAAAATTTTTTTTTTTTCCAAAGTAACTAAAAATTTTTTTTTTTTTTCCAAAGTAACTAAAAAAGTAACTTTTTTTCCAAAGTAACTAAAAAAATATTTTTTTTTCCAAAGTAACTAAAAAAATATTTTTTTTTCCAAAGTAACTAAAAAAATATTTTTTTTTCCAAAGTAACTAAAAAAATATTTTTTTTTCCAAAGAAACAAAAAAAATATTTTTTTTTCCAAAGTAACTAAAAAAATATTTTTTTTTCCAAAGAAACAAAAAAAATATTTTTTTTTCCAAAGTAACTAAAAAAATATTTTTTTTTCCAAAGTAACAAAAAAAATATTTTTTTTTCCAAAGTAACAAAAAAAATTTTTTTTTTCCAAAGTAACAAAAAAAATATTTTTTTTTCCAAAGTAACTAAAAAAATATATTTTTTCCAAAGTAACTAAAAAAATATTTTTTTTTCCAAAGTAACAAAAAAAAAAAAATTTTTTCCAAAGTAACTAAAAAAATATTTTTTTTTCCAAAGTAACTAAAAAAGTAACTTTTTTTCCAAAGTAACTAAAAAAATATTTTTTTTTCCAAAGAAACTAAAAAAATATTTTTTTTTCCAAAGTAACTAAAAAATATTTTTTTTTTCCAAAGTAACTAAAAAAATATTTTTTTTTCCAAAGTAACTAAAAATAATTTTTTTTTTCCAAAGTAACAAAAAAAATATTTTTTTTTCCAAAGTAACTAAAAAAATATTTTTTTTTCCAAAGTAACTAAAAAAGTAACATTTTTTCCAAAGTAACTAAAAAAATATTTTTTTTTCCAAAGTAACTAAAAAAATTTTTTTTTTTCCAAAGTAACTAAAAAAAATTTTTTTTTTCCAAAGTAACTAAAAAAATATTTTTTTTTCCAAAGTAACTAAAAAAGTAACTTTTTTCCAAAGTAACTAAAAAAATATTTTTTTTTCCAAAGTAACTAAAAAAATTTTTTTTTTTCCAAAGTAACTAAAAAAAATTTTTTTTTTCCAAAGTAACTAAAAAAAATTTTTTTTTTCCAAAGAAACAAAAAAAATATTTTTTTTTCCAAAGTAACTAAAAAAATATTTTTTTTTCCAAAGAAACAAAAAAAATATTTTTTTTCCCAAAGAAACAAAAAAAATATTTTTTTTTCCAAAGTAACAAAAAAAATATTTTTTTTTCCAAAGTAACTAAAAAAATATTTTTTTTCCAAAGTAACTAAAAAAATTTTTTTTTTTCCAAAGTAACAAAAAAAATATTTTTTTTTCCAAAGTAACTAAAAAAATATTTTTTTTCCCAAAGTAACTAAAAAAGTAACTTTTTTTCCAAAGTAACTAAAAAAATATTTTTTTTTCCAAAGTAACTAAAAAAATATTTTTTTTTCCAAAGTAACTAAAAAATTTTTTTTTTTCCAAAGTAACTAAAAAAATATTTTTTTTTCCAAAGAAACTAAAAAAATATTTTTTTTTCCAAAGTAACTAAAAAAAATATTTTTTTTCCAAAGTAACTAAAAAAAATTTTTTTTTTCCAAAGTAACTAAAAAAATATTTTTTTTTCCAAAGTAACAAAAAAAAAATATTTTTTTCCAAAGTAACTAAAAAAATATTTTTTTTTCCAAAGTAACTAAAAAAGTAACTTTTTTTCCAAAGTAACTAAAAAAATATTTTTTTTCCAAAGTAACTAAAAAAGTAACTTTTTTTCCAAAGTAACAAAAAAAATAATTTTTTTTCCAAAGTAACAAAAAAAATATTTTTTTTTAAAGTAACTAAAAAATTATTTTTTTTCCAAAGTAACTAAAAAAATATTTTTTTTTCCAAAGAAACAAAAAAAATATATATTTTTCCAAAGAAACAAAAAAAATATTTTTTTTTCCAAAGTAACAAAAAAAATATTTTTTTTTCCAAAGTAACTAAAAAAATATTTTTTTTCCAAAGTAACTAAAAAAATATTTTTTTTTCCAAAGTAACAAAAAAAATATTTTTTTTTCCAAAGTAACTAAAAAAATATTTTTTTTTCCAAAGTAACTAAAAAAGTAACTTTTTTTCCAAAGTAACTAAAAAAATATTTTTTTTTCCAAAGTAACTAAAAAAATATTTTTTTTTCCAAAGTAACTAAAAAATTTTTTTTTTCCAAAGTAACTAAAAAAATATTTTTTTTTCCAAAGAAACTAAAAAAATATTTTTTTTTCCAAAGTAACTAAAAAAAATTTTTTTTTTCCAAAGTAACTAAAAAAAATTTTTTTTTTCCAAAGTAACTAAAAAAATATTTTTTTTTCCAAAGTAACAAAAAAAAAATATTTTTTTCCAAAGTAACTAAAAAAATATTTTTTTTTCCAAAGTAACTAAAAAAGTAACTTTTTTTCCAAAGTAACTAAAAAAATATTTTTTTTCCAAAGTAACTAAAAAAGTAACTTTTTTTCCAAAGTAACAAAAAAAATAATTTTTTTTCCAAAGTAACAAAAAAAATATTTTTTTTTAAAGTAACTAAAAAATTATTTTTTTTCCAAAGTAACTAAAAAAATATTTTTTTTTCCAAAGTAACTAAAAAAATATTTTTTTTTCCAAAGTAACTAAAAAAGTAACTTTTTTTCCAAAGTAACTAAAAAAATATTTTTTTTTCCAAAGTAACAAAAAAAATATTTTTTTTTCCAAAGTAACTAAAAAAATATTTTTTTTTCCAAAGTAACTAAAAAAGTTACTTTTTTTCCAAAGTAACTAAAAAAAATATTTTTTTTTCCAAAGTAACTAAAAAAATATTTTTTTTTCCAAAGTAACTAAAAAAATATTTTTTTTCCAAAGTAACTAAAAAAATATTTTTTTTTCCAAAGAAACTAAAAAAATATTTTTTTTTCCAAAGTAACTAAAAAAATATTTTTTTTTCCAAAGTAACTAAAAAAATATTTTTTTTTCCAAAGTAACTAAAAAAATATTTTTTTTTCCAAAGTAACTAAAAAAATATTTTTTTTTCCAAAGTAACAAAAAAAATATTTTTTTTTTCCAAAGTAACTAAAAAAATATTTTTTTTTCCAAAGTAACTAAAAAAGTAACTTTTTTTCCAAAGTAACTAAAAAAATTTTTTTTTTTCCAAAGTAACTAAAAAAATATTTTTTTTTCCAAAGTAACAAAAAAAATATTTTTTTTTCCAAAGTAACTAAAAAAATATTTTTTTTTTCCAAAGTAACTAAAAAAGTAACTTTTTTTCCAAAGTAACTAAAAAAATATTTTTTTTTCCAAAGTAACTAAAAAAATATTTTTTTTTCCAAAGTAACTAAACAAATATTTTTTTTTCCAAAGTAACTAAAAAAATATTTTTTTTTCCAAAGTAACTAAAAAAATATTTTTTTTTCCAAAGTAACTAAAAAAATATTTTTTTTTCCAAAGTAACTAAAAAAATATTTTTTTTCCAAAGTAACTAAAAAAATATTTTTTTTTCCAAAGAAACTAAAAAAATATTTTTTTTTCCAAAGTAACTAAAAAAATATTTGTTTTTCCAAAGTAACTAAAAAAATATTTTTTTTTCCAAAGTAACTAAAAAAATATTTTTTTTTCCAAAGTAACTAAAAAAATATTTTTTTTTCCAAAGTAACAAAAAAAATATTTTTTTTTTCCAAAGTAACTAAAAAAATATTTTTTTTTCCAAAGTAACTAAAAAAGTAACTTTTTTTCCAAAGTAACTAAAAAAAATTTTTTTTTTCCAAAGTAACTAAAAAAATATTTTTTTTTCCAAAGTAACAAAAAAAATATTTTTTTTTCCAAAGTAACTAAAAAAATATTTTTTTTTTCCAAAGTAACTAAAAAAGTAACTTTTTTTCCAAAGTAACTAAAAAAATATTTTTTTTTCCAAAGTAACTAAAAAAATATTTTTTTTTCCAAAGTAACTAAACAAATATTTTTTTTTCCAAAGTAACTAAAAAAATATTTTTTTTTCCAAAGAAACTAAAAAAATATTTTTTTTTCCAAAGTAACTAAAAAAAATTTTTTTTCCAAAGTAACTAAAAAAATTTTTTTTTTCCAAAGTAACTAAAAAAAATTTTTTTTTTCCAAAGTAACAAAAAAAATTTTTTTTTTCCAAAGTAACTAAAAAAATATTTTTTTTTCCAAAGTAACTAAAAAAGTAACTTTTTTTCCAAAGTAACTAAAAAAAATTTTTTTTTCCCAAAGTAACTAAAAAAATTTTTTTTTTTCCAAAGTAACTAAAAAAATTTTTTTTTTCCAAAGTAACTAAAAAAATATTTTTTTTTCCAAAGTAACTAAAAAAATATTTTTTTTTCCAAAGAAACAAAAAAAATATTTTTTTTTCCAAAGTAACTAAAAAAATATTTTTTTTTCCAAAGTAACTAAAAAAGTAACTTTTTTTCCAAAGTAACTAAAAAAATATTTTTTTTTCCAAAGTAACTAAAAAAGTAACTTTTTTTCCAAAGTAACTAAAAAAATATTTTTTTTTCCAAAGTAACTAAAAAAATATTTTTTTTCCAAAGTAACTAAAAAAATATTTTTTTTTCCAAAGTAACTAAAAAAATATTTTTTTTTCCAAAGAAACTAAAAAAATATTTTTTTTTCCAAAGTAACTAAAATTTTTTTTTTTTTTCCAAAGTAACTAAACATTTTTTTTTTCCAAAGTAACTAAAAAAATAATTTTTTTTCCAAAGTAACAAAAAAAATAATTTTTTTTCCAAAGTAACTAAAAAAATATTTTTTTTTCCAAAGTAACTAAAAAAATTTTTTTTTTTCCAAAGTAACAAAAAAAATTTTTTTTTTTCCAAAGTAACTAAAAAAATTTTTTTTTTTCCAAAGTAACTAAAAAAGTAACTTTTTTTCCAAAGTAACTAAAAAAATATTTTTTTTTCCAAAGTAACTAAAATTTTTTTTTTTTTTTCCAAAGTAACTAAAAAAATATTTTTTTTTCCAAAGTAACTAAAAAAATTTTTTTTTCCCAAAGTAAAAAAAAATTTTTTTTTCCAAAGTAACAAAAAAAATATAGTTTTTTCCAAAGTAACAAAAAAAATAATTTTTTTTCCAAAGTAACTAAAAAAATATATTTTTTTCCAAAGTAACTAAAAAAATATTTTTTTTCCCAAAGTAACTAAAAAAATATTTTTTTTTCCAAAGTAACAAAAAAAATATTTTTTTTTCCAAAGTAACAAAAAAAATATTTTTTTTTCCAAAGTAACTAAAAAAGTAACTTTTTTTCCAAAGTAACTAAAAAAATATTTTTTTTTCCAAAGTAACTAAAAAAATATTTTTTTTCCCAAAGTAACTAAAAAAATATTTTTTTTTCCAAAGTAACTAAAAAAATATTTTTTTTTCCAAAGAAACTAAAAAAATATTTTTTTTTCCAAAGTAACTAAAAAAAATATTTTTTTTTCCAAAGTAACTAAAAAAATATTTTTTTTTCCAAAGTAACTAAAAAAATATTTTTTTTTCCAAAGTAACTAAAAATTTTTTTTTTTTCCAAAGTAACTAAAAAAATATTTTTTTTTCCAAAGAAACTAAAAAAAATTTTTTTTTTCCAAAGTAACTAAAAAAAATTTTTTTTTTCCAAAGTAACTAAAAAAAATTTTTTTTTTCCAAAGTAACTAAAAAAATATTTTTTTTTCCAAAGTAACAAAAAAAAAATTTTTTTTTCCAAAGTAACTAAAAAAATATTTTTTTTTCCAAAGTAACTAAAAAAGTAACTTTTTTTCCAAAGTAACTAAAAAAATATTTTTTTTCCAAAGTAACTAAAAAAGTAACTTTTTTTCCAAAGTAACAAAAAAAATAATTTTTTTTCCAAAGTAACAAAAAAAATATTTTTTTTTAAAGTAACTAAAAAATTATTTTTTTTCCAAAGTAACTAAAAAAATATATTTTTTTTCCAAAGTAACTAAAAAAATATTTTTTTTTCCAAAGTAACTAAAAAAGTAACTTTTTTTCCAAAGTAACAAAAAAAATAATTTTTTTTCCAAAGTAACAAAAAAAATAATTTTTTTTAAAGTAACTAAAAAATTATTTTTTTTCCAAAGTAACTAAAAAAATATATATTTTTTCCAAAGTAACTAAAAAAATATTTTTTTTTCCAAAGTAACTAAAAAAGTAACTTTTTTTCCAAAGTAACTAAAAAAATATTTTTTTTTCCAAAGTAACAAAAAAAATATTTTTTTTTCCAAAGTAACTAAAAAAATATTTTTTTTTCCAAAGTAACTAAAAAAGTAACTTTTTTTCCAAAGTAACTAAAAAAAATATTTTTTTTTCCAAAGTAACTAAAAAAATATTTTTTTTTCCAAAGTAACTAAAAAAATTTTTTTTTTCCAAAGTAACTAAAAAAATATTTTTTTTCCAAAGTAACTAAAAAAATATTTTTTTTTTCAAAGTAACAAAAAAAATATTTTTTTTTCCAAAGTAACTAAAAAAATATTTTTTTTTCCAAAGTAACTAAAAAAGTAACTTTTTTTCCAAAGTAACTAAAAAAATATTTTTTTTTCCAAAGTAACTAAAAAAATATATTTTTTTCCAAAGTAAAAAAAAAAATATTTTTTTTTCCAAAGTAACTAAAAAAATATTTTTTTTTCCAAAGTAACTAAAAATTTTTTTTTTTTTCCAAAGTAACTAAAAAAATATTTTTTTTTCCAAAGTAACTAAAAAAATTTTTTTTTCCCAAAGTAAAAAAAAATTTTTTTTTCCAAAGTAACAAAAAAAATATAGTTTTTTCCAAAGTAACAAAAAAAATAATTTTTTTTCCAAAGTAACTAAAAAAATATATTTTTTTCCAAAGTAACTAAAAAAATATTTTTTTTCCCAAAGTAACTAAAAAAATATTTTTTTTTCCAAAGTAACAAAAAAAATATTTTTTTTTCCAAAGTAACAAAAAAAATATTTTTTTTTCCAAAGTAACTAAAAAAGTAACTTTTTTTCCAAAGTAACTAAAAAAATATTTTTTTTTCCAAAGTAACTAAAAAAATATTTTTTTTCCCAAAGTAACTAAAAAAATATTTTTTTTTCCAAAGTAACTAAAAAAATATTTTTTTTTCCAAAGAAACTAAAAAAATATTTTTTTTTCCAAAGTAACTAAAAAATTTTTTTTTTTTCCAAAGTAACTAAAAAAAATATTTTTTTTTCCAAAGTAACTAAAAAAATATTTTTTTTTCCAAAGTAACTAAAAAAATATTTTTTTTTCCAAAGTAACTAAAAAAATTTTTTTTTTCCAAAGTAACTAAAAAAATATTTTTTTTTCCAAAGAAACTAAAAATTTTTTTTTTTTTCCAAAGTAACTAAAAAAAAAATTTTTTTTCCAAAGTAACTAAAAAAAATTTTTTTTTTCCAAAGTAACTAAAAAAATATTTTTTTTTCCAAAGTAACAAAAAAAAAATATTTTTTTCCAAAGTAACTAAAAAAATATTTTTTTTTCCAAAGTAACTAAAAAAGTAACTTTTTTTCCAAAGTAACTAAAAAAATATTTTTTTTCCAAAGTAACTAAAAAAGTAACTTTTTTTCCAAAGTAACAAAAAAAATAATTTTTTTTCCAAAGTAACAAAAAAAATATATTTTTTTAAAGTAACTAAAAAATTATTTTTTTTCCAAAGTAACTAAAAAAATATATATTTTTTCCAAAGTAACTAAAAAAATATTTTTTTTTCCAAAGTAACTAAAAAAGTAACTTTTTTTCCAAAGTAACAAAAAAAATAATTTTTTTTCCAAAGTAACAAAAAAAATAATTTTTTTTAAAGTAACTAAAAAATTATTTTTTTTCCAAAGTAACTAAAAAAATATATATTTTTTCCAAAGTAACTAAAAAAATATTTTTTTTTCCAAAGTAACTAAAAAATTATTTTTTTTCCAAAGTAACTAAAAAAATATATTTTTTTTTCCAAAGTAACTAAAAAAATATTTTTTTTTCCAAAGTAACTAAAAAAATATTTTTTTTTCCAAAGTAACTAAAAAAATATTTTTTTTTCCAAAGTAACTAAAAAAATATTTTTTTTCCAAAGTAACTAAAAAAATATTTTTTTTTCCAAAGAAACTAAAAAAATATTTTTTTTTCCAAAGTAACTAAAAAAATATTTTTTTTTCCAAAGTAACTAAAAAAATATTTTTTTTTCCAAAGTAACTAAAAAAATATTTTTTTTTCCAAAGTAACTAAAAAAATATTTTTTTTTCCAAAGTAACAAAAAAAATATTTTTTTTTTCCAAAGTAACTAAAAAAATATTTTTTTTTCCAAAGTAACTAAAAAAGTAACTTTTTTTCCAAAGTAACTAAAAAAAAATTTTTTTTTCCAAAGTAACTAAAAAAATATTTTTTTTTCCAAAGTAACAAAAAAAATATTTTTTTTTCCAAAGTAACTAAAAAAATATTTTTTTTTTCCAAAGTAACTAAAAAAGTAACTTTTTTTCCAAAGTAACTAAAAAAATATTTTTTTTTCCAAAGTAACTAAAAAAATATTTTTTTTTCCAAAGTAACTAAACAAATATTTTTTTTTCCAAAGTAACTAAAAAAATATTTTTTTTTCCAAAGTAACTAAAAAAGTAACTTTTTTTCCAAAGTAACTAAAAAAATTTTTTTTTTCCCAAAGTAACTAAAAAAATTTTTTTTTTTTCCAAAGTAACTAAAAAAATTTTTTTTTTCCAAAGTAACTAAAAAAATATTTTTTTTTCCAAAGTAACTAAAAAAATATTTTTTTTTCCAAAGAAACAAAAAAAATATTTTTTTTTCCAAAGTAACTAAAAAAATATTTTTTTTTCCAAAGTAACTAAAAAAGTAACTTTTTTTCCAAAGTAACTAAAAAAATATTTTTTTTTCCAAAGTAACTAAAAAAGTAACTTTTTTTCCAAAGTAACTAAAAAAATATTTTTTTTTCCAAAGTAACTAAAAAAATATTTTTTTTCCAAAGTAACTAAAAAAATATTTTTTTTTCCAAAGTAACTAAAAAAATATTTTTTTTTCCAAAGAAACTAAAAAAATATTTTTTTTTCCAAAGTAACTAAAATTTTTTTTTTTTTTCCAAAGTAACTAAACATTTTTTTTTTTCCAAAGTAACTAAAAAAATAATTTTTTTTCCAAAGTAACAAAAAAAATAATTTTTTTTCCAAAGTAACTAAAAAAATATTTTTTTTTCCAAAGTAACTAAAAAAAATTTTTTTTTTCCAAAGTAACAAAAAAATTTTTTTTTTTTCCAAAGTAACTAAAAAAATTTTTTT
Source organism: Melanostigma gelatinosum (assembly GCF_949748355.1). NCBI lineage: Eukaryota > Metazoa > Chordata > Actinopteri > Perciformes > Zoarcidae > Melanostigma > Melanostigma gelatinosum. The sequence goes on along the minus strand of NC_136643.1, from coordinate 8,639,812 downwards.
TTTTCCAAAGTAACTAAAAAAGTAACTTTTTTTCCAAAGTAACTAAAAAAATATTTTTTTTTCCAAAGTAACTAAAATTTTTTTTTTTTTTTCCAAAGTAACTAAAAAAATATTTTTTTTTCCAAAGTAACTAAAAAAATTTTTTTTTCCCAAAGTAAAAAAAAATTTTTTTTTCCAAAGTAACAAAAAAAATATAGTTTTTTCCAAAGTAACAAAAAAAATAATTTTTTTTCCAAAGTAACTAAAAAAATATATTTTTTTCCAAAGTAACTAAAAAAATATTTTTTTTCCCAAAGTAACTAAAAAAATATTTTTTTTTCCAAAGTAACAAAAAAAATATTTTTTTTTCCAAAGTAACAAAAAAAATATTTTTTTTTCCAAAGTAACTAAAAAAGTAACTTTTTTTCCAAAGTAACTAAAAAAATATTTTTTTTTCCAAAGTAACTAAAAAAATATTTTTTTTCCCAAAGTAACTAAAAAAATATTTTTTTTTCCAAAGTAACTAAAAAAATATTTTTTTTTCCAAAGAAACTAAAAAAATATTTTTTTTTCCAAAGTAACTAAAAAAAATATTTTTTTTTCCAAAGTAACTAAAAAAATATTTTTTTTTCCAAAGTAACTAAAAAAATATTTTTTTTTCCAAAGTAACTAAAAAATTTTTTTTTTTCCAAAGTAACTAAAAAAATATTTTTTTTTCCAAAGAAACTAAAAAAAATTTTTTTTTTCCAAAGTAACTAAAAAAAAATTTTTTTTTCCAAAGTAACTAAAAAAAATTTTTTTTTTCCAAAGTAACTAAAAAAATATTTTTTTTTCCAAAGTAACAAAAAAAAAATATTTTTTTCCAAAGTAACTAAAAAAATATTTTTTTTTCCAAAGTAACTAAAAAAGTAACTTTTTTTCCAAAGTAACTAAAAAAATATTTTTTTTCCAAAGTAACTAAAAAAGTAACTTTTTTTCCAAAGTAACAAAAAAAATAATTTTTTTTCCAAAGTAACAAAAAAAATATTTTTTTTTAAAGTAACTAAAAAATTATTTTTTTTCCAAAGTAACTAAAAAAATATATTTTTTTTCCAAAGTAACTAAAAAAATATTTTTTTTTCCAAAGTAACTAAAAAAGTAACTTTTTTTCCAAAGTAACAAAAAAAATAATTTTTTTTCCAAAGTAACAAAAAAAATAATTTTTTTTAAAGTAACTAAAAAATTATTTTTTTTCCAAAGTAACTAAAAAAATATATATTTTTTCCAAAGTAACTAAAAAAATATTTTTTTTTCCAAAGTAACTAAAAAAGTAACTTTTTTTCCAAAGTAACTAAAAAAATATTTTTTTTTCCAAAGTAACAAAAAAAATATTTTTTTTTCCAAAGTAACTAAAAAAATATTTTTTTTTCCAAAGTAACTAAAAAAGTAACTTTTTTTCCAAAGTAACTAAAAAAAATATTTTTTTTTCCAAAGTAACTAAAAAAATATTTTTTTTTCCAAAGTAACTAAAAAAATTTTTTTTTTCCAAAGTAACTAAAAAAATATTTTTTTTCCAAAGTAACTAAAAAAATATTTTTTTTTTCAAAGTAACAAAAAAAATATTTTTTTTTCCAAAGTAACTAAAAAAATATTTTTTTTTCCAAAGTAACTAAAAAAGTAACTTTTTTTCCAAAGTAACTAAAAAAATATTTTTTTTTCCAAAGTAACTAAAAAAATATATTTTTTTCCAAAGTAAAAAAAAATATATTTTTTTTTCCAAAGTAACTAAAAAAATATTTTTTTTTCCAAAGTAACTAAAAATTTTTTTTTTTTTCCAAAGTAACTAAAAAAATATTTTTTTTTCCAAAGTAACTAAAAAAAATTTTTTTTCCCAAAGTAAAAAAAATTTTTTTTTTCCAAAGTAACAAAAAAAATATAGTTTTTTCCAAAGTAACAAAAAAAATAATTTTTTTTCCAAAGTAACTAAAAAAATATATTTTTTTCCAAAGTAACTAAAAAAATATTTTTTTTCCCAAAGTAACTAAAAAAATATTTTTTTTTCCAAAGTAACAAAAAAAATATTTTTTTTTCCAAAGTAACAAAAAAAATATTTTTTTTTCCAAAGTAACTAAAAAAGTAACTTTTTTTCCAAAGTAACTAAAAAAATATTTTTTTTTCCAAAGTAACTAAAAAAATATTTTTTTTCCCAAAGTAACTAAAAAAATATTTTTTTTTCCAAAGTAACTAAAAAAATATTTTTTTTTCCAAAGAAACTAAAAAAATATTTTTTTTTCCAAAGTAACTAAAAAATTTTTTTTTTTTCCAAAGTAACTAAAAAAAATATTTTTTTTTCCAAAGTAACTAAAAAAATATTTTTTTTTCCAAAGTAACTAAAAAAATATTTTTTTTTCCAAAGTAACTAAAAAAATTTTTTTTTTCCAAAGTAACTAAAAAAATATTTTTTTTTCCAAAGAAACTAAAAATTTTTTTTTTTTTCCAAAGTAACTAAAAAAAAATTTTTTTTTCCAAAGTAACTAAAAAAAATTTTTTTTTTCCAAAGTAACTAAAAAAATATTTTTTTTTCCAAAGTAACAAAAAAAAAATATTTTTTTCCAAAGTAACTAAAAAAATATTTTTTTTTCCAAAGTAACTAAAAAAGTAACTTTTTTTCCAAAGTAACTAAAAAAATATTTTTTTTCCAAAGTAACTAAAAAAGTAACTTTTTTTCCAAAGTAACAAAAAAAATAATTTTTTTTCCAAAGTAACAAAAAAAATATTTTTTTTTAAAGTAACTAAAAAATTATTTTTTTTCCAAAGTAACTAAAAAAATATATTTTTTTTCCAAAGTAACTAAAAAAATATTTTTTTTTCCAAAGTAACTAAAAAAGTAACTTTTTTTCCAAAGTAACAAAAAAAATAATTTTTTTTCCAAAGTAACAAAAAAAATAATTTTTTTTAAAGTAACTAAAAAATTATTTTTTTTCCAAAGTAACTAAAAAAATATATATTTTTTCCAAAGTAACTAAAAAAATATTTTTTTTTCCAAAGTAACTAAAAAAGTAACTTTTTTTCCAAAGTAACTAAAAAAATATTTTTTTTTCCAAAGTAACAAAAAAAATATTTTTTTTTCCAAAGTAACTAAAAAAATAATTTTTTTTCCAAAGTAACTAAAAAAGTAACTTTTTTTCCAAAGTAACTAAAAAAAATATTTTTTTTTCCAAAGTAACTAAAAAAATATTTTTTTTTCCAAAGTAACTAAAAAAAATTTTTTTTTCCAAAGTAACTAAAAAAAATTTTTTTTTCCAAAGTAACTAAAAAAATATTTTTTTTTTCAAAGTAACAAAAAAAATATTTTTTTTCCCAAAGTAACTAAAAAAATATTTTTTTTTCCAAAGTAACTAAAAAAGTAACTTTTTTTCCAAAGTAACTAAAAAAATATTTTTTTTTCCAAAGTAACTAAAAAAATATATTTTTTTCCAAAGTAAAAAAAAAAATATTTTTTTTTCCAAAGTAACTAAAAAAATATTTTTTTTTTCCAAAGTAACTAAAAAAGTAACTTTTTTTCCAAAGTAACTAAAAAAATTTTTTTTTTTCCAAAGTAACTAAAAAAATATTTTTTTTTCCAAAGTAACTAAACAAATATTTTTTTTCCAAAGTAACTAAAAAAATATTTTTTTTTCCAAAGAAACTAAAAAAATATTTTTTTTTCCAAAGTAACTAAAAAAAATTTTTTTTTCCAAAGTAACTAAAAAAATTTTTTTTTTCCAAAGTAACTAAAAAAAATTTTTTTTTTCCAAAGTAACTAAAAAAATATTTTTTTTTCCAAAGTAACTAAAAAAGTAACTTTTTTTCCAAAGTAACTAAAAAAAATATATTTTTTTCCAAAGTAACTAAAAAAATATTTTTTTTTCCAAAGTAACTAAAAAAATATTTTTTTTTCCAAAGTAACTAAAAAAATATTTTTTTTTCCAAAGTAACTAAAAAAATATTTTTTTTCCAAAGTAACTAAAAAAATATTTTTTTTTCCAAAGAAACTAAAAAAAAATATTTTTTTCCAAAGTAACTAAAAAAAAATTTTTTTTTCCAAAGTAACTAAAAAAAATTTTTTTTTTCCAAAGTAACTAAAAAAATATTTTATTTTCCAAAGTAACAAAAAAAAAATATTTTTTTCCAAAGTAACTAAAAAAATATTTTTTTTTCCAAAGTAACTAAAAAAGTAACTTTTTTTCCAAAGTAACTAAAAAAATATTTTTTTTCCAAAGTAACTAAAAAAGTAACTTTTTTTCCAAAGTAACAAAAAAAATAATTTTTTTTCCAAAGTAACAAAAAAAATATTTTTTTTTAAAATAACTAAAAAATTATTTTTTTTCCAAAGTAACTAAAAAAATATATTTTTTTTCCAAAGTAACTAAAAAAATATTTTTTTTTCCAAAGTAACTAAAAAAGTAACTTTTTTTCCAAAGTAACAAAAAAAATAATTTTTTTTCCAAAGTAACAAAAAAAATAATTTTTTTTAAAGTAACTAAAAAATTATTTTTTTTCCAAAGTAACTAAAAAAATATATATTTTTTCCAAAGTAACTAAAAAAATATTTTTTTTTCCAAAGTAACTAAAAAAGTAACTTTTTTTCCAAAGTAACTAAAAAAATATTTTTTTTTCCAAAGTAACAAAAAAAATATTTTTTTTTCCAAAGTAACTAAAAAAATAATTTTTTTTCCAAAGTAACTAAAAAAGTAACTTTTTTTCCAAAGTAACTAAAAAATATATTTTTTTTTCCAAAGTAACTAAAAAAATATTTTTTTTTCCAAAGTAACTAAAAAAATTTTTTTTTTCCAAAGTAACTAAAAAAAATTTTTTTTTCCAAAGTAACTAAAAAAATATTTTTTTTTTCAAAGTAACAAAAAAAATATTTTTTTTTCCAAAGTAACTAAAAAAATATTTTTTTTTCCAAAGTAACTAAAAAAGTAACTTTTTTTCCAAAGTAACTAAAAAAATATTTTTTTTTCCAAAGTAACTAAAAAAATATATTTTTTTCCAAAGTAAAAAAAAAAATATTTTTTTTTCCAAAGTAACTAAAAAAATATTTTTTTTTCCAAAGTAACTAAAAAAGTAACTTTTTTTCCAAAGTAACTAAAAATTTTTTTTTTTTTCCAAAGTAACTAAAAAAATATTTTTTTTTCCAAAGTAACTAAACAAATATTTTTTTTCCAAAGTAACTAAAAAAATATTTTTTTTTCCAAAGAAACTAAAAAAATATTTTTTTTTCCAAAGTAACTAAAAAAATTTTTTTTTTCCAAAGTAACTAAAAAAATTTTTTTTTTCCAAAGTAACTAAAAAAATTTTTTTTTTTCCAAAGTAACTAAAAAAATATTTTTTTTTCCAAAGTAACTAAAAAAGTAACTTTTTTTCCAAAGTAACTAAAAAAAATATATTTTTTTCCAAAGTAACTAAAAAAATATTTTTTTTTCCAAAGTAACTAAAAAAATATTTTTTTTCCAAAGTAACTAAAAAAATATTTTTTTTCCCAAAGTAACTAAAAAAATATTTTTTTTTCCAAAGTAACAAAAAAAATATTTTTTTTTCCAAAGTAACTAAAAAAATTTTTTTTTTCCAAAGTAACTAAAAAAGTAACTTTTTTTCCAAAGTAACTAAAAAAATATTTTTTTTTCCAAAGTAACTAAAAAAATATTTTTTTTTCCAAAGTAACAAAAAAAATATTTTTTTTTCCAAAGTAACTAAAAAAATATTTTTTTTTCCAAAGTAACTAAAAAAGTAACTTTTTTTCCAAAGTAACTAAAAAAATATTTTTTTTTCCAAAGTAACTAAAAAAATATTTTTTTTTCCAAAGTAACTAAACAAATATTTTTTTTTCCAAAGTAACTAAAAAAGTAACTTTTTTTCCAAAGTAACTAAAAAAATATTTTTTTTCCCAAAGTAACTAAAAAAATTTTTTTTTTCCAAAGTAACTAAAACATTTTTTTTTTCCAAAGTAACTAAAAAAATATTTTTTTTTCCAAAGTAACTAAAAAAATATTTTTTTTTCCAAAGAAACAAAAAATTTTTTTTTTTTCCAAAGTAACTAAAAAAATATTTTTTTTTCCAAAGTAACTAAAAAAGTAACTTTTTTTCCAAAGTAACTAAAAAAATATTTTTTTTTCCAAAGTAACTAAAAAAGTAACTTTTTTTCCAAAGTAACTAAAAAAATATTTTTTTTTCCAAAGTAACTAAAAAAATATTTTTTTTCCAAAGTAACTAAAAAAATATTTTTTTTTCCAAAGTAACTAAAAAAATATTTTTTTTTCCAAAGAAACTAAAAAAAATTTTTTTTTTCCAAAGTAACTAAAATTTTTTTTTTTTTTCCAAAGTAACTAAACATTTTTTTTTTCCAAAGTAACTAAAAAAATAATTTTTTTTCCAAAGTAACAAAAAAAATAATTTTTTTTCCAAAGTAACTAAAAAAATATATTTTTTTCCAAAGTAACTAAAAAAATATTTTTTTTTCCAAAGTAACTAAAAAAATTTTTTTTTTTCCAAAGTAACAAAAAAAATATTTTTTTTTCCAAAGTAACTAAAAAAAATTTTTTTTTTCCAAAGTAACTAAAAAAGTAACTTTTTTTCCAAAGTAACTAAAAAAATATTTTTTTTTCCAAAGTAACTAAAAAATTTTTTTTTTTCCAAAGTAACTAAAAAAATATTTTTTTTTCCAAAGTAACTAAAAAAGTAACTTTTTTTCCAAAGTAACTAAAAAAATATTTTTTTTTCCAAAGTAACTAAAAAAATATTTTTTTTTCCAAAGTAACTAAAAAAATATTTTTTTTTCCAAAGTAACTAAAAAAATATTTTTTTTTCCAAAGAAACAAAAAAAATATTTTTTTTTCCAAAGTAACTAAAAAAATATTTTTTTTTCCAAAGAAACAAAAAAAAATTTTTTTTTCCAAAGTAACTAAAAAAATATTTTTTTTTCCAAAGTAACAAAAAAAATATTTTTTTTTCCAAAGTAACAAAAAAAATTTTTTTTTTCCAAAGTAACAAAAAAAATATTTTTTTTCCAAAGTAACTAAAAAAATATTTTTTTTTCCAAAGTAACTAAAAAAATATTTTTTTTTCCAAAGTAACAAAAAAAATTTTTTTTTTCCAAAGTAACTAAAAAAGTAACTTTTTTTCCAAAGTAACTAAAAAAATATTTTTTTTTCCAAAGTAACTAAAAAAATTTTTTTTTTCCAAAATAACTAAAAAAATATTTTTTTTTCCAAAGAAACTAAAAAATATTTTTTTTTTCCAAAGTAACTAAAAAAAATTTTTTTTTTCCAAAGTAACTAAAAATTTTTTTTTTTTTCCAAAGTAACTAAAAAAGTAACTTTTTTTCCAAAGTAACTAAAAAAATATTTTTTTTTCCAAAGTAACTAAAAAAATATTTTTTTTTCCAAAGTAACTAAACAAATATTTTTTTTTCCAAAGTAACTAAAAAAATATTTTTTTTTCCAAAGTAACTAAAAAAATATTTTTTTTCCAAAGTAACTAAAAAAGTAACTTTTTTTCCAAAGTAACTAAAACATTTTTTTTTTTCCAAAGTAACTAAAAAAATTTTTTTTTTTCCAAAGTAAAAAAAAAAATATTTTTTTTTCCAAAGTAACTAAAAAAATATATTTTTTTCCAAAGTAACTAAAAAAGTAACTTTTTTTCCAAAGTAACTAAAAAAATATTTTTTTTTCCAAAGTAACTAAAAAAATATTTTTTTTTCCAAAGTAACTAAAAAAATATTTTTTTTTCCAAAGTAACTAAAAAAATATTTTTTTTTCCAAAGAAACTAAAAAAATATTTTTTTTTCCAAAGTAACTAAAAAATTTTTTTTTTTCCAAAGTAACTAAAAAAAATTTTTTTTTTCCAAAGTAACTAAAAAAATTTTTTTTTTTCCAAAGTAACTAAAAAAAAAAATTTTTTCCCAAAGTAACTAAAAAAGTAACTTTTTTTCCAAAGTAACTAAAAAAAATATTTTTTTTTCCAAAGTAACTAAAAAAATATTTTTTTTTCCAAAGTAACTAAAAAAATATTTTTTTTCCAAAGTAACTAAAAAAATATTTTTTTTTCCAAAGTAACTAAAAAAATTTTTTTTTCCCAAAGTAAAAAAAAAATTTTTTTTCCAAAGTAACAAAAAAAAAATATTTTTTTCCAAAGTAACAAAAAAAATAATTTTTTTTCCAAAGTAACTAAAAAAATATTTTTTTTTCCAAAGTAACAAAAAAAATATTTTTTTTCCAAAGTAACAAAAAAAATATTTTTTTTTCCAAAGTAACTAAATAAGTAACTTTTTTTCCAAAGTAACTAAAAAAATATTTTTTTTTCCAAAGTAACTAAAAAAATATTTTTTTTCCCAAAGTAACTAAAAAAATATTTTTTTTCCAAAGTAACTAAAAAAATATTTTTTTTTCCAAAGAAACTAAAAAAATATTTTTTTTTCCAAAGTAACTAAAAAAATTTTTTTTTTTCCAAAGTAACTAAAAAAAATTTTTTTTTTCCAAAGTAACTAAAAAAATTTTTTTTTTCCAAAGTAACAAAAAAAATATTTTTTTTTCCAAAGTAACTAAAAAAATATTTTTTTTTCCAAAGTAACTAAAAAAGTAACTTTTTTTCCAAAGTAACTAAAAAAAAATTTTTTTTTCCAAAGTAACTAAAAAAAAAATTTTTTTTCCAAAGTAACTAAAAAAAATTTTTTTTTTCCAAAGTAACTAAAAAAATATTTTTTTTTCCAAAGTAACTAAAAAAGTAACTTTTTTTCCAAAGTAACTAAAAAAATATATTTTTTTCCAAAGTAACTAAAAAAATATTTTTTTTTCCAAAGTAACTAAAAAAATATTTTTTTTTCCAAAGTAACTAAAAAAATATTTTTTTTTCCAAAGAAACAAAAAAAATATTTTTTTTTCCAAAGTAACTAAAAAAATATTTTTTTTTCCAAAGAAACAAAAAAAATATTTTTTTTTCCAAAGTAACTAAAAAAATATTTTTTTTTCCAAAGTAACAAAAAAAATATTTTTTTTTCCAAAGTAACAAAAAAAATTTTTTTTTTCCAAAGTAACAAAAAAAATATTTTTTTTTCCAAAGTAACTAAAAAAATATTTTTTTTCCAAAGTAACTAAAAAAATATTTTTTTTTCCAAAGTAACAAAAAAAATATTTTTTTTTCCAAAGTAACTAAAAAAATATTTTTTTTTCCAAAGTAACTAAAAAAGTAACTTTTTTTCCAAAGTAACTAAAAAAATATTTTTTTTTCCAAAGAAACTAAAAAAATATTTTTTTTTCCAAAGTAACTAAAAAAATTTTTTTTTTTCCAAAGTAACTAAAAAAATATTTTTTTTTCCAAAGTAACTAAAAATAATTTTTTTTTTCCAAAGTAACAAAAAAAATATTTTTTTTTCCAAAGTAACTAAAAAAATATTTTTTTTTTCCAAAGTAACTAAAAAAGTAACATTTTTTCCAAAGTAACTAAAAAAATATTTTTTTTCCCAAAGTAACTAAAATTTTTTTTTTTTTTTCCAAAGTAACTAAAAAAAAAAAATTTTTTCCAAAGTAACTAAAAAAATATTTTTTTTTCCAAAGTAACTAAAAAAGTAACTTTTTTTCCAAAGTAACTAAAAAAATATTTTTTTTTCCAAAGTAACAAAAAAAAAAAATTTTTTCCAAAGTAACAAAAAAAATATTTTTTTTTCCAAAGTAACTAAAAAAATATTTTTTTTCCAAAGTAACTAAAAAAATATTTTTTTTTCCAAAGTAACAAAAAAAATATTTTTTTTTCCAAAGTAACTAAAAAAATATTTTTTTTTCCAAAGTAACTAAAAAAGTAACTTTTTTTCCAAAGTAACTAAAAAAATTTTTTTTTTTCCAAAGTAACTAAAAAAATATTTTTTTTTCCAAAGTAACTAAAAAAATTTTTTTTTTCCAAAGTAACTAAAAAAATATTTTTTTTTCCAAAGAAACTAAAAAAAATTTTTTTTTTCCAAAGTAACTAAAAAAAATTTTTTTTTTCCAAAGTAACTAAAAAAAATTTTTTTTTTCCAAAGTAACTAAAAAAATATTTTTTTTTCCAAAGTAACAAAAAAAAAATATTTTTTTCCAAAGTAACTAAAAAAATATTTTTTTTTCCAAAGTAACTAAAAAAGTAACTTTTTTTCCAAAGTAACTAAAAAAATATTTTTTTTTCCAAAGTAACTAAAAAAGTAACTTTTTTTCCAAAGTAACAAAAAAAATAATTTTTTTTCCAAAGTAACAAAAAAAATATTTTTTTTTAAAGTAACTAAAAAATTATTTTTTTTCCAAAGTAACTAAAAAAATATATATTTTTTCCAAAGTAACTAAAAAAATATTTTTTTTTCCAAAGTAACTAAAAAAGTAACTTTTTTTCCAAAGTAACTAAAAAAATATTTTTTTTCCAAAGTAACAAAAAAAATATTTTTTTTTCCAAAGTAACTAAAAAAATATTTTTTTTTCCAAAGTAACTAAAAAAGTAACTTTTTTTCCAAAGTAACTAAAAAAAATATTTTTTTTTCCAAAGTAACTAAAAAAATATTTTTTTTTCCAAAGTAACTAAAAAAATTTTTTTTTTCCAAAGTAACTAAAAAAATATTTTTTTTCCAAAGTAACAAAAAAAATTTTTTTTTTTCAAAGTAACAAAAAAAATATTTTTTTTTCCAAAGTAACTAAAAAAATATTTTTTTTCCAAAGTAACTAAAAAAGTAACTTTTTTTCCAAAGTAACTAAAAAAATATTTTTTTTTCCAAAGTAACTAAAAAAATATATTTTTTTCCAAAGTAAAAAAAAAAATATTTTTTTTTCCAAAGTAACTAAAAAAATATTTTTTTTTTCCAAAGTAACTAAAAAAGTAACTTTTTTTCCAAAGTAACTAAAAATTTTTTTTTTTTTCCAAAGTAACTAAAAAAATATTTTTTTTTCCAAAGTAACTAAACAAATATTTTTTTTCCAAAGTAACTAAAAAAATATTTTTTTTTCCAAAGAAACTAAAAAAATATTTTTTTTTCCAAAGTAACTAAAAAAAATTTTTTTTTCCAAAGTAACTAAAAAAATTTTTTTTTTCCAAAGTAACTAAAAAAAAAATTTTTTTTCCAAAGTAACTAAAAAAATATTTTTTTTTCCAAAGTAACTAAAAAAGTAACTTTTTTTCCAAAGTAACTAAAAAAAATATTTTTTTTTCCAAAGTAACTAAAAAAATATTTTTTTTTCCAAAGTAACTAAAAAAATATTTTTTTTCCAAAGTAACTAAAAAAATATTTTTTTTTCCAAAGTAACTAAAAAAATATTTTTTTTCCCAAAGTAACAAAAAAAATATTTTTTTTTCCAAAGTAACTAAAAAAATATTTTTTTTTCCAAAGTAACTAAAAAAGTAACTTTTTTTCCAAAGTAAATAAAAAAATATTTTTTTTTCCAAAGTAACTAAAAAAATATTTTTTTTTCCAAAGTAACAAAAAAAATATTTTTTTTTCCAAAGTAACTAAAAAAATATTTTTTTTTCCAAAGTAACTAAAAAAGTAACTTTTTTTCCAAAGTAACTAAAAAAATATTTTTTTTTCCAAAGTAACTAAAAAAATATTTTTTTTTCCAAAGTAACTAAACAAATATTTTTTTTTCCAAAGTAACTAAAAAAATATTTTTTTTTCCAAAGAAACTAAAAAAATATTTTTTTTTCCAAAGTAACTAAAAAAATTTTTTTTTTCCAAAGTAACTAAAAAAAATTTTTTTTTCCAAAGTAACTAAAAAAAATTTTTTTTTTCCAAAGTAACAAAAAAATTTTTTTTTTTCCAAAGTAACTAAAAAAATATTTTTTTTTCCAAAGTAACTAAAAAAGTAACTTTTTTTCCAAAGTAACTAAAAAAATATTTTTTTTTCCAAAGTAACAAAAAAAAAATATTTTTTTCCAAAGTAACTAAAAAAATATTTTTTTTTCCAAAGTAACTAAAAAAGTAACTTTTTTTCCAAAGTAACTAAAAAAATATTTTTTTTCCAAAGTAACTAAAAAAGTAACTTTTTTTCCAAAGTAACAAAAAAAATAATTTTTTTTCCAAAGTAACAAAAAAAATATTTTTTTTTAAAGTAACTAAAAAATTATTTTTTTTCCAAAGTAACTAAAAAAATATATTTTTTTTCCAAAGTAACTAAAAAAATATTTTTTTTTCCAAAGTAACTAAAAAAGTAACTTTTTTTCCAAAGTAACAAAAAAAATAATTTTTTTTCCAAAGTAACAAAAAAAATATTTTTTTTTAAAGTAACTAAAAAATTATTTTTTTTCCAAAGTAACTAAAAAAATATATATTTTTTCCAAAGTAACTAAAAAAATATTTTTTTTTCCAAAGTAACTAAAAAAGTAACTTTTTTTCCAAAGTAACTAAAAAAATATTTTTTTTCCAAAGTAACAAAAAAAATATTTTTTTTTCCAAAGTAACTAAAAAAATATTTTTTTTTCCAAAGTAACTAAAAAAGTAACTTTTTTTCCAAAGTAACTAAAAAAAATATTTTTTTTTCCAAAGTAACTAAAAAAATATATTTTTTTCCAAAGTAACTAAAAAAATTTTTTTTTTCCAAAGTAACTAAAAAAATATTTTTTTTCCAAAGTAACAAAAAAAATTTTTTTTTTTCAAAGTAACAAAAAAAATATTTTTTTTTCCAAAGTAACTAAAAAAATATTTTTTTTCCAAAGTAACTAAAAAAGTAACTTTTTTTCCAAAGTAACTAAAAAAATATTTTTTTTTCCAAAGTAACTAAAAAAATATATTTTTTTCCAAAGTAAAAAAAAAAATATTTTTTTTTCCAAAGTAACTAAAAAAATATTTTTTTTTTCCAAAGTAACTAAAAAAGTAACTTTTTTTCCAAAGTAACTAAAATTTTTTTTTTTTTTCCAAAGTAACTAAAAAAATATTTTTTTTTCCAAAGTAACTAAACAAATATTTTTTTTCCAAAGTAACTAAAAAAATATTTTTTTTTCCAAAGAAACTAAAAAAATATTTTGTTTTCCAAAGTAACTAAAAAAATTTTTTTTTTCCAAAGTAACTAAAAAAATTTTTTTTTTCCAAAGTAACTAAAAAAAAAAAATTTTTTCCAAAGTAACTAAAAAAATATTTTTTTTTCCAAAGTAACTAAAAAAGTAACTTTTTTTCCAAAGTAACTAAAAAAAATATTTTTTTTTCCAAAGTAACTAAAAAAATATTTTTTTTTCCAAAGTAACTAAAAAAATATTTTTTTTCCAAAGTAACTAAAAAAATATTTTTTTTTCCAAAGTAACTAAAAAAATATTTTTTTTCCCAAAGTAACAAAAAAAATATTTTTTTTTCCAAAGTAACTAAAAAAATATTTTTTTTTCCAAAGTAACTAAAAAAGTAACTTTTTTTCCAAAGTAAATAAAAAAATATTTTTTTTTCCAAAGTAACTAAAAAAATATTTTTTTTTCCAAAGTAACAAAAAAAATATTTTTTTTTCCAAAGTAACTAAAAAAATATTTTTTTTTCCAAAGTAACTAAAAAAGTAACTTTTTTTCCAAAGTAACTAAAAAAATATTTTTTTTTCCAAAGTAACTAAAAAAATATTTTTTTTTCCAAAGTAACTAAACAAATATTTTTTTTTCCAAAGTAACTAAAAAAATATTTTTTTTTCCAAAGAAACTAAAAAAATATTTTTTTTTCCAAAGTAACTAAAAAAAATTTTTTTTTCCAAAGTAACTAAAAAAAATTTTTTTTTCCAAAGTAACTAAAAAAAATTTTTTTTTTCCAAAGTAACAAAAAATTTTTTTTTTTTCCAAAGTAACTAAAAAAATATTTTTTTTTCCAAAGTAACTAAAAAAGTAACTTTTTTTCCAAAGTAACTAAAAAAATATTTTTTTTCCCAAAGTAACTAAAAAATTTTTTTTTTTTCCAAAGTAACTAAAACATTTTTTTTTTCCAAAGTAACTAAAAAAATATTTTTTTTTCCAAAGTAACTAAAAAAATATTTTTTTTTCCAAAGAAACAAAATTTTTTTTTTTTTTTCCAAAGTAACTAAAAAAATATTTTTTTTTCCAAAGTAACTAAAAAAGTAACTTTTTTTCCAAAGTAACTAAAAAAATATTTTTTTTTCCAAAGTAACTAAAAAAGTAACTTTTTTTCCAAAGTAACTAAAAAAATATTTTTTTTTCCAAAGTAACTAAAAAAATATTTTTTTTCCAAAGTAACTAAAAAAATATTTTTTTTTCCAAAGTAACTAAAAAAATATTTTTTTTTCCAAAGAAACTAAAAAAATATTTTTTTTTCCAAAGTAACTAAAATAGTTTTTTTTTTCCAAAGTAACTAAACATTTTTTTTTTCCAAAGTAACTAAAAAAATAATTTTTTTTCCAAAGTAACAAAAAAAATAATTTTTTTTCCAAAGTAACTAAAAAAATATATTTTTTTCCAAAGTAACTAAAAAAATATTTTTTTTTCCAAAGTAACTAAAAAAAATTTTTTTTTTCCAAAGTAACAAAAAAAATATTTTTTTTTCCAAAGTAACTAAAAAAATTTTTTTTTTCCAAAGTAACTAAAAAAGTAACTTTTTTTCCAAAGTAACTAAAAAAATATTTTTTTTTCCAAAGTAACTAAAAAATTTTTTTTTTTTCCAAAGTAACTAAAAAAATATTTTTTTTTCCAAAGTAACTAAAAAAGTAACTTTTTTTCCAAAGTAACTAAAAAAATATTTTTTTTTCCAAAGTAACTAAAAAAATATTTTTTTTTCCAAAGTAACTAAAAAAATATTTTTTTTTCCAAAGTAACTAAAAAAATATTTTTTTTTCCAAAGAAACAAAAAAAATATTTTTTTTTCCAAAGTAACTAAAAAAATATTTTTTTTTCCAAAGTAACAAAAAAAATATTTTTTTTTCCAAAGTAACAAAAAATTTTTTTTTTTTCCAAAGTAACAAAAAAAATATTTTTTTTTCCAAAGTAACTAAAAAAATATTTTTTTTTCCAAAGTAACTAAAAAAATATTTTTTTTTCCAAAGTAACAAAAAAAATATTTTTTTTTCCAAAGTAACTAAAAAAATATTTTTTTTCCAAAGTAACTAAAAAAGTAACTTTTTTTCCAAAGTAACTAAAAAAATATTTTTTTTTCCAAAGTAACTAAAAAAATTTTTTTTTTCCAAAGTAACTAAAAAAATATTTTTTTTTCCAAAGAAACTAAAAAATATTTTTTTTTTCCAAAGTAACTAAAAAAAAAATTTTTTTTCCAAAGTAACTAAAAAAAATTTTTTTTTTCCAAAGTAACTAAAAAAGTAACTTTTTTTCCAAAGTAACTAAAAAAATATTTTTTTTTCCAAAGTAACTAAAAAAATATTTTTTTTTCCAAAGTAACTAAACAAATATTTTTTTTTCCAAAGTAACTAAAAAAATATTTTTTTTTCCAAAGTAACTAAAAAAATATTTTTTTTCCAAAGTAACTAAAAAAGTAACTTTTTTTCCAAAGTAACTAAAACATTTTTTTTTTTCCAAAGTAACTAAAAAAAATTTTTTTTTTCCAAAGTAAAAAAAAAAATATTTTTTTTTCCAAAGTAACTAAAAAAATATATTTTTTTCCAAAGTAACTAAAAAAATATATTTTTTTCCAAAGTAACTAAAAAAGTAACTTTTTTTCCAAAGTAACTAAAAAAATATTTTTTTTTCCAAAGTAACTAAAAAAGTAACTTTTTTTCCAAAGTAACTAAAAAAATATTTTTTTTTCCAAAGTAACTAAAAAAATATTTTTTTTTCCAAAGTAACTAAAAAAATATTTTTTTTTCCAAAGTAACTAAAAAAATATTTTTTTTTCCAAAGAAACTAAAAAAATATATTTTTTTCCAAAGTAACTAAAAAATTTTTTTTTTTTCCAAAGTAACTAAAAAAATTTTTTTTTTTCCAAAGTAACTAAAAAAAATTTTTTTTTTCCAAAGTAACTAAAAAAAAATTTTTTTTCCCAAAGTAACTAAAAAAGTAACTTTTTTTCCAAAGTAACTAAAAAAAATATTTTTTTTTCCAAAGTAACTAAAAAAATATTTTTTTTTCCAAAGTAACTAAAAAAATATTTTTTTTCCAAAGTAACTAAAAAAATATTTTTTTTTCCAAAGTAACTAAAAAAATATTTTTTTTTCCAAAGTAACAAAAAAAATATTTTTTTTTCCAAAGTAACTAAAAAAATATTTTTTTTCCCAAAGTAACTAAAAAAGTAACTTTTTTTCCAAAGTAACTAAAAAAATATTTTTTTTTCCAAAGTAACTAAAAAAATATTTTTTTTTCCAAAGTAACTAAAAAAATATTTTTTTTTCCAAAGAAACTAAAAAAATATTTTTTTTCCAAAGTAACTAAAAAAAATATTTTTTTTCCAAAGTAACTAAAAAAAAATTTTTTTTTCCAAAGTAACTAAAAAATTTTTTTTTTTTCCAAAGTAACAAAAAAAATATTTTTTTTTCCAAAGTAACTAAAAAAATAATTTTTTTTCCAAAGTAACTAAAAAATTAACTTTTTTTCCAAAGTAACTAAAAAAATATTTTTTTTTCCAAAGTAACTAAAAAAGTAACTTTTTTTCCAAAGTAACAAAAAAAATATTTTTTTTTCCAAAGTAACAAAAAAAATATATTTTTTTAAAGTAACTAAAAAATTATTTTTTTTCCAAAGTAACTAAAAAAATATTTTTTTTTCCAAAGTAACTAAAAAAATATTTTTTTTTCCAAAGTAACAAAAAAAATATTTTTTTTTCCAAAGTAACTAAAAAAATTTTTTTTTTTCCAAAGAAACTAAAAAAATATTTTTTTTTCCAAAGTAACTAAAAAAAAATTTTTTTTTCCAAAGTAACTAAAACATTTTTTTTTCCAAAGTAACTAAAACATTTTTTTTTTTTCCAAAGTAAAAAGAAAAAAAAAATTTTTTTCCAAAGTAACTAAAAAAATATATTTTTTTCCAAAGTAACTAAAAAAGTAACTTTTTTTCCAAAGTAACTAAAAAAATATATTTTTTTCCAAAGTAACTAAAAAAGTAACTTTTTTTTCCAAAGTAACTAAAAAAATATTTTTTTTTCCAAAGTAACTAAAAAAATATTTTTTTTTCCAAAGTAACTAAAAAAATATTTTTTTTTCCAAAGTAACTAAAAAAATATTTTTTTTTCCAAAGAAACTAAAAAAATATTTTTTTTTCCAAAGTAACTAAAAACATTTTTTTTTTTCCAAAGTAACTAAAAAAAATTTTTTTTTTCCAAAGTAACTAAAAAAATATTTTTTTTTTCCAAAGTAACTAAAAAAATATTTTTTTTTCCAAAGTAACTAAAAAAGTAACTTTTTTTCCAAAGTAACTAAAAAATATATATTTTTTTCCAAAGTAACTAAAAAAATATTTTTTTTTCCAAAGTAACTAAAAAAATATTTTTTTTCCAAAGTAACTAAAAAAATATATTTTTTTCCAAAGTAACTAAAAAAATATTTTTTTTTCCAAAGTAACAAAAAAAATATTTTTTTTTCCAAAGTAACTAAAAAAATATTTTTTTTTCCAAAGTAACTAAAAAAGTAACTTTTTTTCCAAAGTAACTAAAAAAATATTTTTTTTTCCAAAGTAACTAAAAAAATATTTTTTTTTTCCAAAGTAACTAAAAAAGTAACTTTTTTTCCAAAGTAACTAAAAAAATATTTTTTTTTCCAAAGTAACTAAAAAAATTTTTTTTTTTCCAAAGTAACTAAACAAATATTTTTTTTTCCAAAGTAACTAAAAAAATATTTTTTTTTCCAAAGAAACTAAAAAAATATTTTTTTTTCCAAAGTAACTAAAAAATTATTTTTTTTCCAAAGTAACTAAAAAAATATTTTTTTTCCAAAGTAACTAAAAAAAATTTTTTTTTCCAAAGTAACTAAAAAAATATTTTTTTTTCCAAAGTAACTAAAGAAGTAACTTTTTTTCCAAAGTAACTAAAAAAATATTTTTTTTCCAAAGTAACTAAAAAAATATTTTTTTTTCCAAAGTAACTAAACAAATATTTTTTTTTCCAAAGTAACTAAAAAAATATTTTTTTTTCCAAAGAAACTAAAAAAATATTTTTTTTTCCAAAGTAACTAAAAAATTTTTTTTTTTCCAAAGTAACTAAAAAAAATTTTTTTTTCCAAAGTAACTAAAAAAATTTTTTTTTTTCCAAAGTAACAAAAAAATTATTTTTTTTCCAAAGTAACTAAAAAAATATTTTTTTTTCCAAAGTAACTAAAAAAGTAACTTTTTTTCCAAAGTAACTAAAAAAATATTTTTTTTCCCAAAGTAACTAAAAATTTTTTTTTTTTTCCAAAGTAACTAAAACATTTTTTTTTTCCAAAGTAACTAAAAAAATATTTTTTTTTCCAAAGTAACTAAAAAAATATTTTTTTTTCCAAAGAAACAAATTTTTTTTTTTTTTTTCCAAAGTAACTAAAAAAATATTTTTTTTCCAAAGTAACTAAAAAAGTAACTTTTTTTCCAAAGTAACTAAAAAAATATTTTTTTTTCCAAAGTAACTAAAAAAATATTTTTTTTCCAAAGTAACTAAAAAAATATTTTTTTTTCCAAAGTAACTAAAAAAATATTTTTTTTTCCAAAGAAACTAAAAAAATATTTTTTTTTCCAAAGTAACTAAAATTGTTTGTTTTTTTCCAAAGTAACTAAACATTTTTTTTTTCCAAAGTAACTAAAAAAATAATTTTTTTTCCAAAGTAACAAAAAAAATAATTTTTTTTCCAAAGTAACTAAAAAAATATATTTTTTTCCAAAGTAACTAAAAAAAAATTTTTTTTTCCAAAGTAACTAAAAAATTTTTTTTTTTCCAAAGTAACAAAAAAAATATTTTTTTTTCCAAAGTAACTAAAAAAATTTTTTTTTTTCCAAAGTAACTAAAAAAGTAACTTTTTTTCCAAAGTAACTAAAAAAATATTTTTTTTTCCAAAGTAACTAAAAATTTTTTTTTTTTTCCAAAGTAACTAAAAAAATATTTTTTTTTCCAAAGTAACTAAAAAAGTAACTTTTTTTCCAAAGTAACTAAAAAAATATTTTTTTTTCCAAAGTAACTAAAAAAATATTTTTTTTTCCAAAGTAACTAAAAAAATATTTTTTTTTCCAAAGTAACTAAAAAAATATATTTTTTTCCAAAGAAACAAAAAAAATATTTTTTTTTCCAAAGTAACTAAAAAAATATTTTTTTTTCCAAAGAAACAAAAAAAATAATTTTTTTTCCAAAGTAACTAAAAAAATATTTTTTTTTCCAAAGTAACAAAAAAAATATTTTTTTTTCCAAAGTAACAAAAAAATTTTTTTTTTCCAAAGTAACAAAAAAAATATTTTTTTTTCCAAAGTAACTAAAAAAATATTTTTTTTTCCAAAGTAACTAAAAAAATATTTTTTTTTTCCAAAGTAACAAAAAAAATATTTTTTTTTCCAAAGTAACTAAAAAAAAATTTTTTTTTCCAAAGTAACTAAAAAAGTAACTTTTTTTCCAAAGTAACTAAAAAAAATTTTTTTTTTCCAAAGTAACTAAAAAAAAATTTTTTTTCCAAAGTAACTAAAAAAATATTTTTTTTTCCAAAGAAACTAAAAAATATTTTTTTTTTCCAAAGTAACTAAAAAAAAATTTTTTTTTCCAAAGTAACTAAAAAAAAATTTTTTTTTCCAAAGTAACTAAAAAAGTAACTTTTTTTCCAAAGTAACTAAAAAAATATTTTTTTTTCCAAAGTAACTAAAAAAATATTTTTTTTTCCAAAGTAACTAAACAAATATTTTTTTTCCAAAGTAACTAAAAAAATATTTTTTTTTCCAAAGTAACTAAAAAAATATTTTTTTTCCAAAGTAACTAAAAAAGTAACTTTTTTTCCAAAGTAACTAAAACATTTTTTTTTTTTCCAAAGTAACTAAAAAAAATTTTTTTTTTCCAAAGTAAAAAAAAAAATATTTTTTTTTCCAAAGTAACTAAAAAAATATATTTTTTTCCAAAGTAACTAAAAAAGTAACTTTTTTTCCAAAGTAACTAAAAAAATATTTTTTTTTCCAAAGTAACTAAAAAAGTAACTTTTTTTCCAAAGTAACTAAAAAAATATTTTTTTTTCCAAAGTAACTAAAAAAATATTTTTTTTTCCAAAGTAACTAAAAAAATATTTTTTTTTCCAAAGTAACTAAAAAAATATTTTTTTTTCCAAAGAAACTAAAAAAATATTTTTTTTTCCAAAGTAACTAAAAAAATTTTTTTTTTTCCAAAGTAACTAAAAAAATATTTTTTTTTCCAAAGTAACTAAAAAAAAATTTTTTTTTCCAAAGTAACTAAAAAAAATTTTTTTTTCCCAAAGTAACTAAAAAAGTAACTTTTTTTCCAAAGTAACTAAAAAAAATATTTTTTTTTCCAAAGTAACTAAAAAAATATTTTTTTTTCCAAAGTAACTAAAAAAATATTTTTTTTCCAAAGTAACTAAAAAAATATTTTTTTTTCCAAAGTAACTAAAAAAATATTTTTTTTTCCAAAGTAACAAAAAAAATATTTTTTTTTCCAAAGTAACTAAAAAAATATTTTTTTTCCCAAAGTAACTAAAAAAGTAACTTTTTTTCCAAAGTAACTAAAAAAATATTTTTTTTTCCAAAGTAACTAAAAAAATATTTTTTTTTCCAAAGTAACTAAAAAAATATTTTTTTTTCCAAAGAAACTAAAAAAATATTTTTTTTCCAAAGTAACTAAAAAAAATATTTTTTTTCCAAAGTAACTAAAAAAAAAAAAATTTTTCCAAAGTAACTAAAAAATTTTTTTTTTTCCAAAGTAACAAAAAAAATATTTTTTTTTCCAAAGTAACTAAAAAAATAAATTTTTTTCCAAAGTAACTAAAAAATTAACTTTTTTTCCAAAGTAACTAAAAAAATTTTTTTTTTTCCAAAGTAACTAAAAAAGTAACTTTTTTTCCAAAGTAACAAAAAAAATATTTTTTTTTCCAAAGTAACAAAAAAAATATATTTTTTTAAAGTAACTAAAAAATTATTTTTTTTCCAAAGTAACTAAAAAAATATTTTTTTTTCCAAAGTAACTAAAAAAATATTTTTTTTTCCAAAGTAACAAAAAAAATATTTTTTTTTCCAAAGTAACTAAAAAAATATTTTTTTTTCCAAAGAAACTAAAAAAATATTTTTTTTTCCAAAGTAACTAAAAAAAAATTTTTTTTTCCAAAGTAACTAAAACATTTTTTTTTTCCAAAGTAACTAAAACATTTTTTTTTTTTCCAAAGTAAAAAAAAAAATATTTTTTTTTCCAAAGTAACTAAAAAAATATATTTTTTTCCAAAGTAACTAAAAAAGTAACTTTTTTTCCAAAGTAACTAAAAAAATATTTTTTTTTCCAAAGTAACTAAAAAAGTAACTTTTTTTTCCAAAGTAACTAAAAAAATATTTTTTTTTCCAAAGTAACTAAAAAAATAATTTTTTTTCCAAAGTAACAAAAAAAATAATTTTTTTTCCAAAGTAACTAAAAAAATATATTTTTTTCCAAAGTAACTAAAAAAAAAAAAATTTTTCCAAAGTAACTAAAAATTTTTTTTTTTTTCCAAAGTAACAAAAAAAATATTTTTTTTTCCAAAGTAACTAAAAAATTTTTTTTTTTTCCAAAGTAACTAAAAAAGTAACTTTTTTTCCAAAGTAACTAAAAAAATATTTTTTTTTCCAAAGTAACTAAAAATTTTTTTTTTTTTCCAAAGTAACTAAAAAAATATTTTTTTTTCCAAAGTAACTAAAAAAGTAACTTTTTTTCCAAAGTAACTAAAAAAATATTTTTTTTTCCAAAGTAACTAAAAAAATATTTTTTTTTCCAAAGTAACTAAAAAAATATTTTTTTTTCCAAAGTAACTAAAAAAATATTTTTTTTTCCAAAGAAACAAAAAAAATATTTTTTTTTCCAAAGTAACTAAAAAAATATTTTTTTTTCCAAAGAAACAAAAAAAATATTTTTTTTTCCAAAGTAACTAAAAAAATATTTTTTTTTCCAAAGTAACAAAAAAAATATTTTTTTTTCCAAAGTAACAAAAAAAATTTTTTTTTTCCAAAGTAACAAAAAAAATATTTTTTTTTCCAAAGTAACTAAAAAAATATTTTTTTTTCCAAAGTAACTAAAAAAATATTTTTTTTTCCAAAGTAACAAAAAAAATATTTTTTTTTCCAAAGTAACTAAAAAAATATTTTTTTTCCAAAGTAACTAAAAAAGTAACTTTTTTTCCAAAGTAACTAAAAAAATATTTTTTTTTCCAAAGTAACTAAAAAAAAATTTTTTTTCCAAAGTAACTAAAAAAATTTTTTTTTTTCCAAAGAAACTAAAAAATATTTTTTTTTTCCAAAGTAACTAAAAAAAAATTTTTTTTTCCAAAGTAACTAAAAAATTTTTTTTTTTTCCAAAGTAACTAAAAAAGTAACTTTTTTTCCAAAGTAACTAAAAAAATATTTTTTTTTCCAAAGTAACTAAAAAAATATTTTTTTTTCCAAAGTAACTAAACAAATATTTTTTTTCCAAAGTAACTAAAAAAATTTTTTTTTTTCCAAAGTAACTAAAAAAATATTTTTTTTCCAAAGTAACTAAAAAAGTAACTTTTTTTCCAAAGTAACTAAAACATTTTTTTTTTTCCAAAGTAACTAAAAAAAATTTTTTTTTTCCAAAGTAAAAAAAAAAATATTTTTTTTTCCAAAGTAACTAAAAAAATATATTTTTTTCCAAAGTAACTAAAAAAGTAACTTTTTTTCCAAAGTAACTAAAAAAATATTTTTTTTTCCAAAGTAACTAAAAAAGTAACTTTTTTTCCAAAGTAACTAAAAAAATATTTTTTTTTCCAAAGTAACTAAAAAAATATTTTTTTTTCCAAAGTAACTAAAAAAATATTTTTTTTTCCAAAGTAACTAAAAAAATATTTTTTTTTCCAAAGAAACTAAAAAAATATTTTTTTTTCCAAAGTAACTAAAAAAAATTTTTTTTTTCCAAAGTAACTAAAAAAAATTTTTTTTTTCCAAAGTAACTAAAAAAAATTTTTTTTTTCCAAAGTAACTAAAAAAATTTTTTTTTTCCCAAAGTAACTAAAAAAGTAACTTTTTTTCCAAAGTAACTAAAAAAAATATTTTTTTTTCCAAAGTAACTAAAAAAATATTTTTTTTTCCAAAGTAACTAAAAAAATATTTTTTTTCCAAAGTAACTAAAAAAATATTTTTTTTTCCAAAGTAACTAAAAAAATATTTTTTTTTCCAAAGTAACAAAAAAAATATTTTTTTTTCCAAAGTAACTAAAAAAATATTTTTTTTCCCAAAGTAACTAAAAAAGTAACTTTTTTTCCAAAGTAACTAAAAAAATATTTTTTTTTCCAAAGTAACTAAAAAAATATTTTTTTTTCCAAAGTAACTAAAAAAATATTTTTTTTTCCAAAGAAACTAAAAAAATATTTTTTTTCCAAAGTAACTAAAAAATATATTTTTTTTCCAAAGTAACTAAAAAAAAATTTTTTTTTCCAAAGTAACTAAAAAATTATTTTTTTTCCAAAGTAACAAAAAAAATATTTTTTTTTCCAAAGTAACTAAAAAAATATTTTTTTTTCCAAAGTAACTAAAAAATTAACTTTTTTTCCAAAGTAACTAAAAAAATATTTTTTTTCCCAAAGTAACTAAAAAAGTAACTTTTTTTCCAAAGTAACAAAAAAAATATTTTTTTTTCCAAAGTAACAAAAAAAATATATTTTTTTAAAGTAACTAAAAAATTATTTTTTTTCCAAAGTAACTAAAAAAATATTTTTTTTTCCAAAGTAACTAAAAAAATATTTTTTTTTCCAAAGTAACAAAAAAAATATTTTTTTTTCCAAAGTAACTAAAAAAATATTTTTTTTTCCAAAGAAACTAAAAAAATATTTTTTTTTCCAAAGTAACTAAAAAAAAATTTTTTTTTCCAAAGTAACTAAAACATTTTTTTTTTCCAAAGTAACTAAAACATTTATTTTTTTTCCAAAGTAAAAAAAAAAATATTTTTTTTTCCAAAGTAACTAAAAAAATATTTTTTTTTCCAAAGTAACTAAAAAAGTAACTTTTTTTCCAAAGTAACTAAAAAAATATATTTTTTTCCAAAGTAACTAAAAAAGTAACTTTTTTTTCCAAAGTAACTAAAAAAATATTTTTTTTTCCAAAGTAACTAAAAAAATATATTTTTTTCCAAAGTAACTAAAAAAATATTTTTTTTTCCAAAGTAACTAAAAAAATATTTTTTTTTCCAAAGAAACTAAAAAAATATTTTTTTTTCCAAAGTAACTAAAAAAATTTTTTTTTTTCCAAAGTAACTAAAAAAAATTTTTTTTTTCCAAAGTAACTAAAAAAATATTTTTTTTTTCCAAAGTAACTAAAAAAATATTTTTTTTTCCAAAGTAACTAAAAAAGTAACTTTTTTTCCAAAGTAACTAAAAAATATATTTTTTTTTCCAAAGTAACTAAAAAAATATTTTTTTTTCCAAAGTAACTAAAAAAATATTTTTTTTCCAAAGTAACTAAAAAAATATATTTTTTTCCAAAGTAACTAAAAAAATATTTTTTTTTCCAAAGTAACAAAAAAAATATTTTCTTTTCCAAAGTAACTAAAAAAATATTTTTTTTTCCAAAGTAACTAAAAAAGTAACTTTTTTTCCAAAGTAACTAAAAAAATATTTTTTTTTCCAAAGTAACTAAAAAAATATTTTTTTTTCCAAAGTAACAAAAAAAATATTTTTTTTTCCAAAGTAACTAAAAAAATATTTTTTTTTTCCAAAGTAACTAAAAAAGTAACTTTTTTTCCAAAGTAACTAAAAAAATATTTTTTTTTCCAAAGTAACTAAAAAAAATTTTTTTTTTCCAAAGTAACTAAACAAATATTTTTTTTTCCAAAGTAACTAAAAAAATATTTTTTTTCCCAAAGAAACTAAAAAAATATTTTTTTTTCCAAAGTAACTAAAAAATTATTTTTTTTCCAAAGTAACTAAAAAAAATTTTTTTTTCCAAAGTAACTAAAAAAATAATTTTTTTTCCAAAGTAACAAAAAAAATATTTTTTTTTCCAAAGTAACTAAAAAAATATATTTTTTTCCAAAGTAACTAAAAAAATATTTTTTTTTCCAAAGTAACTAAAAAAAATTTTTTTTTTCCAAAGTAACAAAAAAAATATTTTTTTTTCCAAAGTAACTAAAAAATTTTTTTTTTTTCCAAAGTAACTAAAAAAGTAACTTTTTTTCCAAAGTAACTAAAAAAATATTTTTTTTTCCAAAGTAACTAAAAAATTTATTTTTTTCCAAAGTAACTAAAAAAATATTTTTTTTTCCAAAGTAACTAAAAAAGTAACTTTTTTTCCAAAGTAACTAAAAAAATATTTTTTTTTCCAAAGTAACTAAAAAAATATTTTTTTTTCCAAAGTAACTAAAAAAATATTTTTTTTTCCAAAGTAACTAAAAAAATATTTTTTTTTCCAAAGAAACAAAAAAAATATTTTTTTTTCCAAAGTAACTAAAAAAATATTTTTTTTTCCAAAGAAACAAAAAAAATATTTTTTTTTCCAAAGTAACTAAAAAAATATTTTTTTTTCCAAAGTAACAAAAAAAATATTTTTTTTCCAAAGTAACAAAAAAAAATTTTTTTTTCCAAAGTAACAAAAAAAATATTTTTTTTTCCAAAGTAACTAAAAAAATTTTTTTTTTTCCAAAGTAACTAAAAAAATATTTTTTTTTCCAAAGTAACAAAAAAAATATTTTTTTTTCCAAAGTAACTAAAAAAATATTTTTTTTTCCAAAGTAACTAAAAAAGTAACTTTTTTTCCAAAGTAACTAAAAAAATATTTTTTTTTCCAAAGTAACTAAAAAAAATTTTTTTTTCCAAAGTACTAAAAAAATATTTTTTTTTCCAAAGAAACTAAAAAATATTTTTTTTTCCAAAGTAACTAAAAAAAATATTTTTTTTTCCAAAGTAACTAAAAAAATATTTTTTTTTCCAAAGTAACTAAAAAAGTAACTTTTTTTCCAAAGTAACTAAAAAAATATTTTTTTTTCCAAAGTAACTAAAAAAATATTTTTTTTTCCAAAGTAACTAAAAAAATATTTTTTTTTCCAAAGAAACTAAAAAAATATTTTTTTTCCAAAGTAACTAAAAAAAATATTTTTTTTTCCAAAGTAACTAAAAAAAATTTTTTTTTTCCAAAGTAACTAAAAAAATATTTTTTTTTCCAAAGTAACTAAAAAATTAACTTTTTTTCCAAAGTAACTAAAAAAATATTTTTTTTTCCAAAGTAACTAAAAAAGTAACTTTTTTTCCAAAGTAACAAAAAAAATATTTTTTTTTCCAAAGTAACAAAAAAAATATATTTTTTTAAAGTAACTAAAAATTATTTTTTTTCCAAAGTAACTAAAAAAATATTTTTTTTTCCAAAGTAACTAAAAAAATATTTTTTTTTCCAAAGTAACAAAAAAAATATATTTTTTTTCCAAAGTAACTAAAAAAATATTTTTTTTCCCAAAGAAACTAAAAAAATATTTTTTTTTCCAAAGTAACTAAAAAAAATTTTTTTTTTCCAAAGTAACTAAAACATTTTTTTTTTCCAAAGTAACTAAAACATTTTTTTTTTTTCCAAAGTAAAAAAAAAAATATTTTTTTTTCCAAAGTAACTAAAAAAATATTTTTTTTTCCAAAGTAACTAAAAAAGTAACTTTTTTTCCAAAGTAACTAAAAAAATATTTTTTTTTCCAAAGTAACTAAAAAAGTAACTTTTTTTCCAAAGTAACTAAAAAAATATTTTTTTTCCAAAGTAACTAAAAAAATATTTTTTTTTCCAAAGTAACTAAAAAAATATTTTTTTTTCCAAAGTAACTAAAAAAATATTTTTTTTTCCAAAGAAACTAAAAAAATATTTTTTTTTCCAAAGTAACTAAAAATTTTTTTTTTTCCAAAGTAACTAAAAAAAAATTTTTTTTTCCAAAGTAACTAAAAAAATATTTTTTTTTCCAAAGTAACTAAAAAAATATTTTTTTTTCCAAAGTAACTAAAAAAGTAACTTTTTTTCCAAAGTAACTAAAAAAAATATTTTTTTTTCCAAAGTAACTAAAAAAATATTTTTTTTTCCAAAGTAACTAAAAAAATATTTTTTTTCCAAAGTAACTAAAAAAATATATTTTTTTCCAAAGTAACTAAAAAAGTAACTTTTTTTCCAAAGTAACTAAAAAAATATTTTTTTTTCCAAAGTAACTAAAAAAGTAACTTTTTTTCCAAAGTAACTAAAAAAATATTTTTTTTTCCAAAGTAACTAAAAAAATATTTTTTTTTCCAAAGTAACTAAAAAAATATTTTTTTTTCCAAAGTAACTAAAAAAATATTTTTTTTTCCAAAGAAACTAAAAAAATATTTTTTTTTCCAAAGTAACTAAAAAAAATTTTTTTTTTCCAAAGTAACTAAAAAAAATTTTTTTTTTCCAAAGTAACTAAAAAAAATTTTTTTTTTCCAAAGTAACTAAAAAAATTTTTTTTTTCCCAAAGTAACTAAAAAAGTAACTTTTTTTCCAAAGTAACTAAAAAAAATATTTTTTTTTCCAAAGTAACTAAAAAAATATTTTTTTTTCCAAAGTAACTAAAAAAATATTTTTTTTCCAAAGTAACTAAAAAAATATTTTTTTTTCCAAAGTAACTAAA
The DNA here is from genome assembly GCF_949748355.1 of Melanostigma gelatinosum. Taxonomy (NCBI): domain Eukaryota; kingdom Metazoa; phylum Chordata; class Actinopteri; order Perciformes; family Zoarcidae; genus Melanostigma; species Melanostigma gelatinosum. The sequence continues at coordinate 8,612,193 of NC_136643.1, read as the reverse complement.
AAAATATTTTTTTTTCCAAAGTAACAAAAAAAATATTTTTTTTTCCAAAGTAACTAAAAAAATATTTTTTTTCCCAAAGTAACTAAAAAAGTAACTTTTTTTCCAAAGTAACTAAAAAAATATTTTTTTTTCCAAAGTAACTAAAAAAATATTTTTTTTTCCAAAGTAACTAAAAAAATATTTTTTTTTCCAAAGAAACTAAAAAAATATTTTTTTTCCAAAGTAACTAAAAAATATATTTTTTTTCCAAAGTAACTAAAAAAAATTTTTTTTTTCCAAAGTAACTAAAAAATTATTTTTTTTCCAAAGTAACAAAAAAAATATTTTTTTTTCCAAAGTAACTAAAAAAATATTTTTTTTTCCAAAGTAACTAAAAAATTAACTTTTTTTTCCAAAGTAACTAAAAAAATATTTTTTTTCCCAAAGTAACTAAAAAAGTAACTTTTTTTCCAAAGTAACAAAAAAAATATATTTTTTTCCAAAGTAACAAAAAAAATATATTTTTTTAAAGTAACTAAAAAATTATTTTTTTTCCAAAGTAACTAAAAAAATATTTTTTTTTCCAAAGTAACTAAAAAAATATTTTTTTTTCCAAAGTAACAAAAAAAATATTTTTTTTTCCAAAGTAACTAAAAAAATATTTTTTTTTCCAAAGAAACTAAAAAAATATTTTTTTTTCCAAAGTAACTAAAAAAAAATTTTTTTTTCCAAAGTAACTAAAACATTTTTTTTTTCCAAAGTAACTAAAACATTTATTTTTTTTCCAAAGTAAAAAAAAAAATATTTTTTTTTCCAAAGTAACTAAAAAAATATTTTTTTTTCCAAAGTAACTAAAAAAGTAACTTTTTTTCCAAAGTAACTAAAAAAATATATTTTTTTCCAAAGTAACTAAAAAAGTAACTTTTTTTTCCAAAGTAACTAAAAAAATATTTTTTTTTCCAAAGTAACTAAAAAAATATATTTTTTTCCAAAGTAACTAAAAAAATATTTTTTTTTCCAAAGTAACTAAAAAAATATTTTTTTTTCCAAAGAAACTAAAAAAATATTTTTTTTTCCAAAGTAACTAAAAAAATTTTTTTTTTTCCAAAGTAACTAAAAAAAATTTTTTTTTTCCAAAGTAACTAAAAAAATATTTTTTTTTTCCAAAGTAACTAAAAAAATATTTTTTTTTCCAAAGTAACTAAAAAAGTAACTTTTTTTCCAAAGTAACTAAAAAATATATTTTTTTTTCCAAAGTAACTAAAAAAATATTTTTTTTTCCAAAGTAACTAAAAAAATATTTTTTTTCCAAAGTAACTAAAAAAATATATTTTTTTCCAAAGTAACTAAAAAAATATTTTTTTTTCCAAAGTAACAAAAAAAATATTTTCTTTTCCAAAGTAACTAAAAAAATATTTTTTTTTCCAAAGTAACTAAAAAAGTAACTTTTTTTCCAAAGTAACTAAAAAAATATTTTTTTTTCCAAAGTAACTAAAAAAATATTTTTTTTTCCAAAGTAACAAAAAAAATATTTTTTTTTCCAAAGTAACTAAAAAAATATTTTTTTTTTCCAAAGTAACTAAAAAAGTAACTTTTTTTCCAAAGTAACTAAAAAAATATTTTTTTTTCCAAAGTAACTAAAAAAAATTTTTTTTTTCCAAAGTAACTAAACAAATATTTTTTTTTCCAAAGTAACTAAAAAAATATTTTTTTTCCCAAAGAAACTAAAAAAATATTTTTTTTTCCAAAGTAACTAAAAAATTATTTTTTTTCCAAAGTAACTAAAAAAAAATTTTTTTTCCAAAGTAACTAAAAAAATAATTTTTTTTCCAAAGTAACAAAAAAAATATTTTTTTTTCCAAAGTAACTAAAAAAATATATTTTTTTCCAAAGTAACTAAAAAAATATTTTTTTTTCCAAAGTAACTAAAAAAAATTTTTTTTTTCCAAAGTAACAAAAAAAATATTTTTTTTTCCAAAGTAACTAAAAAATTTTTTTTTTTTCCAAAGTAACTAAAAAAGTAACTTTTTTTCCAAAGTAACTAAAAAAATATTTTTTTTTCCAAAGTAACTAAAAAATTTATTTTTTTCCAAAGTAACTAAAAAAATATTTTTTTTTCCAAAGTAACTAAAAAAGTAACTTTTTTTCCAAAGTAACTAAAAAAATATTTTTTTTTCCAAAGTAACTAAAAAAATATTTTTTTTTCCAAAGTAACTAAAAAAATATTTTTTTTTCCAAAGTAACTAAAAAAATATTTTTTTTTCCAAAGAAACAAAAAAAATATTTTTTTTTCCAAAGTAACTAAAAAAATATTTTTTTTTCCAAAGAAACAAAAAAAATATTTTTTTTTCCAAAGTAACTAAAAAAATATTTTTTTTTCCAAAGTAACAAAAAAAATATTTTTTTTCCAAAGTAACAAAAAAAAATTTTTTTTTCCAAAGTAACAAAAAAAATATTTTTTTTTCCAAAGTAACTAAAAAAATTTTTTTTTTTCCAAAGTAACTAAAAAAATATTTTTTTTTCCAAAGTAACAAAAAAAATATTTTTTTTTCCAAAGTAACTAAAAAAATATTTTTTTTTCCAAAGTAACTAAAAAAGTAACTTTTTTTCCAAAGTAACTAAAAAAATATTTTTTTTTCCAAAGTAACTAAAAAAAATTTTTTTTTCCAAAGTAACTAAAAAAATATTTTTTTTTCCAAAGAAACTAAAAAATATTTTTTTTTCCAAAGTAACTAAAAAAAATATTTTTTTTTCCAAAGTAACTAAAAAAATATTTTTTTTTCCAAAGTAACTAAAAAAGTAACTTTTTTTCCAAAGTAACTAAAAAAATATTTTTTTTTCCAAAGTAACTAAAAAAATATTTTTTTTTCCAAAGTAACTAAAAAAATATTTTTTTTTCCAAAGAAACTAAAAAAATATTTTTTTTCCAAAGTAACTAAAAAAAATATTTTTTTTCCAAAGTAACTAAAAAAAATTTTTTTTTTCCAAAGTAACTAAAAAAATATTTTTTTTTCCAAAGTAACTAAAAAATTAACTTTTTTTCCAAAGTAACTAAAAAAATATTTTTTTTTCCAAAGTAACTAAAAAAGTAACTTTTTTTCCAAAGTAACAAAAAAAATATTTTTTTTTCCAAAGTAACAAAAAAAATATATTTTTTTAAAGTAACTAAAAATTATTTTTTTTCCAAAGTAACTAAAAAAATATTTTTTTTTCCAAAGTAACTAAAAAAATATTTTTTTTTCCAAAGTAACAAAAAAAATATATTTTTTTTCCAAAGTAACTAAAAAAATATTTTTTTTCCCAAAGAAACTAAAAAAATATTTTTTTTTCCAAAGTAACTAAAAAAAATTTTTTTTTTCCAAAGTAACTAAAACATTTTTTTTTTCCAAAGTAACTAAAACATTTTTTTTTTTTCCAAAGTAAAAAAAAAAATATTTTTTTTTCCAAAGTAACTAAAAAAATATTTTTTTTTCCAAAGTAACTAAAAAAGTAACTTTTTTTCCAAAGTAACTAAAAAAATATTTTTTTTTCCAAAGTAACTAAAAAAGTAACTTTTTTTCCAAAGTAACTAAAAAAATATTTTTTTTCCAAAGTAACTAAAAAAATATTTTTTTTTCCAAAGTAACTAAAAAAATATTTTTTTTTCCAAAGTAACTAAAAAAATATTTTTTTTTCCAAAGAAACTAAAAAAATATTTTTTTTTCCAAAGTAACTAAAAATTTTTTTTTTTTCCAAAGTAACTAAAAAAAAATTTTTTTTTCCAAAGTAACTAAAAAAATATTTTTTTTTCCAAAGTAACTAAAAAAATATTTTTTTTTCCAAAGTAACTAAAAAAGTAACTTTTTTTCCAAAGTAACTAAAAAAAATATTTTTTTTTCCAAAGTAACTAAAAAAATATTTTTTTTTCCAAAGTAACTAAAAAAATATTTTTTTTCCAAAGTAACTAAAAAAATATTTTTTTTTCCAAAGTAACTAAAAAAGTAACTTTTTTTCCAAAGTAACAAAAAAAATATTTTTTTTTCCAAAGTAACAAAAAATATATATTTTTTTAAAGTAACTAAAAAATTATTTTTTTTCCAAAGTAACTAAAAAAATATTTTTTTTTCCAAAGTAACTAAAAAAATATTTTTTTTTCCAAAGTAACAAAAAAAATATATTTTTTTTCCAAAGTAACTAAAAAAATATTTTTTTTCCCAAAGAAACTAAAAAAATATTTTTTTTTCCAAAGTAACTAAAAAAAATTTTTTTTTTCCAAAGTAACTAAAACATTTTTTTTTTTCCAAAGTAACTAAAACATTTTTTTTTTTTTCCAAAGTAAAAAAAAATATATTTTTTTTTCCAAAGTAACTAAAAAAATATATTTTTTTCCAAAGTAACTAAAAAAGTAACTTTTTTTCCAAAGTAACTAAAAAAATATTTTTTTTTCCAAAGTAACTAAAAAAGTAACTTTTTTTCCAAAGTAACTAAAAAAATATTTTTTTTTCCAAAGTAACTAAAAAAATATTTTTTTTTCCAAAGTAACTAAAAAAATATTTTTTTTTCCAAAGTAACAAAAAAAATTTTTTTTTTCCAAAGTAACTAAAAAAATATTTTTTTTTCCAAAGTAACTAAAAAAGTAACTTTTTTTCCAAAGTAACTAAAAAAATATTTTTTTTCCCAAAGTAACTAAAAAAAAATTTTTTTTTCCAAAGTAACTAAAAAAATATTTTTTTTCCAAAGTAACTAAAAAAAAAAAATTTTTCCAAAGTAACTAAAAAATTTTTTTTTTTTCCAAAGAAACAAAAAAAAATTTTTTTTTTCCAAAGTAACTAAAAAAATATTTTTTTTTCCAAAGTAACTAAAAAAGTAACTTTTTTTCCAAAGTAACTAAAAAAAATTTTTTTTTTCCAAAGTAACTAAAAAAGTAACTTTTTTTCCAAAGTAACTAAAAAAATATTTTTTTTTCCAAAGTAACTAAAAAAATATATTTTTTCCAAAGTACCTAAAAAAATATTTTTTTTTCCAAAGTAACTAAAAAAATATTTTTTTTTCCAAAGAAACTAAAAAAATATATTTTTTTCCAAAGTAACTAAAATTTTTTTTTTTTCCAAAGTAACTAAACATTTTTTTTTTCCAAAGTAACTAAAAAAATAATTTTTTTTCCAAAGTAACAAAAAAAATATTTTTTTTTCCAAAGTAACTAAAAAAAATTTTTTTTTTCCAAAGTAACAAAAAAAATATTTTTTTTTCCAAAGTAACTAAAAAAATTTTTTTTTTTCCAAAGTAACTAAAAAAGTAACTTTTTTTCCAAAGTAACTAAAAAAATATTTTTTTTTCCAAAGTAACTAAAAAATTTTTTTTTTTTCCAAAGTAACTAAAAAAATATTTTTTTTTCCAAAGTAACTAAAAAAGTAACTTTTTTTCCAAAGTAACTAAAAAAATATTTTTTTTTCCAAACTAAAAAAATATTTTTTTTTCCAAAGTAACTAAAAAAATATTTTTTTTTCCAAAGTAACTAAAAAAATATTTTTTTTTCCAAAGAAACAAAAAAAATATTTTTTTTTCCAAAGTAACTAAAAAAATATTTTTTTTTCCAAAGAAACAAAAAAAATATTTTTTTTTCCAAAGTAACTAAAAAAATATTTTTTTTTCCAAAGTAACAAAAAAAATATTTTTTTTTCCAAAGTAACAAAAAAAATTTTTTTTTTCCAAAGTAACAAAAAAAATATTTTTTTTTCCAAAGTAACTAAAAAAATATTTTTTTTTCCAAAGTAACTAAAAAAATATTTTTTTTTCCAAAGTAACAAAAAAAATATTTTTTTTTCCAAAGTAACTAAAAAAAATTTTTTTTTCCAAAGTAACTAAAAAAGTAACTTTTTTTCCAAAGTAACTAAAAAAGTAACTTTTTTTCCAAAGTAACTAAAAAAATATTTTTTTTTCCAAAGTAACTAAAAAAAATTTTTTTTTCCAAAGTAACTAAAAAAATATTTTTTTTTCCAAAGAAACTAAAAAATATTTTTTTTTCCAAAGTAACTAAAAAAAATATTTTTTTTTCCAAAGTAACTAAAAAAATTTTTTTTTTTCCAAAGTAACTAAAAAAGTAACTTTTTTTCCAAAGTAACTAAAAAAATATTTTTTTTTCCTAAGTAACTAAAAAAATATTTTTTTTTCCAAAGTAACTAAAAAAATATTTTTTTTTCCAAAGAAACTAAAAAAATATTTTTTTTCCAAAGTAACTAAAAAATATATTTTTTTTCCAAAGTAACTAAAAAAATTTTTTTTTTTCCAAAGTAACTAAAAAAATATTTTTTTTTCCAAAGTAACAAAAAAAATATTTTTTTTTCCAAAGTAACTAAAAAAAATTTTTTTTTTCCAAAGTAACTAAAAAATTAACTTTTTTTCCAAAGTAACTAAAAAAATATTTTTTTTTCCAAAGTAACTAAAAAAGTAACTTTTTTTCCAAAGTAACAAAAAAAATATTTTTTTTTCCAAAGTAACAAAAAAAAAATATTTTTTTAAAGTAACTAAAAAATTATTTTTTTTCCAAAGTAACTAAAAAAATATTTTTTTTTCCAAAGTAACTAAAAAAATATATTTTTTTCCAAAGTAACAAAAAAAATATTTTTTTTTCCAAAGTAACTAAAAAAATATTTTTTTTCCCAAAGAAACTAAAAAAATATTTTTTTTTCCAAAGTAACTAAAAAAAAAATTTTTTTTCCAAAGTAACTAAAACATTTTTTTTTTTCCAAAGTAACTAAAACATTTTTTTTTTTCCAAAGTAAAAAAAAAAATATTTTTTTTTCCAAAGTAACTAAAAAAATATTTTTTTTTCCAAAGTAACTAAAAAAGTAACTTTTTTTCCAAAGTAACTAAAAAAATATTTTTTTTTCCAAAGTAACTAAAAAAGTAACTTTTTTTCCAAAGTAACTAAAAAAATATTTTTTTTCCAAAGTAACTAAAAAAATATTTTTTTTTCCAAAGTAACTAAAAAAATATTTTTTTTTCCAAAGTAACTAAAAAAATATTTTTTTTTCCAAAGAAACTAAAAAAATATTTTTTTTTCCAAAGTAACTAAAAAAATTTTTTTTTTTCCAAAGTAACTAAAAAAAAAATTTTTTTTCCAAAGTAACTAAAAAAATATTTTTTTTTTCCAAAGTAACTAAAAAAATTTTTTTTTTTCCAAAGTAACTAAAAAAGTAACTTTTTTTCCAAAGTAACTAAAAAAATATTTTTTTTCCCAAAGAAACTAAAAAAATATGTTTTTTTCCAAAGTAACTAAAAAAAATTTTTTTTTTCCAAAGTAACTAAAACATTTTTTTTTTCCAAAGTAACTAAAACATTTTTTTTTTTCCAAAGTAAAAAAAAAAATATTTTTTTTTCCAAAGTAACAAAAAAAATATATTTTTTTTCCAAAGTAACTAAAAAAATATTTTTTTTCCCAAAGAAACTAAAAAAATATTTTTTTTTCCAAAGTAACTAAAAAATTAACTTTTTTTCCAAAGTAACTAAAAAAATATTTTTTTTTCCAAAGTAACTAAAAAAGTAACTTTTTTTCCAAAGTAACAAAAAAAATATTTTTTTTTCCAAAGTAACAAAAAAAATATATTTTTTTAAAGTAACTAAAAATTATTTTTTTTCCAAAGTAACTAAAAAAATATTTTTTTTTCCAAAGTAACTAAAAAAATATTTTTTTTTCCAAAGTAACAAAAAAAATATATTTTTTTTCCAAAGTAACTAAAAAAATATTTTTTTTCCCAAAGAAACTAAAAAAATATTTTTTTTTCCAAAGTAACTAAAAAAAATTTTTTTTTTCCAAAGTAACTAAAACATTTTTTTTTTCCAAAGTAACTAAAACATTTTTTTTTTTTCCAAAGTAAAAAAAAAAATATTTTTTTTTCCAAAGTAACTAAAAAAATATTTTTTTTTCCAAAGTAACTAAAAAAGTAACTTTTTTTCCAAAGTAACTAAAAAAATATTTTTTTTTCCAAAGTAACTAAAAAAGTAACTTTTTTTCCAAAGTAACTAAAAAAATATTTTTTTTCCAAAGTAACTAAAAAAATATTTTTTTTTCCAAAGTAACTAAAAAAATATTTTTTTTTCCAAAGTAACTAAAAAAATATTTTTTTTTCCAAAGAAACTAAAAAAATATTTTTTTTTCCAAAGTAACTAAAAATTTTTTTTTTTTCCAAAGTAACTAAAAAAAAATTTTTTTTTCCAAAGTAACTAAAAAAATATTTTTTTTTCCAAAGTAACTAAAAAAATATTTTTTTTTCCAAAGTAACTAAAAAAGTAACTTTTTTTCCAAAGTAACTAAAAAAAATATTTTTTTTTCCAAAGTAACTAAAAAAATATTTTTTTTTCCAAAGTAACTAAAAAAATATTTTTTTTCCAAAGTAACTAAAAAAATATTTTTTTTTCCAAAGTAACTAAAAAAGTAACTTTTTTTCCAAAGTAACAAAAAAAATATTTTTTTTTCCAAAGTAACAAAAAATATATATTTTTTTAAAGTAACTAAAAAATTATTTTTTTTCCAAAGTAACTAAAAAAATATTTTTTTTTCCAAAGTAACTAAAAAAATATTTTTTTTTCCAAAGTAACAAAAAAAATATATTTTTTTTCCAAAGTAACTAAAAAAATATTTTTTTTCCCAAAGAAACTAAAAAAATATTTTTTTTTCCAAAGTAACTAAAAAAAATTTTTTTTTCCCAAAGTAACTAAAACATTTTTTTTTTTCCAAAGTAACTAAAACATTTTTTTTTTTCCAAAGTAAAAAAAAATATTTTTTTTTTTCCAAAGTAACTAAAAAAATATATTTTTTTCCAAAGTAACTAAAAAAGTAACTTTTTTTCCAAAGTAACTAAAAAAATATTTTTTTTTCCAAAGTAACTAAAAAAGTAACTTTTTTTCCAAAGTAACTAAAAAAATATTTTTTTTTCCAAAGTAACTAAAAAAATATTTTTTTTTCCAAAGTAACTAAAAAAATATTTTTTTTTCCAAAGTAACAAAAAAAATTTTTTTTTTCCAAAGTAACTAAAAAAATATTTTTTTTTCCAAAGTAACTAAAAAAGTAACTTTTTTTCCAAAGTAACTAAAAAAATATTTTTTTTCCCAAAGTAACTAAAAAAAAATTTTTTTTTCCAAAGTAACTAAAAAAATATTTTTTTTCCAAAGTAACTAAAAAAAAAAAATTTTTCCAAAGTAACTAAAAAATTTTTTTTTTTTCCAAAGAAACAAAAAAAAATTTTTTTTTTCCAAAGTAACTAAAAAAATATTTTTTTTTCCAAAGTAACTAAAAAAGTAACTTTTTTTCCAAAGTAACTAAAAAAAATTTTTTTTTTCCAAAGTAACTAAAAAAGTAACTTTTTTTCCAAAGTAACTAAAAAAATATTTTTTTTTCCAAAGTAACTAAAAAAATATATTTTTTCCAAAGTACCTAAAAAAATATTTTTTTTTCCAAAGTAACTAAAAAAATATTTTTTTTTCCAAAGAAACTAAAAAAATATATTTTTTTCCAAAGTAACTAAAATTTTTTTTTTTTCCAAAGTAACTAAACATTTTTTTTTTCCAAAGTAACTAAAAAAATAATTTTTTTTCCAAAGTAACAAAAAAAATATTTTTTTTTCCAAAGTAACTAAAAAAAATTTTTTTTTTCCAAAGTAACAAAAAAAATATTTTTTTTTCCAAAGTAACTAAAAAAATTTTTTTTTTTCCAAAGTAACTAAAAAAGTAACTTTTTTTCCAAAGTAACTAAAAAAATATTTTTTTTTCCAAAGTAACTAAAAAATTTTTTTTTTTTCCAAAGTAACTAAAAAAATATTTTTTTTTCCAAAGTAACTAAAAAAGTAACTTTTTTTCCAAAGTAACTAAAAAAATAATTTTTTTTCCAAACTAAAAAAATATTTTTTTTTCCAAAGTAACTAAAAAAATATTTTTTTTTCCAAAGTAACTAAAAAAATATTTTTTTTTCCAAAGAAACAAAAAAAATATTTTTTTTTCCAAAGTAACTAAAAAAATATTTTTTTTTCCAAAGAAACAAAAAAAATATTTTTTTTTCCAAAGTAACTAAAAAAATATTTTTTTTTCCAAAGTAACAAAAAAAATATTTTTTTTTCCAAAGTAACAAAAAAAATTTTTTTTTTCCAAAGTAACAAAAAAAATATTTTTTTTTCCAAAGTAACTAAAAAAATATTTTTTTTTCCAAAGTAACTAAAAAAATATTTTTTTTTCCAAAGTAACAAAAAAAATATTTTTTTTTCCAAAGTAACTAAAAAAAAATTTTTTTTCCAAAGTAACTAAAAAAGTAACTTTTTTTCCAAAGTAACTAAAAAAATATTTTTTTTTCCAAAGTAACTAAAAAAAATTTTTTTTTCCAAAGTAACTAAAAAAATATTTTTTTTTCCAAAGAAACTAAAAAATATTTTTTTTTCCAAAGTAACTAAAAAAAATATTTTTTTTTCCAAAGTAACTAAAAAAATATTTTTTTTTCCAAAGTAACTAAAAAAGTAACTTTTTTTCCAAAGTAACTAAAAAAATATTTTTTTTTCCTAAGTAACTAAAAAAATATTTTTTTTTCCAAAGTAACTAAAAAAATATTTTTTTTTCCAAAGAAACTAAAAAAATATTTTTTTTCCAAAGTAACTAAAAAATATATTTTTTTTCCAAAGTAACTAAAAAAATTTTTTTTTTTCCAAAGTAACTAAAAAAATATTTTTTTTTCCAAAGTAACAAAAAAAATATTTTTTTTTCCAAAGTAACTAAAAAAATTTTTTTTTTTCCAAAGTAACTAAAAAATTAACTTTTTTTCCAAAGTAACTAAAAAAATATTTTTTTTTCCAAAGTAACTAAAAAAGTAACTTTTTTTCCAAAGTAACAAAAAAAATATTTTTTTTTCCAAAGTAACAAAAAAAAAATATTTTTTTAAAGTAACTAAAAAATTATTTTTTTTCCAAAGTAACTAAAAAAATATTTTTTTTTCCAAAGTAACTAAAAAAATATATTTTTTTCCAAAGTAACAAAAAAAATATTTTTTTTTCCAAAGTAACTAAAAAAATATTTTTTTTCCCAAAGAAACTAAAAAAATATTTTTTTTTCCAAAGTAACTAAAAAAAAAAAATTTTTTCCAAAGTAACTAAAACATTTTTTTTTTTCCAAAGTAACTAAAACATTTTTTTTTTTCCAAAGTAAAAAAAAAAATATTTTTTTTTCCAAAGTAACTAAAAAAATATTTTTTTTTCCAAAGTAACTAAAAAAGTAACTTTTTTTCCAAAGTAACTAAAAAAATATTTTTTTTTCCAAAGTAACTAAAAAAGTAACTTTTTTTCCAAAGTAACTAAAAAAATATTTTTTTTCCAAAGTAACTAAAAAAATATTTTTTTTTCCAAAGTAACTAAAAAAATATTTTTTTTTCCAAAGTAACTAAAAAAATATTTTTTTTTCCAAAGAAACTAAAAAAATATTTTTTTTTCCAAAGTAACTAAAAAAATTTTTTTTTTTCCAAAGTAACTAAAAAAAAAATTTTTTTTCCAAAGTAACTAAAAAAATATTTTTTTTTTCCAAAGTAACTAAAAAATTTTTTTTTTTTCCAAAGTAACTAAAAAAGTAACTTTTTTTCCAAAGTAACTAAAAAAATATTTTTTTTCCCAAAGAAACTAAAAAAATATGTTTTTTTCCAAAGTAACTAAAAAAAATTTTTTTTTTCCAAAGTAACTAAAACATTTTTTTTTTCCAAAGTAACTAAAACATTTTTTTTTTTCCAAAGTAAAAAAAAAAATATTTTTTTTTCCAAAGTAACAAAAAAAATATATTTTTTTTCCAAAGTAACTAAAAAAATATTTTTTTTCCCAAAGAAACTAAAAAAATATTTTTTTTTCCAAAGTAACTAAAAAAAAATTTTTTTTTCCAAAGTAACTAAAACATTTTTTTTTTCCAAAGTAACTAAAACATTTTTTTTTTTTCCAAAGTAAAAAAAAAAATATTTTTTTTTCCAAAGTAACTAAAAAAATATTTTTTTTCCAAAGTAACTAAAAAAGTAACTTTTTTTCCAAAGTAACTAAAAAAATATTTTTTTTTCCAAAGTAACTAAAAAAGTAACTTTTTTTCCAAAGTAACTAAAAAAATATTTTTTTTTCCAAAGTAACTAAAAAAGTAACTTTTTTTCCAAAGTAACTAAAAAAAATATTTTTTTTTCCAAAGTAACTAAAAAAATATTTTTTTTTCCAAAGTAACTAAAAAAATATTTTTTTTCCAAAGTAACTAAAAAAATATTTTTTTTTCCAAAGTAACTAAAAAAGTAACTTTTTTTCCAAAGTAACTAAAAAAGTAACTTTTTTTCCAAAGTAACAAAAAAAATATTTTTTTTTCCAAAGTAACAAAAAAAATATATTTTTTTAAAGTAACTAAAAAAATATTTTTTTTCCCAAAGAAACTAAAAAAATATTTTTTTTTCCAAAGTAACTAAAAAAAATTTTTTTTTTCCAAAGTAACTAAAACATTTTTTTTTTTCCAAAGTAACTAAAACATTTTTTTTTTTCCAAAGTAAAAAAAAATATATTTTTTTTTCCAAAGTAACTAAAAAAATATATTTTTTTCCAAAGTAACTAAAAAAGTAACTTTTTTTCCAAAGTAACTAAAAAAATATTTTTTTTTCCAAAGTAACTAAAAAAGTAACTTTTTTTCCAAAGTAACTAAAAAAATATTTTTTTTCCCAAAGTAACTAAAAAAATATTTTTTTTTCCAAAGTAACTAAAAAAATATTTTTTTTTCCAAAGTAACAAAAAAAAATTTTTTTTTCCAAAGTAACTAAAAAAATATTTTTTTTTCCAAAGTAACTAAAAAAGTAACTTTTTTTCCAAAGTAACTAAAAAAATATTTTTTTTCCCAAAGTAACTAAAAAAAAATTTTTTTTTCCAAAGTAACTAAAAAAATATTTTTTTTCCAAAGTAACTAAAAAAAAAAAAATTTTCCAAAGTAACTAAAAAATTTTTTTTTTTTCCAAAGAAACAAAAAAAAATTTTTTTTTTCCAAAGTAACTAAAAAAATATTTTTTTTTCCAAAGTAACTAAAAAAGTAACTTTTTTTCCAAAGTAACTAAAAAAAATTTTTTTTTTCCAAAGTAACTAAAAAAGTAACTTTTTTTCCAAAGTAACTAAAAAAATATTTTTTTTTCCAAAGTAACTAAAAAAATATATTTTTTCCAAAGTACCTAAAAAAATATTTTTTTTTCCAAAGTAACTAAAAAAATATTTTTTTTTCCAAAGAAACTAAAAAAATATATTTTTTTCCAAAGTAACTAAAATTTTTTTTTTTTCCAAAGTAACTAAACATTTTTTTTTTCCAAAGTAACTAAAAAAATAATTTTTTTTCCAAAGTAACAAAAAAAATATTTTTTTTTCCAAAGTAACTAAAAAAAATTTTTTTTTTCCAAAGTAACAAAAAAAATATTTTTTTTTCCAAAGTAACTAAAAAATTTTTTTTTTTTCCAAAGTAACTAAAAAAGTAACTTTTTTTCCAAAGTAACTAAAAAAATATTTTTTTTTCCAAAGTAACTAAAAAATTTTTTTTTTTTCCAAAGTAACTAAAAAAATATTTTTTTTTCCAAAGTAACTAAAAAAGTAACTTTTTTTCCAAAGTAACTAAAAAAATATTTTTTTTTCCAAACTAAAAAAATATTTTTTTTTCCAAAGTAACTAAAAAAATATTTTTTTTTCCAAAGTAACTAAAAAAATATTTTTTTTTCCAAAGAAACAAAAAAAATATTTTTTTTTCCAAAGTAACTAAAAAAATATTTTTTTTTCCAAAGAAACAAAAAAAATATTTTTTTTTCCAAAGTAACTAAAAAAATATTTTTTTTTCCAAAGTAACAAAAAAAATATTTTTTTTTCCAAAGTAACAAAAAAAATTTTTTTTTTCCAAAGTAACAAAAAAAATATTTTTTTTTCCAAAGTAACTAAAAAAATATTTTTTTTTCCAAAGTAACTAAAAAAATATTTTTTTTTCCAAAGTAACAAAAAAAATATTTTTTTTTCCAAAGTAACTAAAAAATTTTTTTTTTCCAAAGTAACTAAAAAAGTAACTTTTTTTCCAAAGTAACTAAAAAAATATTTTTTTTTCCAAAGTAACTAAAAAAAATTTTTTTTTCCAAAGTAACTAAAAAAATATTTTTTTTTCCAAAGAAACTAAAAAATATTTTTTTTTCCAAAGTAACTAAAAAAAATATTTTTTTTTCCAAAGTAACTAAAAAAATATTTTTTTTTCCAAAGTAACTAAAAAAGTAACTTTTTTTCCAAAGTAACTAAAAAAATATTTTTTTTTCCTAAGTAACTAAAAAAATATTTTTTTTTCCAAAGTAACTAAAAAAATATTTTTTTTTCCAAAGAAACTAAAAAAATATTTTTTTTCCAAAGTAACTAAAAAATATATTTTTTTTCCAAAGTAACTAAAAAAATTTTTTTTTTTCCAAAGTAACTAAAAAAATATTTTTTTTTCCAAAGTAACAAAAAAAATATTTTTTTTTCCAAAGTAACTAAAAAATTTTTTTTTTTTCCAAAGTAACTAAAAAATTAACTTTTTTTCCAAAGTAACTAAAAAAATATTTTTTTTTCCAAAGTAACTAAAAAAGTAACTTTTTTTCCAAAGTAACAAAAAAAATATTTTTTTTTCCAAAGTAACAAAAAAAATATATTTTTTTAAAGTAACTAAAAAATTATTTTTTTTCCAAAGTAACTAAAAAAATATTTTTTTTTCCAAAGTAACTAAAAAAATATATTTTTTTCCAAAGTAACAAAAAAAATATTTTTTTTTCCAAAGTAACTAAAAAAATATTTTTTTTCCCAAAGAAACTAAAAAAATATTTTTTTTTCCAAAGTAACTAAAAAAAAAATTTTTTTTCCAAAGTAACTAAAACATTTTTTTTTTCCAAAGTAACTAAAACATTTTTTTTTTTCCAAAGTAAAAAAAAAAATATTTTTTTTTCCAAAGTAACTAAAAAAATATTTTTTTTTCCAAAGTAACTAAAAAAGTAACTTTTTTTCCAAAGTAACTAAAAAAATATTTTTTTTTCCAAAGTAACTAAAAAAGTAACTTTTTTTCCAAAGTAACTAAAAAAATATTTTTTTTCCAAAGTAACTAAAAAAATATTTTTTTTTCCAAAGTAACTAAAAAAATATTTTTTTTTCCAAAGTAACTAAAAAAATATTTTTTTTTCCAAAGAAACTAAAAAAATATTTTTTTTTCCAAAGTAACTAAAAAAATTATTTTTTTTCCAAAGTAACTAAAAAAAAAAATTTTTTTCCAAAGTAACTAAAAAAATATTTTTTTTTTCCAAAGTAACTAAAAAAATTTTTTTTTTTCCAAAGTAACTAAAAAAGTAACTTTTTTTCCAAAGTAACTAAAAAAATATTTTTTTTCCCAAAGAAACTAAAAAAATATGTTTTTTTCCAAAGTAACTAAAAAAAATTTTTTTTTTCCAAAGTAACTAAAACATTTTTTTTTTTCCAAAGTAACTAAAACATTTTTTTTTTTCCAAAGTAAAAAAAAAAATATTTTTTTTTCCAAAGTAACAAAAAAAATATATTTTTTTTCCAAAGTAACTAAAAAAATATTTTTTTTCCCAAAGAAACTAAAAAAATATTTTTTTTTCCAAAGTAACTAAAAAAAAATTTTTTTTTCCAAAGTAACTAAAACATTTTTTTTTTCCAAAGTAACTAAAACATTTTTTTTTTTTCCAAAGTAAAAAAAAAAATATTTTTTTTTCCAAAGTAACTAAAAAAATATTTTTTTTTCCAAAGTAACTAAAAAAGTAACTTTTTTTCCAAAGTAACTAAAAAAATATTTTTTTTTCCAAAGTAACTAAAAAAGTAACTTTTTTTCCAAAGTAACTAAAAAAATATTTTTTTTCCAAAGTAACTAAAAAAATATTTTTTTTTCCAAAGTAACTAAAAAAATATTTTTTTTTCCAAAGTAACTAAAAAAATATTTTTTTTTCCAAAGAAACTAAAAAAATATTTTTTTTTCCAAAGTAACTAAAATTTTTTTTTTTTTCCAAAGTAACTAAAAAAAAAAATTTTTTTCCAAAGTAACTAAAAAAATATTTTTTTTTCCAAAGTAACTAAAAAAATATTTTTTTTTCCAAAGTAACTAAAAAAATATTTTTTTTTCCAAAGTAACTAAAAAAGTAACTTTTTTTCCAAAGTAACTAAAAAAAATATTTTTTTTTCCAAAGTAACTAAAAAAATATTTTTTTTTCCAAAGTAACTAAAAAAATATTTTTTTTCCAAAGTAACTAAAAAAATATTTTTTTTTCCAAAGTAACTAAAAAAGTAACTTTTTTTCCAAAGTAACTAAAAAAATATTTTTTTTCCAAAGTAACTAAAAAAATATTTTTTTTTCCAAAGTAACTAAAAAAGTAACTTTTTTTCCAAAGTAACAAAAAAAATATTTTTTTTTCCAAAGTAACAAAAAAAATATATTTTTTTAAAGTAACTAAAAAATTATTTTTTTTCCAAAGTAACTAAAAAAATATTTTTTTTTCCAAAGTAACTAAAAAAATATTTTTTTTTCCAAAGTAACAAAAAAAATATATTTTTTTTCCAAAGTAACTAAAAAAATATTTTTTTTCCCAAAGAAACTAAAAAAATATTTTTTTTTCCAAAGTAACTAAAAAAAATTTTTTTTTTCCAAAGTAACTAAAACATTTTTTTTTTCCAAAGTAACTAAAACATTTTTTTTTTTCCAAAGTAAAAAAAAAAATATTTTTTTTTCCAAAGTAACTAAAAAAATATTTTTTTTTCCAAAGTAACTAAAAAAGTAACTTTTTTTCCAAAGTAACTAAAAAAATATTTTTTTTTCCAAAGTAACTAAAAAAGTAACTTTTTTTCCAAAGTAACTAAAAAAATATTTTTTTTTCCAAAGTAACTAAAAAAATATTTTTTTTTCCAAAGTAACTAAAAAAATATTTTTTTTTCCAAAGTAACAAAAAAAATTTTTTTTTTCCAAAGTAACTAAAAAAATATTTTTTTTTCCAAAGTAACTAAAAAAGTAACTTTTTTTCCAAAGTAACTAAAAAAATATTTTTTTTCCCAAAGTAACTAAAAAAAATTTTTTTTTTCCAAAGTAACTAAAAAAATATTTTTTTTCCAAAGTAACTAAAAAAAAAATTTTTTTCCAAAGTAACTAAAAATTTTTTTTTTTTTCCAAAGAAACAAAAAAATTTTTTTTTTTTCCAAAGTAACTAAAAAAATATTTTTTTTTCCAAAGTAACTAAAAAAGTAACTTTTTTTCCAAAGTAACTAAAAAAATATTTTTTTTTCCAAAGTAACTAAAAAAGTAACTTTTTTTCCAAAGTAACTAAAAAAATATTTTTTTTTCCAAAGTAACTAAAAAAAAATATTTTTTCCAAAGTACCTAAAAAAATATTTTTTTTTCCAAAGTAACTAAAAAAATATTTTTTTTTCCAAAGAAACTAAAAAAATATTTTTTTTTCCAAAGTAACTAAAATTTTTTTTTTTTTCCAAAGTAACTAAACATTTTTTTTTTCCAAAGTAACTAAAAAAATAAATTTTTTTCCAAAGTAACAAAAAAAATATTTTTTTTTCCAAAGTAACTAAAAAAAATTTTTTTTTTCCAAAGTAACAAAAAAAATATTTTTTTTTCCAAAGTAACTAAAAAAATTTTTTTTTTCCAAAGTAACTAAAAAAGTAACTTTTTTTCCAAAGTAACTAAAAAAATATTTTTTTTTCCAAAGTAACTAAAATTTTTTTTTTTTTCCAAAGTAACTAAAAAAATATTTTTTTTCCAAAGTAACTAAAAAAGTAACTTTTTTTCCAAAGTAACTAAAAAAATATTTTTTTTTCCAAAGTAACTAAAAAAATATTTTTTTTTCCAAAGAAACAAAAAAAAAATTTTTTTTTCCAAAGTAACTAAAAAAATATTTTTTTTTCCAAAGTAACAAAAAAAATATTTTTTTTTCCAAAGTAACAAAAAAAATTTTTTTTTTCCAAAGTAACAAAAAAAATATTTTTTTTTCCAAAGTAACTAAAAAAATATTTTTTTTTCCAAAGTAACTAAAAAAATATTTTTTTTTCCAAAGTAACAAAAAAAATATTTTTTTTTCCAAAGTAACTAAAAAAAATTTTTTTTTCCAAAGTAACTAAAAAAGTAACTTTTTTTCCAAAGTAACTAAAAAAATATTTTTTTTTCCAAAGTAACTAAAAAAAATTTTTTTTTCCAAAGTAACTAAAAAAATATATTTTTTTCCAAAGAAACTAAAAAATATTTTTTTTTCCAAAGTAACTAAAAAAAATATTTTTTTTTCCAAAGTAACTAAAAAAATATTTTTTTTTCCAAAGTAACTAAAAAAGTAACTTTTTTTCCAAAGTAACTAAAAAAATATTTTTTTTTCCTAAGTAACTAAAAAAATATTTTTTTTTCCAAAGTAACTAAAAAAATATTTTTTTTCCAAAGAAACTAAAAAAATATTTTTTTTCCAAAGTAACTAAAAAATATATTTTTTTTCCAAAGTAACTAAAAAAAATTTTTTTTTTCCAAAGTAACTAAAAAAATATTTTTTTTTCCAAAGTAACAAAAAAAAAATTTTTTTTTCCAAAGTAACTAAAAAAATATTTTTTTTTCCAAAGTAACTAAAAAATTAACTTTTTTTCCAAAGTAACTAAAAAAATATTTTTTTTTCCAAAGTAACTAAAAAAGTAACTTTTTTTCCAAAGTAACAAAAAAAATATTTTTTTTTCCAAAGTAACAAAAAAAATATATTTTTTTAAAGTAACTAAAAAATTATTTTTTTTCCAAAGTAACTAAAAAAATATTTTTTTTTCCAAAGTAACTAAAAATATATATTTTTTTCCAAAGTAACAAAAAAAATATATTTTTTTTCCAAAGTAACTAAAAAAATATTTTTTTTCCCAAAGAAACTAAAAAAATATTTTTTTTTCCAAAGTAACTAAAAAAAATTTTTTTTTTCCAAAGTAACTAAAACATTTTTTTTTTCCAAAGTAACTAAAACATTTTTTTTTTTCCAAAGTAAAAAAAAAAATATTTTTTTTTCCAAAGTAACTAAAAAAATATTTTTTTTTCCAAAGTAACTAAAAAAGTAACTTTTTTTCCAAAGTAACTAAAAAAATATTTTTTTTTCCAAAGTAACTAAAAAAGTAACTTTTTTTCCAAAGTAACTAAAAAAATATTTTTTTTCCAAAGTAACTAAAAAAATATTTTTTTTTCCAAAGTAACTAAAAAAATATTTTTTTTTCCAAAGTAACTAAAAAAATATTTTTTTTTCCAAAGAAACTAAAAAAATATTTTTTTTTCCAAAGTAACTAAAAATTTTTTTTTTTTTCCAAAGTAACTAAAAAAAAAAATTTTTTTCCAAAGTAACTAAAAAAATATTTTTTTTTCCAAAGTAACTAAAAAAGTAACTTTTTTTCCAAAGTAACTAAAAAAAATATATTTTTTTTCCAAAGTAACTAAAAAAAATTTTTTTTTTCCAAAGTAACTAAAAAAATATTTTTTTTTCCAAAGTAACAAAAAAAATATTTTTTTTTCCAAAGTAACTAAAAAAATATTTTTTTTTCCAAAGTAACTAAAAAATTAACTTTTTTTCCAAAGTAACTAAAAAAATATTTTTTTTTCCAAAGTAACTAAAAAAGTAACTTTTTTTCCAAAGTAACAAAAAAAATATTTTTTTTTCCAAAGTAACAAAAAAAATATATTTTTTTAAAGTAACTAAAAAATTATTTTTTTTCCAAAGTAACTAAAAAAATAATTTTTTTTCCAAAGTAACTAAAAAAATATATTTTTTTCCAAAGTAACAAAAAAAATATATTTTTTTTCCAAAGTAACTAAAAAAATATTTTTTTTCCCAAAGAAACTAAAAAAATATTTTTTTTTCCAAAGTAACTAAAAAAAAAAAATTTTTTCCAAAGTAACTAAAACATTTTTTTTTTCCAAAGTAACTAAAACATTTTTTTTTTTCCAAATTAAAAAAAAATATATTTTTTTTTCCAAAGTAACTAAAAAAATATTTTTTTTTCCAAAGTAACTAAAAAAGTAACTTTTTTTCCAAAGTAACTAAAAAAATATTTTTTTTTCCAAAGTAACTAAAAAAGTAACTTTTTTTCCAAAGTAACTAAAAAAATATTTTTTTTCCAAAGTAACTAAAAAAATATTTTTTTTTCCAAAGTAACTAAAAAAATATTTTTTTTTCCAAAGTAACTAAAAAAATATTTTTTTTTCCAAAGAAACTAAAAAAATATTTTTTTTTCCAAAGTAACTAAAAAATTTTTTTTTTTTCCAAAGTAACTAAAAAAAAAAATTTTTTTCCAAAGAAACTAAAAAAATATTTTTTTTTCCAAAGAAACTAAAAAAATATTTTTTTTTCCAAAGTAACTAAAAAAGTAACTTTTTTTCCAAAGTAACTAAAAAAAATAATTTTTTTTCCAAAGTAACTAAAAAAATATTTTTTTTTCCAAAGTAACTAAAAAAATATTTTTTTTCCAAAGTAACTAAAAAAATATTTTTTTTTCCAAAGTAACTAAAAAAGTAACTTTTTTTCCAAAGTAACAAAAAAAATATTTTTTTTTCCAAAGTAACAAAAAAAATATATTTTTTTAAAGTAACTAAAAAATTATTTTTTTTCCAAAGTAACTAAAAAAATATTTTTTTTTCCAAAGTAACTAAAAAAATATTTTTTTTTCCAAAGTAACAAAAAAAATATATTTTTTTTCCAAAGTAACTAAAAAAATATTTTTTTTCCCAAAGAAACTAAAAAAATATGTTTTTTTCCAAAGTAACTAAAAAAATTTTTTTTTTTCCAAAGTAACTAAAACATTTTTTTTTTTCCAAAGTAACTAAAACATTTTTTTTTTTTCCAAAGTAAAAAAAAAAATATTTTTTTTTCCAAAGTAACTAAAAAAATATTTTTTTTTCCAAAGTAACTAAAAAAGTAACTTTTTTTCCAAAGTAACTAAAAAAATATTTTTTTTTCCAAAGTAACTAAAAAAGTAACTTTTTTTCCAAAGTAACTAAAAAAATATTTTTTTTTCCAAAGTAACTAAAAAAATATTTTTTTTTCCAAAGTAACTAAAAAAATATTTTTTTTTCCAAAGTAACTAAAAAAATATTTTTTTTTCCAAAGAAACTAAAAAAATATTTTTTTTTCCAAAGTAACTAAAAAAAATTTTTTTTTTCCAAAGTAACTAAAAAAATTTTTTTTTTTCCAAAGTAACTAAAAAAATATTTTTTTTTTCCAAAGTAACTAAAAAAATATTTTTTTTTCCAAAGTAACTAAAAAAGTAACTTTTTTTCCAAAGTAACTAAAAAAAATATTTTTTTTTCCAAAGTAACTAAAAAAATATTTTTTTTTCCAAAGTAACTAAAAAAATATTTTTTTTCCAAAGTAACTAAAAAAATATTTTTTTTTCCAAAGTAACTAAAAAAATATTTTTCTTTCCAAAGTAACAAAAAAAATATTTTTTTTTTCCAAAGTAACTAAAAAAATATTTTTTTTTCCAAAGTAACTAAAAAAGTAACTTTTTTTCCAAAGTAACTAAAAAAATATTTTTTTTTCCAAAGTAACTAAAAAAATATTTTTTTTTCCAAAGTAACAAAAAAAATATTTTTTTTTCCAAAGTAACTAAAAAAATATTTTTTTTTTCCAAAGTAACTAAAAAAGTAACTTTTTTTCCAAAGTAACTAAAAAAATATTTTTTTTTCCAAAGTAACTAAAAAAATATTTTTTTTTCCAAAGTAACTAAACAAATATTTTTTTTTCCAAAGTAACTAAAAAAATATTTTTTTTTCCAAAGAAACTAAAAAAATATTTTTTTTTCCAAAGTAACTAAAAAAATTTTTTTTTTCCAAAGTAACTAAAAAAAATTTTTTTTTCCAAAGTAACTAAAAAAAATTTTTTTTTTCCAAAGTAACAAAAAAATTTTTTTTTTTCCAAAGTAACTAAAAAAATATTTTTTTTTCCAAAGTAACTAAAAAAGTAACTTTTTTTCCAAAGTAACTAAAAAAATATTTTTTTTCCCAAAGTAACTAAAAAAAAATTTTTTTTTTCCAAAGTAACTAAAAAATTATTTTTTTTCCAAAGTAACTAAAAAAATATTTTTTTTTCCAAAGTAACTAAAAAAATATTTTTTTTCCAAAGAAACAAAAAAAAAATTTTTTTTCCAAAGTAACTAAAAAAATATTTTTTTTTCCAAAGTAACTAAAAAAGTAACTTTTTTTCCAAAGTAACTAAAAAAATATTTTTTTTTCCAAAGTAACTAAAAAAGTAACTTTTTTTCCAAAGTAACTAAAAAAATATTTTTTTTTCCAAAGTAACTAAAAAAGTAACTTTTTTTCCAAAGTAACTAAAAAAATATTTTTTTTTCCAAAGTAACTAAAAAAATATTTTTTTTTCCAAAGTAACTAAAAAAATATTTTTTTTTCCAAAGTAACTAAAAAAATATTTTTTTTTCCAAAGAAACTAAAAAAATATTTTTTTTTCCAAAGTAACTAAAAAAAATTTTTTTTTTCCAAAGTAACTAAAAAAATTTTTTTTTTTCCAAAGTAACTAAAAAAATATTTTTTTTTTCCAAAGTAACTAAAAAAATATTTTTTTTTCCAAAGTAACTAAAAAAGTAACTTTTTTTCCAAAGTAACTAAAAAAAATATTTTTTTTTCCAAAGTAACTAAAAAAATATTTTTTTTTCCAAAGTAACTAAAAAAATATTTTTTTTCCAAAGTAACTAAAAAAATATTTTTTTTTCCAAAGTAACTAAAAAAATATTTTTCTTTCCAAAGTAACAAAAAAAATATTTTTTTTTCCAAAGTAACTAAAAAAATATTTTTTTTTCCAAAGTAACTAAAAAAGTAACTTTTTTTCCAAAGTAACTAAAAAAATATTTTTTTTTCCAAAGTAACTAAAAAAATATTTTTTTTTCCAAAGTAACAAAAAAAATATTTTTTTTTCCAAAGTAACTAAAAAAATATTTTTTTTTTCCAAAGTAACTAAAAAAGTAACTTTTTTTCCAAAGTAACTAAAAAAATATTTTTTTTTCCAAAGTAACTAAAAAAATATTTTTTTTTCCAAAGTAACTAAACAAATATTTTTTTTTCCAAAGTAACTAAAAAAATATTTTTTTTTCCAAAGAAACTAAAAAAATATTTTTTTTTCCAAAGTAACTAAAAAAATTTTTTTTTTCCAAAGTAACTAAAAAAAATTTTTTTTTCCAAAGTAACTAAAAAAAATTTTTTTTTTCCAAAGTAACAAAAAAATTTTTTTTTTTCCAAAGTAACTAAAAAAATATTTTTTTTTCCAAAGTAACTAAAAAAGTAACTTTTTTTCCAAAGTAACTAAAAAAATATTTTTTTTCCCAAAGTAACTAAAAAAAAATTTTTTTTTTCCAAAGTAACTAAAAAATTATTTTTTTTCCAAAGTAACTAAAAAAATATTTTTTTTTCCAAAGTAACTAAAAAAATATTTTTTTTCCAAAGAAACAAAAAAAAAAATTTTTTTTCCAAAGTAACTAAAAAAATATTTTTTTTTCCAAAGTAACTAAAAAAGTAACTTTTTTTCCAAAGTAACTAAAAAAATATTTTTTTTTCCAAAGTAACTAAAAAAGTAACTTTTTTTCCAAAGTAACTAAAAAAATATTTTTTTTTCCAAAGTAACTAAAAAAATATTTTTTTTCCAAAGTAACTAAAAAAATATTTTTTTTTCCAAAGTAACTAAAAAAATATTTTTTTTTCCAAAGAAACTAAAAAAATATTTTTTTTTCCAAAGTAACTAAAAAATTTTTTTTTTCCAAAGTAACTAAACATTATTTTTTTTCCAAAGTAACTAAAAAAATAATTTTTTTTCCAAAGTAACAAAAAAAATATTTTTTTTTCCAAAGTAACTAAAAAAATATTTTTTTTTCCAAAGTAACTAAAAAAATATTTTTTTTTCCAAAGTAACTAAAAAAATATTTTTTTTTCCAAAGAAACAAAAAAAATATTTTTTTTTCCAAAGTAACTAAAAAAATATTTTTTTTTCCAAAGAAACAAAAAAAATATTTTTTTTTCCAAAGTAACTAAAAAAATATTTTTTTTTCCAAAGTAACTAAAAAAATATTTTTTTTTCCAAAGTAACTAAAAAAATATTTTTTTTTCCAAAGTAACAAAAAAAATATTTTTTTTTCCAAAGTAACTAAAAAAATATTTTTTTTTCCAAAGTAACTAAAAAAGTAACTTTTTTTCCAAAGTAACTAAAAAAATATTTTTTTTTCCAAAGTAACTAAAAAAAAATTTTTTTTCCAAAGTAACTAAAAAAATATTTTTTTTTCCAAAGAAACTAAAAAATATTTTTTTTTCCAAAGTAACTAAAAAAATTTTTTTTTTTCCAAAGTAACTAAAAAAAATTTTTTTTTTCCAAAGTAACTAAAAAAATATTTTTTTTTCCAAAGTAACAAAAAAAAAAAAAAATTTCCAAAGTAACTAAAAAAATATTTTTTTTTCCAAAGTAACTAAAAAAGTAACTTTTTTTCCAAAGTAACTAAAAAAATATTTTTTTTCCAAAGTAACTAAAAAAGTAACTTTTTTTCCAAAGTAACAAAAAAAAAAATTTTTTTTCCAAAGTAACAAAAAAAATATATTTTTTTAAAGTAACTAAAAAATTATTTTTTTTCCAAAGTAACTAAAAAAATATTTTTTTTTCCAAAGTAACTAAAAAAATATTTTTTTTCCAAAGTAACTAAAAAAGTAACTTTTTTTCCAAAGTAACTAAAAAAAATTTTTTTTTTCCAAAGTAACAAAAAAAATATTTTTTTTTCCAAAGTAACTAAAAAAATATTTTTTTTTCCAAAGTAACTAAAAAAGTAACTTTTTTTCCAAAGTAACTAAAAAAATATTTTTTTTTCCAAAGTAACTAAAAAAATATTTTTTTTCCAAAGTAACTAAAAAAATATTTTTTTTTCCAAAGAAACTAAAAAAATTTTTTTTTTCCAAAGTAACTAAAAAAATATTTTTTTTTCCAAAGTAACTAAAAAAATATTTTTTTTTCCAAAGAAACTAAAAAAATATTTTTTTTTCCAAAGTAACTAAAAAAAATATTTTTTTTGAAAAGTAACTAAAACAATTTTTTTTTCCAAAGAAACTAAAGAAAATTATTTTTTTTCCAAAGTAACTAAAAAAATATTTTTTTTTCCAAAGTAACTAAAAAAATATTTTTTTTTCCAAAGTAACAAAAAAAATATTTTTTTTTCCAAAGTAACTAAAAAAATATTTTTTTTTCCAAAGAAACTGAAAAAATATTTTTTTTTCCAAAGTAACTAAAAAAGTAACTTTTTTTCCAAAGTAACTAAAAAAAATTTTTTTTTTCCAAAGTAACTAAAAAAATTTTTTTTTTTCCAAAGTAACTAAAAAAATATTTTTTTTCCAAAGTAACTAAAAAAATATTTTTTTTTCCAAAGAAACTAAAAAAATATTTTTTTTCCAAAGTAACTAAAAAAATATTTTTTTTTCCAAAGTAACAAAAAAAAAAATTTTTTTTCCAAAGTAACTAAAAAATATTTTTTTTTCCAAAGAAACTAAAAAAAATTATTTTTTTCCAAAGTAACTAAAAAAATTTTTTTTTTCCAAAGTAACTAAAACATTTTTTTTTTCCAAAGTAACAAAAAAAATATTTTTTTTTCCAAAGTAACTAAAAAAATATTTTTTTTTCCAAAGTAACTAAAAAAGTAACTTTTTTTCCAAAGTAACTAAAAAAATATTTTTTTTCCAAAGTAACTAAAAAAGTAACTTTTTTTCCAAAGTAACTAAAAAAATATTTTTTATCCAAAGTAACAAAAAAAATTTTTTTTTTTCCAAAGTAACTAAAAAAATATTTTTTTTTCCAAAGTAACTAAAAAAGTAACTTTTTTTCCAAAGAAACTAAAAAAATATTTTTTTTTCCAAAGTAACTAAAAAAAATTTTTTTTTTGAAAAGTAACTAAAAATTTTTTTTTTTTTCCAAAGAAACTAAAAAAAATTATTTTTTTTCCAAAGTAACTAAAAAAATATTTTTTTTCCCAAAGTAACTAAAAAAAAATTATTTTTTCCAAAGTAACTAAAAAAGTAACTTTTTTTCCAAAGTAACTAAAAAAATATTTTTTTTTCCAAAGTAACTAAAAAAATATTTTTTTTTCCAAAGTAACTAAAAAAGTAACTTTTTTTCCAAAGTAACTAAAAAAATATTTTTTTTTCCAAAGTAACTAAAAAAGTAACATTTTTTCCAAAGTAACTAAAAAAATATTTTTTTTTCCAAAGTAACTAAAAAAATATTTTTTTTCCAAAGTAACTAAAAAAATATTTTTTTTTCCAAAGTAACTAAAAAAATATTTTTTTTCCAAAGTAACAAAAAAAATATTTTTTTTTCCAAAGAAACTAAAAAAATATTTTTTTTTCCAAAGTAACTAAAAAAATATTTTTTTTTCCAAAGTAACTAAAAAAATATTTTTTTTTCCAAAGTAACAAAAAATATATATTTTTTTCCAAAGTAACTAAAAGAATATATTTTTTTCCAAAGTAACTAAAAAAGTAACTTTTTTTCCAAAGTAACTAAAAAAATATTTTTTTTTCCAAAGTAACTAAAAAAATATTTTTTTTTCCAAAGTAACTAAAAAAATATTTTTTTTTCCAAAGTAACTAAAAAAATATTTTTTTTTCCAAAGAAACTAAAAAAATATTTTTTTTTCCAAAGTAACTAAAAAAATATTTTTTTTCCAAAGTAACTAAAAAAAATTTTTTTTTTCCAAAGTAACTAAAAAATTTTTTTTTTCCAAAGTAACTAAAAAAGTAACTTTTTTTCCAAAGTAACTAAAAAAATATTTTTTTTTCCAAAGTAACTAAAAAAGTAACTTTTTTTCCAAAGTAACTAAAAAAGTAACTTTTTTTCCAAAGTAACTAAAAAAATATTTTTTTTCCCAAAGTAACTAAAAAAATTTTTTTTTTTCCAAAGTAACTAAAAAAAATTTTTTTTTCCAAAGTAACTAAAAAAATATTTTTTTTTCCAAAGTAACTAAAAAAATATTTTTTTTTCCAAAGAAACAAAAAAAATATTTTTTTTTCCAAAGTAACTAAAAAAATTTTTTTTTTTCCAAAGTAACTAAAAAAGTAACTTTTTTTCCAAAGTAACTAAAAAAATATTTTTTTTTCCAAAGTAACTAAAAAAGTAACTTTTTTTCCAAAGTAACTAAAAAAATATTTTTTTTTCCAAAGTAACTAAAAAAATATTTTTTTTCCAAAGTAACTAAAAAAATATTTTTTTTTCCAAAGTAACTAAAAAAATATTTTTTTTTCCAAAGTAACTAAAAATTTTTTTTTTTTCCAAAGTAACTAAACATTTTTTTTTTCCAAAGTAACTAAAAAAATAATTTTTTTTCCAAAGTAACAAAAAAAATAATTTTTTTTCCAAAGTAACAAAAAAAATATATTTTTTTCCAAAGTAACTAAAAAAATATTTTTTTTTCCAAAGTAACTAAAAAATTTTTTTTTTTTCCAAAGTAACAAAAAAAAAAAATTTTTTTCCAAAGTAACTAAAAAATTTTTTTTTTTCCAAAGTAACTAAAAAAGTAACTTTTTTTCCAAAGTAACTAAAAAAATATTTTTTTTTCCAAAGTAACTAAAATTTTTTTTTTTTTTTCCAAAGTAACTAAAAAAATATTTTTTTTTCCAAAGTAACTAAAAAAGTAACTTTTTTTCCAAAGTAACTAAAAAAATATTTTTTTTTCCAAAGTAACTAAAAAAATATTTTTTTTTCCAAAGTAACTAAAAAAATATTTTTTTTTCCAAAGTAACTAAAAAAATATTTTTTTTTCCAAAGAAACAAAAAAAATATTTTTTTTTCCAAAGTAACTAAAAAAATATTTTTTTTTCCAAAGAAACAAAAAAAATATATTTTTTTTCCAAAGTAACTAAAAAAATATTTTTTTTTCCAAAGTAACAAAAAAAATATTTTTTTTTCCAAAGTAACAAAAAAAAAAAAAAAATTCCAAAGTAACAAAAAAAATATTTTTTTTTCCAAAGTAACTAAAAAAATATTTTTTTTTCCAAAGTAACTAAAAAAATATTTTTTTTTCCAAAGTAACAAAAAATATATTTTTTTTTCCAAAGTAACTAAAAAAATATTTTTTTTCCAAAGTAACTAAAAAAGTAACTTTTTTTCCAAAGAAACTAAAAAAATATTTTTTTTTCCAAAGTAACTAAAAAAAATTTTTTTTCCAAAGTAACTAAAAAAAATTTTTTTTTCCAAAGTAACTAAAAAAATATTTTTTTTTCCAAAGTAACAAAAAAAATATTTTTTTTTCCAAAGTAACTAAAAAAAATTTTTTTTTCCAAAGTAACTAAAAAAGTAACTTTTTTTCCAAAGTAACTAAAAAAATATTTTTTTTCCCAAAGTAACTAAAAAAATTTTTTTTTTTCCAAAGTAACTAAAAAAATATTTTTTTTTCCAAAGAAACAAAAAAAATATTTTTTTTTCCAAAGTAACTAAAAAAAATTTTTTTTTCCAAAGTAACTAAAAAAAAAAAAAAAATTCCAAAGAAACAAAAATTTTTTTTTTTTTTCCAAAGTAACTAAAAACATTTTTTTTTTCCAAAGTAACTAAAAAAATTTTTTTTTTCCAAAGTAACTAAAAAAATTTTTTTTTTCCAAAGTAACAAAATTTTTTTTTTTTTTTCCAAAGTAACTAAAAAAATATTTTTTTTCCCAAAGTAACTATAAAAAATTAACTTTTTTTCCAAAGTAACTAAAAAAAAATTTTTTTTTCCAAAGTAACTAAAAAAATATTTTTTTTTCCAAAGTAACTAAAAAAATATTTTTTTTCCAAAGTAACTAAAAAAATATTTTTTTTTCCAAAGAAACTAAAAAAATATTTTTTTTCCAAAGTAACTAAAAAAATATTTTTTTTTCCAAAGTAACAAAAAAAAAAAATTGTTTTCCAAAGTAACTAAAAAATATTTTTTTTTCCAAAGAAACTAAAAAAAATTATTTTTTTCCAAAGTAACTAAAAAAAATTTTTTTTCCAAAGTAACTAAAAACATTTTTTTTTTCCAAAGTAACTAAAAAATATTTTTTTTTCCAAAGTAACAAAAAAAATTTTTTTTTTTCCAAAGTAACTAAAAAAATATTTTTTTTCCCAAAGTAACTAAAAAAGTAACTTTTTTTCCAAAGTAACTAAAAAAAATTTTTTTTTTCCAAAGTAACTAAAAAAATATTTTTTTTTCCAAAGTAACTAAAAAAATATTTTTTTTCCAAAGTAACTAAAAAAATATTTTTTTTTCCAAAGAAACTAAAAAAATATTTTTTTTCCAAAGTAACTAAAAAAATATTTTTTTTTCCAAAGTAACAAAAAAAATATTTTTTTTTCCAAAGTAACAAAAAAAAAAAAAAATTCCAAAGTAACAAAAAAAATATTTTTTTTTCCAAAGTAACTAAAAAAATATTTTTTTTTCCAAAGTAACTAAAAAAATATTTTTTTTTCCAAAGTAACAAAAAATATATTTTTTTTTCCAAAGTAACTAAAAAAATATTTTTTTTCCAAAGTAACTAAAAAAGTAACTTTTTTTCCAAAGAAACTAAAAAAATATTTTTTTTTCCAAAGTAACTAAAAAAAATTTTTTTTCCAAAGTAACTAAAAAAAATTTTTTTTTCCAAAGTAACTAAAAAAATATTTTTTTTTCCAAAGTAACAAAAAAAATATTTTTTTTTCCAAAGTAACTAAAAAAATATTTTTTTTTCCAAAGAAACAAAAAAAATATTTTTTTTTCCAAAGTAACTAAAAAAAATTTTTTTTTCCAAAGTAACTAAAAAAAAAAAAAAATTTCCAAAGAAACAAAAATTTTTTTTTTTTTTCCAAAGTAACTAAAAACATTTTTTTTTTCCAAAGTAACTAAAAAAATTTTTTTTTTCCAAAGTAACAAAATTTTTTTTTTTTTTTCCAAAGTAACTAAAAAAATATTTTTTTTCCCAAAGTAACTATAAAAAATTAACTTTTTTTCCAAAGTAACTAAAAAAAATTTTTTTTTTCCAAAGTAACTAAAAAAAAATTTTTTTTTCCAAAGTAACTAAAAAAATATTTTTTTTCCAAAGTAACTAAAAAAATATTTTTTTTTCCAAAGAAACTAAAAAAATATTTTTTTTCCAAAGTAACTAAAAAAATATTTTTTTTTCCAAAGTAACAAAAAAAAAAAATTGTTTTCCAAAGTAACTAAAAAATATTTTTTTTTCCAAAGAAACTAAAAAAAATTATTTTTTTCCAAAGTAACTAAAAAATTTTTTTTTTCCAAAGTAACTAAAACATTTTTTTTTTCCAAAGTAACTAAAACAATTTTTTTTTTCCAAAGTAACAAAAAAAATATTTTTTTTTCCAAAGTAACAAAAAAAATATTTTTTTTTCCAAAGTAACAAAAAAAATATTTTTTTTTCCAAAGTAACTAAAAAAGTAACTTTTTTTCCAAAGTAACTAAAAAAATATTTTTTTTTCCAAAGTAACTAAAAAAATATTTTTTTTTCCAAAGTAACTAAAAAAATATTTTTTTTTCCAAAGTAACTAAAAAAATATTTTTTTTTCCAAAGTAACTAAAAAAATATTTTTTTTTCCAAAGTAACTAAAAAAAAAAAAAAATTTCCAAAGAAACTAAAAAAAATTTTTTTTTTCCAAAGTAACTAAAAACATTTTTTTTTTCCAAAGTAACTAAAAAAATTTTTTTTTCCAAAGTAACAAAAAAATTTTTTTTTTTTCCAAAGTAACTAAAAAAATATTTTTTTTCCCAAAGTAACTAAAAAAGTAACTTTTTTTCCAAAGTAACTAAAAAAAAATTTTTTTTTCCAAAGTAACTAAAAAAATATTTTTTTTTCCAAAGTAACTAAAAAAATATTTTTTTTCCAAAGTAACTAAAAAAATATTTTTTTTTCCAAAGAAACTAAAAAAATATTTTTTTTCCAAAGTAACTAAAAAAATATTTTTTTTTCCAAAGTAACTAAAAAAATATTTTTTTTCCAAAGTAACTAAAAAAGTAACTTTTTTTCCAAAGAAACTAAAAAAATATTTTTTTTTCCAAAGTAACTAAAAAAATTTTTTTTTCCAAAGTAACTAAAAAAAATTTTTTTTTCCAAAGTAACTAAAAAAATATTTTTTTTTCCAAAGTAACTAAAAAAATATTTTTTTTTCCAAAGTAACAAAAAAAAAAAATTGTTTTCCAAAGTAACTAAAAAATATTTTTTTTTCCAAAGAAACTAAAAAAAATTATTTTTTTCCAAAGTAACTAAAAAAATTTTTTTTTCCAAAGTAACTAAAACATTTTTTTTTTCCAAAGTAACTAAAACAATTTTTTTTTTTCCAAAGTAACAAAAAAAATATATTTTTTTCCAAAGTAACAAAAAAAATATTTTTTTTTCCAAAGTAACAAAAAAAATATTTTTTTTTCCAAAGTAACTAAAAAAGTAACTTTTTTTCCAAAGTAACTAAAAAAATATTTTTTTTTCCAAAGTAACTAAAAAAATATTTTTTTTTCCAAAGTAACTAAAAAAATATTTTTTTTTCCAAAGTAACTAAAAAAATATTTTTTTTTCCAAAGTAACTAAAAAAATATTTTTTTTTCCAAAGTAACTAAAAAAATATTTTTTTTTCCAAAGTAACTAAAAAAAAAAAAAAATTTCCAAAGAAACTAAAAAAAAATTTTTTTTTCCAAAGTAACTAAAAACATTTTTTTTTTCCAAAGTAACTAAAAAATATTTTTTTTTCCAAAGTAACAAAAAAAATTTTTTTTTTTCCAAAGTAACTAAAAAAATATTTTTTTTCCCAAAGTAACTAAAAAAGTAACTTTTTTTCCAAAGTAACTAAAAAAAATTTTTTTTTTCCAAAGTAACTAAAAAAATATTTTTTTTTCCAAAGTAACTAAAAAAATATTTTTTTTCCAAAGTAACTAAAAAAATATTTTTTTTTCCAAAGAAACTAAAAAAATATTTTTTTTCCAAAGTAACTAAAAAAATATTTTTTTTTCCAAAGTAACTAAAAAAATATTTTTTTTCCAAAGTAACTAAAAAAGTAACTTTTTTTCCAAAGAAACTAAAAAAATATTTTTTTTTCCAAAGTAACTAAAAAAATTTTTTTTTCCAAAGTAACTAAAAAAAATTTTTTTTTCCAAAGTAACTAAAAAAATATTTTTTTTTCCAAAGTAACAAAAAAAATATTTTTTTTTCCAAAGTAACTAAAAAATTTTTTTTTCTTCCAAAGTAACTAAAAAAGTAACTTTTTTTCCAAAGTAACTAAAAAAATATTTTTTTTCCCAAAGTAACTAAAAAAAATTTTTTTTTTCCAAAGTAACTAAAAAAATATTTTTTTTTCCAAAGAAACAAAAAAAATATTTTTTTTTCCAAAGTAACTAAAAAAAATTTTTTTTTCCAAAGTAACTAAAAAAAAAAAAAAAATTCCAAAGAAACTAAAAAAAAAATTTTTTTTCCAAAGTAACTAAAAACATTTTTTTTTTCCAAAGTAACTAAAAATTTTTTTTTTTTCCAAAGTAACAAAAATTTTTTTTTTTTTTCCAAAGTAACTAAAAAAATATTTTTTTTCCCAAAGTAACTATAAAAAATTAACTTTTTTTCCAAAGTAACTAAAAAAAATTTTTTTTTTCCAAAGTAACTAAAAAAATATTTTTTTTTCCAAAGTAACTAAAAAAATATTTTTTTTCCAAAGTAACTAAAAAAATATTTTTTTTTCCAAAGAAACTAAAAAAATATTTTTTTTCCAAAGTAACTAAAAAAATATTTTTTTTTCCAAAGTAACAAAAAAAAAAAATTGTTTTCCAAAGTAACTAAAAAATATTTTTTTTTCCAAAGAAACTAAAAAAAATATTTTTTTTTCCAAAGTAACAAAAAAAATATTTTTTTTTCCAAAGTAACTAAAAAAGTAACTTTTTTTCCAAAGTAACAAAAAAAATATTTTTTTTTCCAAAGTAACTAAAAAAATATTTTTTTTTCCAAAGTAACTAAAAAAATTTTTTTTTTTCCAAAGTAACTAAAAAAATATTTTTTTTTCCAAAGTAACTAAAAAAATTTTTTTTTTTCCAAAGTAACTAAAAAAATATTTTTTTTTCCAAAGTAACTAAAAAAAAAAAAAAATTTCCAAAGAAACTAAAAAAAATTTTTTTTTTCCAAAGTAACTAAAAACATTTTTTTTTCCAAAGTAACTAAAAAATATTTTTTTTTCCAAAGTAACAAAAAAAAATTTTTTTTTTCCAAAGTAACTAAAAAAATATTTTTTTTCCCAAAGTAACTAAAAAAGTAACTTTTTTTCCAAAGTAACTAAAAAAAAATTTTTTTTTCCAAAGTAACTAAAAAAATATTTTTTTTTCCAAAGTAACTAAAAAAATATTTTTTTTCCAAAGTAACTAAAAAAATATTTTTTTTTCCAAAGAAACTAAAAAAATATTTTTTTTCCAAAGTAACTAAAAAAATATTTTTTTTTCCAAAGTAACAAAAAAAAAATTTTTTTTTCCAAAGTAACTAAAAAATTTTTTTTTTTCCAAAGAAACTAAAATAAATTATTTTTTTCCAAAGTAACTAAAAAATTTTTTTTTTCCAAAGTAACTAAAACATTTTTTTTTTTCCAAAGTAACTAAAAAAATATATTTTTTTCCAAAGTAACTAAAAAAATATTTTTTTTTCCAAAGTAACTAAAAAAATATTTTTTTTCCAAAGTAACTAAAAAAGTAACTTTTTTTCCAAAGTAACTAAAAAAATATTTTTTTTTCCAAAGTAACTAAAAAAGTAACTTTTTTTCCAAAGTAACTAAAAAAATATTTTTTTTTCCAAAGTAACAAAAAAAATATTTTTTTTTCCAAAGTAACTAAAAAAATATTTTTTTTTCCAAAGTAACTAAAAAAGTAACTTTTTTTTCCAAAGTAACTAAAAAAAAAAATTTTTTCCAAAGTAACTAAAAAAATTTTTTTTTTTCCAAAGTAACTAAAAAAATATTTTTTTTTCCAAAGTAACTAAAAAAATATTTTTTTTTCCAAAGTAACTAAAAAAAAATCTTTTTTTCCAAAGAAACTAAAAAAAAAAATTTTTTTCCAAAGTAACTAAAAAAATATTTTTTTTTCCAAAGAAACTAAAAAAATATTTTTTTTTCCAAAGAAACTAAAAAAATATTTTTTTTTCCAAAGTAACTAAAAAAATTTTTTTTTTTGAAAAGTAACTAAAAAATTTTTTTTTTTTCCAAAGAAACTAAAAAAAATTATTTTCTTTCCAAAGTAACTAAAAATTTTTTTTTTTTCCAAAGTAACTAAAAAAAATTTTTTTTTTCCAAAGTAACTAAAAAAGTAACTTTTTTTCCAAAGTAACTAAAAAAATATTTTTTTTTCCAAAGTAACTAAAAAAGTAACTTTTTTTCCAAAGTAACTAAAAAAATATTTTTTTTTCCAAAGTAACTAAAAAAGTAACTTTTTTTCCAAAGTAACTAAAAAAATATTTTTTTTTCCAAAGTAACTAAAAAAGTAACTTTTTTTCCAAAGTAACTAAAAAAATATTTTTTTTTCCAAAGTAACTAAAAAAATATTTTTTTTCCAAAGTAACTAAAAAAATATTTTTTTTTCCAAAGTAACTAAAAAAATATTTTTTTTTCCAAAGAAACTAAAAAAATATTTTTTTTTCCAAAGTAACTAAAAAAAAATTTTTTTTTCCAAAGTAACTAAAAAAATTTTTTTTTTCCAAAGTAACTAAAAAAATAATTTTTTTTCCAAAGTAACAAAAAAAAAAAATTTTTTTCCAAAGTAACTAAAAAAATATATTTTTTTCCAAAGTAACTAAAAAAATATTTTTTTTTCCAAAGTAACTAAAAAAATATTTTTTTTTCCAAAGTAACAAAAAATATATATTTTTTTCCAAAGTAACTAAAATAATATATTTTTTTCCAAAGTAACTAAAAAAGTAACTTTTTTTCCAAAGTAACTAAAAAAATATTTTTTTTTCCAAAGGAACTAAAAAAATATATATTTTTCCAAAGTAACTAAAAAAATATTTTTTTTTCCAAAGTAACTAAAAAAATATTTTTTTTTCCAAAGAAACTAAAAAAATATTTTTTTTTCCAAAGTAACTAAAAAAAATTTTTTTTTCCAAAGTAACTAAAAAAATTTTTTTTTTTCCAAAGTAACTAAAAAATTTTTTTTTTTCCAAAGTAACAAAAAAAATATTTTTTTTTCCAAAGTAACTAAAAAAATAATTTTTTTTCCAAAGTAACTAAAAAAGTAACTTTTTTTCCAAAGTAACTAAAAAAATATTTTTTTTTCCAAAGTAACTAAAAAAGTAACTTTTTTTCCAAAGTAACTAAAAAAATATTTTTTTTTCCAAAGTAACTAAAAAAATATTTTTTTTTCCAAAGTAACTAAAAAAATATTTTTTTTTCCAAAGAAACTAAAAAAATATTTTTTTTTCCAAAGTAACTAAAAAAATTTTTTTTTCCAAAGTAACTAAAAATTTTTTTTTTTTTTCCAAAGAAACTAAAAAAATATTTTTTTTTCCAAAGTAACAAAAATTTTTTTTTTTTTTCCAAAGTAACTAAAAAATTTTTTTTTTTCCAAAGTAACTAAAAAAATATTTTTTTTTCCAAAGTAACTAAAAAAGTAACTTTTTTCCAAAGTAACTAAAAAAAATTTTTTTTTTCCAAAGTAACTAAAAAAGTAACTTTTTTTTCCAAAGTAACAAAAAAAATATTTTTTTTTCCAAAGTAACAAAAAAAATATTTTTTTTTCCAAAGTAACTAAAAAAATATTTTTTTTTCCAAAGTAACTAAAAAAATATTTTTTTTTCCAAAGTAACTAAAAAAGTAACTTTTTTTCCAAAGTAACTAAAAAAATATTTTGTTTTCCAAAGTAACAAAAAAAATATTTTGTTTTCCAAAGTAACTAAAAAAATATTTTTTTTTCCAAAGTAACTAAAAAAGTAACTTTTTTTCCAAAGTAACTAAAAAAATATTTTTTTTTCCAAAGTAACTAAAAAAATATTTTTTTTTCCAAAGTAACTAAAAAAATATTTTTTTTTCCAAAGTAACTAAAAAAATATTTTTTTTCCCAAAGAAACTAAAAAAATATTTTTTTTCCAAAGTAACTAAAAATTTTTTTTTTTTTCCAAAGTAACTAAAAAAATATTTTTTTTTCCAAAGTAACTAAAAAAATATTTTTTTTTCCAAAGTAACAAAAAAAATATTTTTTTTTCCAAAGTAACTAAAAAAATATTTTTTTTTCCAAAGTAACTAAAAAAGTAACTTTTTTTCCAAAGTAACTAAAAAAATATTTTTTTTTCCAAAGTAACTAAAAAAGTAACTTTTTTTCCAAAGTAACAAAAAAAATATTTTTTTTTCCAAAGTAACAAAAAAAATATATTTTTTTAAAGTAACTAAAAAATTATTATTTTTTCCAAAGTAACTAAAAAAATATTTTTTTTTCCAAAGTAACTAAAAAAATATTTTTTTTTCCAAAGTAACAAAATTTTTTTTTTTTTTTCCAAAGTAACTAAAAAAATATTTTTTTTTCCAAAGTAACTAAAAAAATATTTTTTTTTCCAAAGTAACTAAAAAAATATTTTTTTTTCCAAAGAAACTAAAAAAATATTTTTTTTTCCAAAGTAACTAAAAAAATTTTTTTTTTCCAAAGTAACTAAAACATTTTTTTTTTTCCAAAGTAACTAAAAAAAATTTTTTTTTTCCAAAGTAACAAAAAAAATATTTTTTTTTCCAAAGTAACTAAAAAAAAATATTTTTTTCCAAAGTAACTAAAAAAGTAACTTTTTTTCCAAAGTAACTAAAAAAATATTTTTTTTCCAAAGTAACTAAAAAAGTAACTTTTTTTCCAAAGTAACTAAAAAAATATTTTTTTTTCCAAAGTAACTAAAGAAATATTTTTTTTTCCAAAGTAACTAAAAAAGTAACTTTTTTTCCAAAGTAACTAAAAAAATATTTTTTTTTCCAAAGTAACTAAAAAAATATTTTTTTTTCCAAAGAAACTAAAAAAATATTTTTTTTCCCAAAGTAACTAAAAAAAATTTTTTTTTTCCAAAGTAACTAAAAAAATTTTTTTTTTCCAAAGTAACTAAAAAAGTAACTTTTTTTCCAAAGTAACTAAAAAAATATTTTGTTTTCCAAAGTAACAAAAAAAATATTTTTTTTCCAAAGTAACTAAAAAAATATTTTTTTTCCAAAGTAACTAAAAAAGTAACTTTTTTTCCAAAGTAACTAAAAAAATATATTTTTTCTAAAGTAACTAAAAAAATATTTTTTTTTCCAAAGTAACTAAAAAATATTTTTTTTTCCAAAGTAACTAAAAAAATATATTTTTTCCAAAGTAACTAAAAAAATATTTTTTTTTCCAAAGTAACTAAAAAAATATTTTTTTTTCCAAAGTAACTAAAAAAATATTTTTTTTTCCAAAGAAACTAAAAAAATTTTTTTTTTCCAAAGTAACTAAAAAAATTTTTTTTTTCCAAAGTAACTAAAAAAAATTTTTTTTTTCCAAAGTAACAAAAAAAATATTTTTTTTTCCAAAGTAACTAAAAAAAAATATTTTTTTCCAAAGTAACTAAAAAAGTAACTTTTTTTCCAAAGTAACTAAAAAAATATTTTTTTCCAAAGTAACTAAAAAAGTAACTTTTTTTCCAAAGTAACTAAAAAAATATTTTTTTTTCCAAAGTAACTAAAAAAATATTTTTTTTTCCAAAGTAACTAAAAAAAATTTTTTTTTTCCAAAGTAACAAAAAATATATTTTTTTTTCCAAAGTAACTAAAAAAATATTTTTTTTCCAAAGTAACTAAAAAAGTAACTTTTTTTCCAAAGTAACTAAAACAATATTTT
This sequence comes from Melanostigma gelatinosum, assembly GCF_949748355.1. NCBI lineage: Eukaryota > Metazoa > Chordata > Actinopteri > Perciformes > Zoarcidae > Melanostigma > Melanostigma gelatinosum. The sequence goes on along the minus strand of NC_136643.1, from coordinate 8,574,382 downwards.
TTTTTCCAAAGTAACAAAAAAAATATTTTTTTTCCAAAGTAACTAAAAAAATATTTTTTTTTCCAAAGTAACTAAAAAAGTAACTTTTTTTCAAAGTAACTAAAAAAATATTTTTTTTCCAAAGTAACTAAAAAAATATTTTTTTTTCCAAAGAAACTAAAAAATATTTTTTTTCCCAAAGTAACTAAAAAAAAATTTTTTTTTCCAAAGTAACTAAAAAAATATTTTTTTTTCCAAAGTAACTAAAAAAGTAACTTTTTTTCCAAAGTAACTAAAAAAATATTTTGTTTTCCAAAGTAACAAAAAAATTTTTTTTTTTCCAAAGTAACTAAAAAAATATTTTTTTTTCCAAAGTAACTAAAAAAGTAACTTTTTTTCCAAAGTAACTAAAAAAATATTTTTTTTTCCAAAGTAACTAAAAAAATATTTTTTTTTCCAAAGTAACTAAAAAAATATTTTTTTTTCCAAAGTAACTAAAAAAATATTCTTTTTCCAAAGAAACTAAAAAATATTTTTTTCCAAAGTAACTAAAAATATTTATTTTTTTTCCAAAGTAACTAAAAAAATATTTTTTTTTCCAAAGTAACTAAAAAAATATTTTTTTTTCCAAAGTAACAAAAAAAATATTTTTTTTTCCAAAGTAACTAAAAAATTTTTTTTTTTTCCAAAGTAACTAAAAAAGTAACTTTTTTTCCAAAGTAACTAAAAAAATATTTTTTTTTCCAAAGTAACTAAAAAGTAACTTTTTTTCCAAAGTAACAAAAAAAATATTTTTTTTCCAAAGTAACAAAAAAAATATATTTTTTTAAAGTAACTAAAAAATTATTTTTTTTCCAAGTAACTAAAAAATATTTTTTTTTTCCAAAGTAACTAAAAAAATATTTTTTTTTCCAAAGTAACTAAAAAAATATTTTTTTTTCCAAAGAAACTAAAAAAATATTTTTTTTCCAAAGTAACTAAAAATTTTTTTTTTTTCCCAAAGTAACTAAAAATTTTTTTTTTTTTCCAAAGTAACTAAAAAAAAAAAAATTTTTCCAAAGTAACAAAAAAAATATTTTTTTCCAAAGTAACTAAAAAAAAATATTTTTTTCCAAAGTAACTAAAAAAGTAACTTTTTTTCCAAAGTAACTTAAAAAATATTTTTTTTCAAAGTAACTAAAAAAGTAACTTTTTTTCCAAAGTAACTAAAAAAATATTTTTTTTTCCAAAGTAACTAAAAAAATATTTTTTTTTCCAAAGTAACTAAAAAAAAATTTTTTTTTCCAAAGTAACAAAAAATATATATTTTTTTCCAAAGTAACTAAAAAAATATTTTTTTTCCAAAGTAACTAAAAAAGTAACTTTTTTTCCAAAGTAACTAAAACAATATTTTTTTTTCCAAAGTAACAAAAAAAATATTTTTTTTTCCAAAGTAACTAAAAAAATATTTTTTTTTCCAAAGTAACTAAAAAAATATTTTTTTTTCCAAAGTAACTAAAAAAATATTTTTTTTTCCAAAGAAACTAAAAAAATATTTTTTTTCCAAAGTAACTAAAAATTTTTTTTTTTTTCCAAAGTAACTAAAAAATTTTTTTTTTTTCCAAAGTAACTAAAAAAATTTTTTTTTTCCAAAGTAACAAAAAAAATATTTTTTTTTCCAAAGTAACTAAAAAAATATTTTTTTTTCCAAAGTAACTAAAAAAGTAACTTTTTTTCCAAAGTAACTAAAAAAATATTTTTTTTTCCAAAGTAACTAAAAAAGTAACTTTTTTTCCAAAGTAACAAAAAAAATATTTTTTTTTCCAAAGTAACAAAAACAATATATTTTTTTAAAGTAACTAAAAAATTATTTTTTTTCCAAAGTAACTAAAAAAATATTTTTTTTTCCAAAGTAACTAAAAAAATATTTTTTTTTCCAAAGTAACAAAAAAAAAATTTTTTTTCCAAAGTAACTAAAAAAATATTTTTTTTTCCAAAGAAACTAAAAAAATATTTTTTTTTCCAAAGAAACTAAAAAAATATTTTTTTTTCCAAAGTAACTAAAAAAATATTTTTTTTTCCAAAGAAACTAAAAAAAATTTTTTTTTCCAAAGTAACTAAAAAAATTTTTTTTTTCCAAAGTAACTAAAAAAAATTTTTTTTTTCCAAAGTAACAAAAAAAATATTTTTTTTTCCAAAGTAACTAAAAAAAATATTTTTTTCCAAAGTAACTAAAAAAGTAACTTTTTTTCCAAAGTAACTAAAAAAATATTTTTTTTCCAAAGTAACTAAAAAAGTAACTTTTTTTCCAAAGTAACTAAAAAAATATTTTTTTTTCCAAAGTAACTAAAAAAATATTTTTTTTTCCAAAGTAACTAAAAAAAATTTTTTTTTTCCAAAGTAACAAAAAATATATTTTTTTTTCCAAAGTAACTAAAAAAATATTTTTTTTCCAAAGTAACTAAAAAAGTAACTTTTTTTCCAAAGTAACTAAAACAATATTTTTTTTTCCAAAGTAACAAAAAAAATATTTTTTTTTTCCAAAGTAACTAAAAAAATATTTTTTTTTCCAAAGTAACTAAAAAAGTAACTTTTTTTCCAAAGTAACTAAAAAAATATTTTTTTTTCCAAAGTAACTAAAAAAATATTTTTTTTTCCAAAGAAACTAAAAAAATATTTTTTTTCCCAAAGTAACTAAAAAAAAATTTTTTTTTCCAAAGTAACTAAAAAAATATTTTTTTTTCCAAAGTAACTAAAAAAGTAACTTTTTTTCCAAAGTAACTAAAAAAATATTTTGTTTTCCAAAGTAACAAAAAAAATTTTTTTTTTTCCAAAGTAACTAAAAAAATATTTTTTTTTCCAAAGTAACTAAAAAAGTAACTTTTTTTCCAAAGTAACTAAAAAAATATATTTTTTTCCAAAGTAACTAAAAAAATATTTTTTTTTCCAAAGTAACTAAAAAAATATTTTTTTTTCCAAAGTAACTAAAAAAATATTTTTTTTTCCAAAGAAACTAAAAAAATATTTTTTTTCCAAAGTAACTAAAAATATTTATTTTTTTTCCAAAGTAACTAAAAAAATATTTTTTTTTCCAAAGTAACTAAAAAAATATTTTTTTTTCCAAAGTAACAAAAAAAATATTTTTTTTTCCAAAGTAACTAAAAAATTTTTTTTTTTTTCCAAAGTAACTAAAAAAGTAACTTTTTTTCCAAAGTAACTAAAAAAATATTTTTTTTTCCAAAGTAACTAAAAAAGTAACTTTTTTTCCAAAGTAACAAAAAAAATATTTTTTTTTCCAAAGTAACAAAAAAAATATATTTTTTTAAAGTAACTAAAAAATTATTTTTTTTCCAAAGTAACTAAAAAAATATTTTTTTTTCCAAAGTAACTAAAAAAATATTTTTTTTTCCAAAGTAACTAAAAAAATATTTTTTTTTCCAAAGAAACTAAAAAAATATTTTTTTTTCCAAAGTAACTAAAAATTTTTTTTTTTCCAAAGTAACTAAAAAAATTTTTTTTTTTCCAAAGTAACTAAAAAAAAATTTTTTTTTCCAAAGTAACAAAAAAAATATTTTTTTTCCAAAGTAACTAAAAAAAAATATTTTTTTCCAAAGTAACTAAAAAAGTAACTTTTTTTCCAAAGTAACTTAAAAAATATTTTTTTTCCAAAGTAACTAAAAAAGTAACTTTTTTTCCAAAGTAACTAAAAAAATATTTTTTTTTCCAAAGTAACTAAAAAAATATTTTTTTTTCCAAAGTAACTAAAAAAAAATTTTTTTTTCCAAAGTAACAAAAAATATATATTTTTTTCCAAAGTAACTAAAAAAATATTTTTTTTTCCAAAGTAACTAAAAAAGTAACTTTTTTTCCAAAGTAACTAAAACAATATTTTTTTTTCCAAAGTAACAAAAAAAATATTTTTTTTTCCAAAGTAACTAAAAAAATATTTTTTTTTCCAAAGTAACTAAAAAAATATTTTTTTTTCCAAAGTAACTAAAAAAATATTTTTTTTTCCAAAGAAACTAAAAAAATATTTTTTTTCCAAAGTAACTAAAAAAATTTTTTTTTTTCCAAAGTAACTAAAAATTTTTTTTTTTTTCCAAAGTAACTAAAAAAATTTTTTTTTTCCAAAGTAACAAAAAAAATATTTTTTTTTCCAAAGTAACTAAAAAAATTTTTTTTTTTCCAAAGTAACTAAAAAAGTAACTTTTTTTCCAAAGTAACTAAAAAAATATTTTTTTTTCCAAAGTAACTAAAAAAGTAACTTTTTTTCCAAAGTAACAAAAAAAATATTTTTTTTTCCAAAGTAACAAAAACAATATATTTTTTTAAAGTAACTAAAAAATTATTTTTTTTCCAAAGTAACTAAAAAAATATTTTTTTTTCCAAAGTAACTAAAAAAATATTTTTTTTTCCAAAGTAACAAAAAAAAAATTTTTTTTCCAAAGTAACTAAAAAAATATTTTTTTTTCCAAAGTAACTAAAAAAATATTTTTTTTTCCAAAGTAACTAAAAAAATATTTTTTTTTCCAAAGAAACTAAAAAAATATTTTTTTTTCCAAAGTAACTAAAAAAATTTTTTTTTTCCAAAGTAACTAAAAAAATTTTTTTTTTTCCAAAGTAACTAAAAAAAATTTTTTTTTTCCAAAGTAACAAAAAAAATATTTTTTTTTCCAAAGTAACTAAAAAAATATATTTTTTTCCAAAGTAACTAAAAAAGTAACTTTTTTTCCAAAGTAACTAAAAAAATATTTTTTTTCCAAAGTAACTAAAAAAGTAACTTTTTTTCCAAAGTAACTAAAAAAATATTTTTTTTTCCAAAGTAACTAAAAAAATATTTTTTTTTCCAAAGTAACTAAAAAAAATTTTTTTTTTCCAAAGTAACAAAAAATATATTTTTTTTCCAAAGTAACTAAAAAAATATTTTTTTTCCAAAGTAACTAAAAAAGTAACTTTTTTTCCAAAGTAACTAAAAAAATATTTTTTTTTCCAAAGTAACAAAAAAAATATTTTTTTTTCCAAAGTAACTAAAAAAATATTTTTTTTTCCAAAGTAACTAAAAAAGTAACTTTTTTTCCAAAGTAACTAAAAAAATATTTTTTTTTCCAAAGTAACTAAAAAAATATTTTTTTTTCCAAAGTAACTAAAAAATTTTTTTTTTTTCCAAAGAAACTAAAAAAATATTTTTTTTCCAAAGTAACTAAAAAAAATATTTTTTTTCCAAAGTAACTAAAAAAAAAATTTTTTTTCCAAAGTAACTAAAAAAATATTTTTTTTTCCAAAGTAACAAAAAAAATATTTTTTTTTCCAAAGTAACTAAAAAAATATTTTTTTTTCCAAAGTAACTAAAAAATTAACTTTTTTTCCAAAGTAACTAAAAAAATATTTTTTTTTCCAAAGTAACTAAAAAAGTAACTTTTTTTCCAAAGTAACAAAAAAAATATTTTTTTTTCCAAAGTAACAAAAAAAATATATTTTTTTAAAGTAACTAAAAAATTATTTTTTTTCCAAAGTAACTAAAAAAATATTTTTTTTTCCAAAGTAACTAAAAAAATATTTTTTTTTCCAAAGTAACTAAAAAAGTAACTTTTTTTCCAAAGTAACTAAAAAAGTAACTTTTTTTCCAAAGTAACTAAAAAAATATTTTTTTTTCCAAAGTAACTAAAAAAGTAACTTTTTTTCCAAAGTAACTAAAAAAATATTTTTTTTTCCAAAGTAACTAAAAAAATATTTTTTTTTCCAAAGTAACTAAAAAAATATTTTTTTTTCCAAAGTAACTAAAAAAATATTTTTTTTTCCAAAGAAACTAAAAAAATATTTTTTTTTCCAAAGTAACTAAAAAAATTTTTTTTTTTCCAAAGTAACTAAAAAAAATTTTTTTTTTCCAAAGTAACTAAAAAAATATTTTTTTTTCCAAACTAACAAAAAAAATATTTTTTTTTCCAAAGTAACTAAAAAAATATTTTTTTTTCCAAAGTAACTAAAAAAATATTTTTTTTCCAAAGTAACAAAAAAAATAAATTTTTTTCCAAAGTAACTAAAAAAATATATTTTTTTCCAAAGTAATTAAAAAAATATTTTTTTTTCCAAAGTAACAAAAAAAATATTTTTTTTTCCAAAGTAACTAAAAAAATATTTTTTTTCCAAAGTAACTAAAAAAATATTTTTTTTTCCAAAGTAACTAAAAAAATATTTTTTTTTCCAAAGAAACTAAAAAAAATATTTTTTTTTCCAAAGTAACTAAAAAAAAATTTTTTTTTCCAAAGTAACTAAAAAATTATTTTTTTTTCCAAAGTAACTAAAAAAAATTTTTTTTTCCAAAGTAACAAAAAAAATATTTTTTTTTCCAAAGTAACTAAAAAAATTTTTTTTTTTCCAAAGTAACTAAAAAATTATTTTTTTTTCCAAAGTAACTAAAAAAAATTTTTTTTTTCCAAAGTAACAAAAAAAATATTTTTTTTCCCAAAGTAACTAAAAAAATATTTTTTTTTCCAAAGTAACTAAAAAATTTTTTTTTTTTCCAAAGAAACTAAAAAAATATATTTTTTTTCCAAAGTAACTAAAATTTTTTTTTTTTCCAAAGTAACTAAAACATTTTTTTTTTTTCCAAAGTAACTAAAAAAATATTTTTTTTTCCAAAGTAACAAAAAAAATAATTTTTTTTCCAAAGTAACTAAAAAAATATATTTTTTTCCAAAGTAACTAAAAAAATATTTTTTTTCCAAAGTAACAAAAAAAATAATTTTTTTTCCAAAGTAACTAAAAAAATATTTTTTTTTCCAAAGTAACTAAAAAAATATTTTTTTTTCCAAAGTAACAAAAAAAATATTTTTTTTTCCAAAGTAACTAAAAAAATATTTTTTTTTCCAAAGTAACTAAAAAAAAATATTTTTTTCCAAAGTAACTAAAAAAATATTTTTTTTTCCAAAGAAACTAAAAAAATATTTTTTTTTCCAAAGTAACTAAAAAAATTTTTTTTTTTCCAAAGTAACTAAAAAATTATTTTTTTTCCAAAGTAACTAAAAAAATATTTTTTTTTCCAAAGTAACAAAAAAAATATTTTTTTTTCCAAAGTAACTAAAAAAATATTTTTTTTTCCAAAGTAACTAAAAAATTATTTTTTTTTCCAAAGTAACTAAAAAAAATTTTTTTTTTCCAAAGTAACAAAAAAAATATATTTTTTTCCAAAGTAACTAAAAAAATATTTTTTTTTCCAAAGTAACTAAAAAAAATTTTTTTTTTCCAAAGAAACTAAAAAAATATTTTTTTTTCCAAAGTAACTAAAAATTTTTTTTTTTTCCAAAGTAACTAAAAAATTTTTTTTTTTTCCAAAGTAACTAAAATTTTTTTTTTTTTTCCAAAGTAACAAAAAAAATAATTTTTTTTCCAAAGTAACTAAAAAAATATATTTTTTTCCAAAGTAACTAAAAAAATATTTTTTTTCCAAAGTAACAAAAAAAATAATTTTTTTTCCAAAGTAACTAAAAAAATATATTTTTTTCCAAAGTAACAAAAAAAATATTTTTTTTTCCAAAGTAACAAAAAAAATATTTTTTTTTCCAAAGTAACTAAAAAAATATATTTTTTTCCAAAGTAACTAAAAAAATATTTTTTTTTCCAAAGTAACTAAAAAAATATTTTTTTTTCCAAAGAAACTAAAAAAATATTTTTTTTTCCAAAGTAACAAAATTTTTTATTTTTTTTCCAAAGTAACTAAAATTTTTTTTTTTTCCAAAGTAACTAAAAAAGTAACTTTTTTTCCAAAGTAACAAAAAAAATAATTTTTTTTCCAAAGTAACTAAAAAAATATTTTTTTTTCCAAAGTAACTAAAAAAGTATTTTTTTTTCCAAAGTAACTAAAAAAAATATTTTTTTTTCCAAAGTAACTAAAAAAAATTTTTTTTTTCCAAAGTAACTAAAAAAATATTTTTTTTTCCAAAGTAACAAAAAAAATATTTTTTTTTCCAAAGTAACAAAAAAAATATTTTTTTTTCCAAAGTAACTAAAAAAATATTTTTTTTTCCAAAGTAACTAAAAAAATATTTTTTTTTCCAAAGAAACTAAAAAAATATTTTTTTTTCCAAAGTAACTAAAAATTTTTTTTTTTTTCCAAAGTAACTAAAATTTTTTTTTTTTTCCAAAGTAACTAAAAAAATTTTTTTTTTTCCAAAGTAACTAAAAAAGTAACTTTTTTCCAAAGTAACTAAAAAAATATTTTTTTTTCCAAAGTAACTAAAAAAGTAACTTTTTTTCCAAAGTAACTAAAAAAAATTTTTTTTTTCCAAAGTAACTAAAAAAATATTTTTTTTTCCAAAGTAACTAAAAAAATATTTTTTTTTCCAAAGTAAAAAAAAAATTTTTTTTTTTCCAAAGTAACAAAAAAAATATTTTTTTTTCCAAAGTAACTAAAAAAATATTTTTTTTCCAAAGTAACTAAAAAAATATTTTTTTTTCCAAAGTAACAAAAAATATATATTTTTTTCCAAAGTAACTAAAAAAATATTTTTTTTTCCAAAGTAACTAAAAAAGTAACTTTTTTTCCAAAGTAACTAAAAAAATATTTTTTTTTCCAAAGTAACAAAAAAAATATTTTTTTTTCCAAAGTAACTAAAAAAATATTTTTTTTTCCAAAGTAACTAAAAAAATATTTTTTTTTCCAAAGTAACTAAAAAAATATTTTTTTTTCCAAAGAAACTAAAAAAATATTTTTTTTCCACAGTAACTAAAAAATTTTTTTTTTTTCCAAAGTAACTAAAAAAATATTTTTTTTTCCAAAGTAACTAAAAAAATATTTTTTTTTCCAAAGTAACAAAAAAAATATTTTTTTTTCCAAAGTAACTAAAAAAATATTTTTTTTTCCAAAGTAACTAAAAAAGTAACTTTTTTTCCAAAGTAACTAAAAAAATATTTTTTTTTCCAAAGTAACTAAAAAAGTAACTTTTTTTCCAAAGTAACAAAAAAAATATTTTTTTTTCCAAAGTAACAAAAAAAATATATTTTTTTAAAGTAACTAAAAAATTATTTTTTTTCCAAAGTAACTAAAAAAATATTTTTTTTTCCAAAGTAACTAAAAAAATATTTTTTTTTCCAAAGTAACAAAAAATTTTTTTTTTTTCCAAAGTAACTAAAAAAATATTTTTTTTTCCAAAGTAACTAAAAAAATATTTTTTTTTCCAAAGTAACTAAAAAAATATTTTTTTTTCCAAAGAAACTAAAAATTTTTTTTTTTCCAAAGTAACTAAAAAATTTTTTTTTTTCCAAAGTAACTAAAAAAAATATTTTTTTTCCAAAGTAACAAAAAAAATATTTTTTTTTCCAAAGTAACTAAAAAAATATATTTTTTTCCAAAGTAACTAAAAAAGTAACTTTTTTTCCAAAGTAACTAAAAAAATATTTTTTTTCCAAAGTAACTAAAAAAGTAACTTTTTTTCCAAAGTAACTAAAAAAATATTTTTTTTTCCAAAGTAACTAAAAAAATATTTTTTTTTCCAAAGTAACTAAAAAAATTTTTTTTTTTCCAAAGTAACAAAAAATATATTTTTTTTCCAAAGTAACTAAAAAAATATTTTTTTTCCAAAGTAACTAAAAAAGTAACTTTTTTTCCAAAGTAACTAAAAAAATATTTTTTTTTCCAAAGTAACAAAAAAAATATTTTTTTTTCCAAAGTAACTAAAAAAATATTTTTTTTTCCAAAGTAACTAAAAAAGTAACTTTTTTTCCAAAGTAACTAAAAAAATATTTTTTTTTCCAAAGTAACTAAAAAAATATTTTTTTTTCCAAAGTAACTAAAAAAATATTTTTTTTTCCAAAGAAACTAAAAAAATATTTTTTTTCCAAAGTAACTAAAAAAAATATTTTTTTTCCAAAGTAACTAAAAAAATTTTTTTTTTTCCAAAGTAACTAAAAAAATATTTTTTTTTCCAAAGTAACAAAAAAAATATTTTTTTTTCCAAAGTAACTAAAAAAATATTTTTTTTTCCAAAGTAACTAAAAAATTAACTTTTTTTCCAAAGTAACTAAAAAAATATTTTTTTTTCCAAAGTAACTAAAAAAGTAACTTTTTTTCCAAAGTAACAAAAAAAATATTTTTTTTTCCAAAGTAACAAAAAATATATATTTTTTTAAAGTAACTAAAAAATTATTTTTTTTCCAAAGTAACTAAAAAAATATTTTTTTTTCCAAAGTAACTAAAAAAATATTTTTTTTTCCAAAGTAAAAAAAAAAATATTTTTTTTTCCAAAGTAACTAAAAAAATATTTTTTTTTCCAAAGAAACTAAAAAAATATTTTTTTTCCCAAAGTAACTAAAAAAATTTTTTTTTTTCCAAAGTAACTAAAACATTTTTTTTTTCCAAAGTAACTAAAAAATTTTTTTTTTTTCCAAAGTAAAAAAAAAAATATTTTTTTTTCCAAAGTAACTAAAAAAATATATTTTTTTCCAAAGTAACTAAAAAAGTAACTTTTTTTCCAAAGTAACTAAAAAAGTAACTTTTTTTCCAAAGTAACTAAAAAAATATTTTTTTTTCCAAAGTAACTAAAAAAGTAACTTTTTTTCCAAAGTAACTAAAAAAATATTTTTTTTTCCAAAGTAACTAAAAAAATATTTTTTTTTCCAAAGTAACTAAAAAAATATTTTTTTTTCCAAAGTAACTAAAAAAATATTTTTTTTTCCAAAGAAACTAAAAAAATATTTTTTTTTCCAAAGTAACTAAAAAAATTTTTTTTTTTCCAAAGTAACTAAAAAAAAATTTTTTTTTCCAAAGTAACTAAAAAAATATTTTTTTTTCCAAAGTAACAAAAAAAATAATTTTTTTTCCAAAGTAACTAAAAAAATATTTTTTTTTCCAAAGTAACTAAAAAAATATTTTTTTTCCAAAGTAACAAAAAAAATAATTTTTTTTCCAAAGTAACTAAAAAAATATATTTTTTTCCAAAGTAACTAAAAAAATATTTTTTTTTCCAAAGTAACAAAAAAAATATTTTTTTTTCCAAAGTAACTAAAAAATTATTTTTTTTCCCAAAGTAACTAAAAATTTTTTTTTTTTTCCAAAGTAACAAAAAAAATATTTTTTTTTCCAAAGTAACTAAAAAAAAATTTTTTTTTCCAAAGTAACTAAAAAATTATTTTTTTTTCCAAAGTAACTAAAAAATTTTTTTTTTTTCCAAAGTAACAAAAAAAATATATTTTTTTCCAAAGTAACTAAAAAAACATTTTTTTTTCCAAAGTAACTAAAAAAAAATTTTTTTTCCAAAGAAACTAAAAAAATATTTTTTTTTCCAAAGTAACTAAAATTTTTTTTTTTTTCCAAAGTAACTAAAAAATTATTTTTTTTTCCAAAGTAACTAAAAAAATATTTTTTTTTCCAAAGTAACAAAAAAAATAATTTTTTTTCCAAAGTAACTAAAAAAATATATTTTTTTCCAAAGTAACTAAAAAAATATTTTTTTTCCAAAGTAACAAAAAAAATATTTTTTTTTCCAAAGTAACT